>NW_026042335.1:1298746-1623432 GCF_023856365.1 Brienomyrus brachyistius | reverse complement strand
TGACTTCTGGCAGCCTGCCCGCCCGGGACTTGACTTCTGGCAGCCTGCCCGCCCGGGACTTGACTTCTGGCAGCCTGCCCGCCCGGGACTTGACTTCTGGCAGCGTGCCCGCCGGGACTTGACTTCTGGCAGCGTGCCCGCCGGGACTTGACTTCTGGCAGCGTGCCCGCCGGGACTTGAATTCTGGCCGCCTGCCCGCCGGGACTTGACTTCTGGCCGCCTGCCCGCCGGGACTTGACTTGGGGCCGCCTGCCCGCCGGGACTTGACTTGGGGCCGCCTGCCCGCCGGGACTTGACTTCTGGCCGCCTGCCCGCCGGGACTTGACTTGGGGCCGCCTGCCCGCCGGGACTTGACTTCTGGCAGCGTGCCCGCCGGGTGGAGCCGCCTGCCCGCCGGGACTTGACTTGGGGCCGCCTGCCCGCCGGGACGCGACTTCTGGCAGCGTGCCCGCCGGGACTTGACTTGGGGCCGCCTGCCCGCCGGGACTTGACTTGGGGCCGCCTGCCCGCCGGGACTTGACTTGGGGCCGCCTGCTCGCCGGGACTTGACTTGGGGCCGCCTGCCCGCCGGGACTTGACTTCTGGCAGCGTGCCCGCCGGGTGGAGCCGCCTGCCCGCCGGGACTTGACTTGGGGCCGCCTGCCCGCTGGGACGCGACTTCTGGCAGCGTGCCCGCCGGGACTTGAATTGGGGCCGCCTGCCCGCCGGGACTTGACTTGGGGCAGCGTGCCCGCCGGGACTTGACTTCTGGCAGCGTGCCCGCCGGGACTTGACTTCTGGCAGCGTGCCCGCCGGGACTTGACTTCTGGCCGCCTGCCCGCCGGGACTTGACTTGGGGCCGCCTGCCCGCCGGGACTTGACTTGGGGCCGCCTGCCCGCCGGGACTTGACTTGGGGCCGCCTGCCCGCCGGGACTTGACTTGGGGTCGCCTGCCCGCCGGGACATGACTTGGGGCCGCCTGCCCGCCGGGACTTGACTTGGGGCCGCCTGCCCGCCGGGACTTGACTTCTGGCAGCGTGCCCGCCGGGTGGAGCCGCTTGCCCGCCGGGACTTGACTTGGAGCCGCTTGCCCGCCGGGACTTGACTTGGGGTCGCCTGCCCGCCGGGACATGACTTGGGGCCGCCTGCCCGCCGGGACTTGACTTGGGGCCGCCTGCCCGCCGGGACTTGACTTCTGGCAGCGTGCCCGCCGGGTGGAGCCGCTTGCCCGCCGGGACTTGACTTGGAGCCGCTTGCCCGCCGGGACTTGACTTCTGGCAGCGTGCCCGCCGGGTGGAGCCGCCTGCCCGCCGGGACTTGACTTGGGGCCGCCTGCCCTTCGGGACTTGACTTGGGGCCGCCTGCCCGCCGGGACTTGACTTCTGGCAGCGTGCCCGCCGGGTGGAGCCGCCTGCCCGCCGGGACTTGACTTCTGGCAGTGTGCCCGCCGGGTGGAGCCGCTTGCCCGCCGGGACTTGACTTGGGGCCGCCTGCCCGCCGGGACTTGACTTGGGGCCGCCTGCCCGCCGGGACTTGACTTGGGGCCGCCTGCCCGCCGGGACTTGATTTCTGGCAGCGTGCCCGCCGGGACTTGACTTCTGGCAGCGTGCCCGCTGGGTGGAGCCGCCTGCCCGCCGGGACTTGACTTGGGGCCCCCTGCCCGCCGGGACGCGACCTCGGGCCGCCTGCCCGCCGGGACGCGACCTGGGGCCGCCTGCCCGCCGGGACGCGACCTGGGGCCGCCTGCCCGCCGGGACGCGACCTGGGGCCGCCTGCCCGCCGGGACGCGACCTGGGGCCGCCTGCCCGCCAGGACGCGACCTGGGGCCGCCTGCCCGCCGGGACTTGACTTGGGGCCGCCTGCCCTCCGGGACTTGACTTGGGGCCGCCTGCCCGCCGGGACTTGACTTCTGGCAGCGTGCCCGCCGGGTGGAGCCGCTTGCCCGCCGGGACTTGACTTGGGGCCGCCTGCCCGGCGGGACTTGATTTCTGGCAGCGTGCCCGCCGGGACTTGACTTATGGCAGCGTGCCCGCTGGGTGGAGCCGTCTGCCCGCCGGGACTTGACTTGGGGCCGCTTGCCCGCCGGGACTTGACTTGGGGCCGCCTGCCCGCCGGGACTTGACTTGGGGCCGCCTGCTCGCCGGGACTTGACTTGGGGCCGCCTGCCCGCCGGGACTTGACTTCTGGCAGCGTGCCCGCCGGGTGGAGCCGCCTGCCCGCCGGGACTTGACTTGGGGCCGCCTGCCCGCCGGGACGCGACTTCTGGCAGCGTGCCCGCCGGGACTTGACTTGGGGCCGCCTGCCCGCCGGGACTTGACTTGGGGCAGCGTGCCCGCCGGGACTTGACTTCTGGCAGCGTGCCCGCCGGGACTTGACTTCTGGCAGCGTGCCCGCCGGGACTTGACTTGGGGCCGCCTGCCCGCCGGGACTTGACTTGGGGCCGCCTGCCCGCCGGGACTTGACTTGGGGCCGCCTGCCCGCCGGGACTTGACTTGGGGCCGCCTGCCTGCCGGGACTTGACTTGGGGCCGCCTGCCCG
Source organism: Brienomyrus brachyistius (assembly GCF_023856365.1). Taxonomy (NCBI): domain Eukaryota; kingdom Metazoa; phylum Chordata; class Actinopteri; order Osteoglossiformes; family Mormyridae; genus Brienomyrus; species Brienomyrus brachyistius. Next base: position 1,620,915 of record NW_026042335.1, on the reverse strand, counting down.
CCGGGACATGACTTGGGGCCGCCTGCCCGCCGGGACTTGACTTGGGGCCGCCTGCCCGCCGGGACTTGACTTCTGGCAGCGTGCCCGGCGGGTGGAGCCGCTTGCCCGCCGGGACTTGACTTCTGGCAGTGTGCCCGCTGGGTGGAGCCGTCTGCCCGCCGGGACTTGACTTGGGGCCGCCTGCCCGCCGGGACTTGACTTGGGGCCGCCTGCCCGCCGGGACTTGACTTGGGGCCGCCTGCTCGCCGGGACTTGACTTGGGGCCGCCTGCCCGCCGGGACTTGACTTCTGGCAGCGTGCCCGCCGGGTGGAGCCGCCTGCCCGCCGGGACTTGACTTGGGGCCGCCTGCCCGCCGGGACGCGACTTCTGGCAGCGTGCCCGCCGGGACTTGACTTGGGGCCGCCTGCCCGCCGGGACTTGACTTGGGGCAGCGTGCCCGCCGGGACTTGACTTCTGGCAGCGTGCCCGCCGGGACTTGACTTCTGGCAGCGTGCCCGCCGGGACTTGACTTCTGGCCGCCTGCCCGCCGGGACTTGACTTGGGGCCGCCTGCCCGCCGGGACTTGACTTGGGGCCGCCTGCCCGCCGGGACTTGACTTGGGGCCGCCTGCCCGCCGGGACTTGACTTGGGGCCGCCTGCCCGCCGGGACATGACTTGGGGCCGCCTGCCCGCCGGGACTTGACTTGGGGCCGCCTGCCCGCCGGGACTTGACTTCTGGCAGCGTGCCCGCCGGGTGGAGCCGCTTGCCCGCCGGGACTTGACTTGGAGCCGCTTGCCCGCCGGGACTTGACTTCTGGCAGCGTGCCCGCCGGGTGGAGCCGCCTGCCCGCCGGGACTTGACTTGGGGCCGCCTGCCCTTCGGGACTTGACTTGGGGCCGCCTGCCCGCCGGGACTTGACTTCTGGCAGCGTGCCCGCCGGGTGGAGCCGCCTGCCCGCCGGGACTTGACTTCTGGCAGTGTGCCCGCCGGGTGGAGCCGCTTGCCCGCCGGGACTTGACTTGGGGCCGCCTGCCCGCCGGGACTTGACTTGGGGCCGCCTGCCCGCCGGGACTTGACTTGGGGCCGCCTGCCCGCCGGGACTTGACTTGGGGCCGCCTGCCCGCCGGGACTTGATTTCTGGCAGCGTGCCCGCCGGGACTTGACTTCTGGCAGCGTGCCCGCTGGGTGGAGCCGCCTGCCCGCCGGGACTTGACTTGGGGCCCCCTGCCCGCCGGGACTCGACCTCGGGCCGCCTGCCCGCCGGGACGCGACCTGGGGCCGCCTGCCCGCCGGGACGCGACCTGGGGCCGCCTGCCCGCCGGGACGCGACCTGGGGCCGCCTGCCCGCCGGGACGCGACCTGGGGCCGCCTGCCCGCCGGGACGCGACCTGGGGCCGCCTGCCCGCCGGGACGCGACCTGGGGCCGCCTGCCCGCCGGGACTTGACTTGGGGCCGCCTGCCCTCCGGGACTTGACTTGGGGCCCGCCTGCCCGCCGGGACTTGACTTCTGGCAGCGTGCCCGCCGGGTGGAGCCGCTTGCCCGCCGGGACTTGACTTGGGGCCGCCTGCCCGGCGGGACTTGATTTCTGGCAGCGTGCCCGCCGGGACTTGACTTCTGGCAGCGTGCCCGCTGGGTGGAGCCGCTTGCCCGCGGGACGCGACCTGGGGCCGCCTGCCCGCCGGGACGCGACCTCGGGCCGCCTGCCCGCCGGGACGCGACCTCGGGCCGCCTGCCCGCCGGGACGCGACCTCGGGCCGCCTGCCCGCCGGGACGCGACCTGGGGCCGCCTCCCCGCCGGGACGCGACCTGGGGCCGCCTGCCCGCCGGGACGCGACCTGGGGCCGCCTGCCCGCCGGGACTTGACTTCTGGCAGCGTGCCCGCCGGGACTTGACTTGGTGCCGCCTGCGAAGTAGAAGTCAGGGTTAGTAATTGGGCTTTTTCCACTAAGCCCAACTTACTGCAAACACCACACTGTATGTCATATGTCTGCATTATGTTTGCCATTGAATATCCATAAACTGTTGCAGTTAGTGACAATGACTCATTCACTACCAAAGAGTACTGAGATTGAGTAGAGTGAGGGACTTGGGGAGTATTACAGAAGAATAAAAGCTCAATCACTAAGAACTAACCAAGACCAGCCTTAACTCTCTAAGCACTTTGGAGACTGATATAAATGGTAAATATGAGATGTGAGTACCAGGTACTCATTGAATACTCAGTCATGCAGAAATATAGTATAAAGTTATAATTATGGGGACACTGGGCCTTCAGGTGACAATGTCCTAAACTCTTTCATACTTAAAGAATGCTTACAGTTATTACTTAAGGACGCACAAAACTCCAGTTCAGCAAATGTATGGAATATATACCGCAGTAACTACTTTTTGTCATTTATCAAGTAACTGATTAAATTGTAAATGTAACTCACAGCGTAAAAACGTGGAATGCAATCATAAGCGCATGGGCCTCTTGCGTGGCGGTGGTGAGCTGGAGCCGCTGGTGTCGTCGGGCTTGGCCTTGCGCTTCCTCTGACTGGTGCCAACGGGCATGTGAGGAGGGCTCTCCTCCTGCCTCACAACCCATGTTCGCAGAGAACTGTGCACACGCACGGAGACATGCACGGACATGACCATGGTGTGATCATCAGCGTAGTCCGTGATGCTCCAAAGTCCCTCGGGAATGCTGAGCTCATCCAGCTTGCGCAGGAAGGTCTGGCCTTCAATCTCAACCTGCTGCCACATGGTGTTAGGGCCCGCAGGGATCCAGAAGGTGGAGCTGGAGGGTTCACCATGCTCTGACTCAACCTCATTTCCAGGCTGAGTGTCAGAAGCCACAGATGAGGGCTCATCTTCACCCCAGAGCAAGGGGAGAGCCTCGAGGAGTCCATCAGCATCCTCAGTCGTGGATGCTGGAGCTGCAGGGGAAGCCTCCCTTGCAGAGCTGGGTGACGGCAGCCCCTGTCCGTAATGGGCATTCTCCTCAGCTGGTGATTCTCCATTCCCATGCTGGACACCAGTCTCTGCACCATGATGTAATACTTGCAGCCGTGCAGGTGCTATGCGCAATAGACTGGGATCCAACTGCTCACCAGTGAGTCGCCAATAAAATGATGGGACACTGAGGGCCAGAGACTGCAAGTTCTCCATGGTCAGTGAGCTGCTCTCAAAGTTCACGACCAGCATGGAGATGAACTTATCCTCCACAAACTCATGAACTGCAACAAAATGGAACACAGAGAGATATATATAAGAACATGGGCTCTGACAATAACGGAATAAACACTGTACTACAAAATAAGTTTAAAATGAGTCTACGGGCTTCAGATTGTCGGATAAATGAAATTGTGAGAATTACCCATGAAGCTAAAAAGACAACATCCATGAATACGCTTACTCTCACAAATATCCAAGTGAATTAATATTAAATGTGTCTGTATTATGCATTATGAAACATTTATTCCTACACTTTTGTCACTAATAGTCATCTTCCTTTTTATTTTCTTATTAAACACGGTGAGCAAGAAATCGAGACAGAAGGGGAGTACACCGAAGGGCATTTCCTATCGCATCGTTACATTTTCTCATTTTAAAACTCCAGTGTATACCTTTGCAGTACAAAATACATTCGTTTCTGTAGATAAAAGTTGAACTATTCAACCGGTCGGTGATTTTACATCGAAAATCAAAGGTTTTACTTATCAGCTACTTATCAACTAACAAACATTAGGCCAATGCAGACGTTCATTTCGTTTGTCACATACCGGTAACTACAACTTTATTATTTAATCATTAATTACCTTCTGGATCCATGTTCTCCAGGTTCAACGAGCGATGGATTCGAAATCTCATCGAGTAACACTCCTTTATCTCAATACTCTGTGTCATTTTGCCAAGAGCAAGAATGTGCGCATCCAGAAAATGTAACGTATTTGTTTTGTTTTATTTCAAACTGCCTTCATGGGCCGGAAACCGTAAATATTCTAAACTCTGCGCTAAATCACATTCCGACGGCGTTAGTGTCACCGATTCAGATGGGATAAGGAACGTGCGTAATTTCTCTAAATTACCACACAGTAGAGAGTTCATGCCGACAGGATCTTATTGTCTACAAAGTAAGTTCAATGCAAGCATAACCTGCACAAGCAAGACGAAGCATGGCGACTGGGAAAAAAATTGTTGCACAATTACTTCAAAATGAGTGTAGCAGGGGGATATTTTGGTGTTTATTTTGTCACTTCCATTCTCCTGCTGGTTAATTAGTTAGGCATTTGTCTGTTTTCCTGTTCTTCTCTCACGGATGTGTATATATATATATATATATATATATATATATATATATATATGTGTGTGTGTGTGTGTACTACACTCGCGTTTGAAAGTAGCGAAGGCTGTTTTGATTGACCCTTATTCTTGACCAGCGTTCCGCGGTGTAGTGTGTTTGCTGACGGAGAGGGGGCGTAGATTACTGAAGCGGCGTCCACCGAACGCTGGCTACAGAAATCGCAACAGGTATGTTTACCTATGTAGGTTAAACTATTCCGTACTGACGCAACCAAAAACTAGTGAGCAAGTGATGTTATGTTTAGAGGTATGTGCCCATTGTTCACGGGGGGAAGGTGAGGACTTTACATTGTCTTTTCTTTTTTTCCCGTGTTTCTTTAGTGTTTTGTGTCGTGCGCTAGCTGCTCTCTATAGTATATGTCTGCGTAATGTTTGCGGTTTGAAATTTTATAGTATCGTTGCATTTGTTTGGCCCTCCAGCCTGTGGGCTGTATGTTATAAGCACTAGGGTTGTTGTGAGCGACGGGTTGGGGGGTTTCCTTTTTGTTTGTCTCTCTCCCCTCCCTCTCACTTAGCTAGTTGCGGTTGTGCTAAGCCTGTTTAATCGCAGGGTGTCTTCAACGCTAAATTCCCTGAATGGTGACTTTGATGTGCGGTGAAGCTTGAGGCCAGTTTCTTTTTAATATTCACTAGTGTGATCATTATCGTTTGAGGTCACAGTGCATTGGGTTTGGTTTTTATTTATTTTTGTGCGTGTAGAGGTCTGAGCGCCTGCATTTGTTCACGCGCGGTATTGTTTCATCTTAGCGGTTGAACTGGCTTGGACCTGGTAGCTTGGCAAGTCCCTTGTATGTTTGTTTTGTTTAATGCCTTTGATTTGCCGAATGACTAACCTGTCTGACCTTCTTTTAAATGTATTTAATAAAGATTTCTAGTTTTATAAAATAAAACCTGTGTAATTCAATTTTAGGGCCCTAATTCCCCCTTGTTCGGATATACTGTCGTGGTTTTTTCTCCTTGCCCGCCAAATCAGAAGTCCGCTTGTGCAGTATCCAGAATTCAGTCTTTATTGCAACAAAGAAGTTACAACCAAGGCTGGACACGTAAAAGTGTGTCCAGTACTGTTTTACGCCAATTTTTATATAAGTTCTTATCATTTAACAATATCTCGTAACTTAAGCATCATCATTCCTTCAGCCATTCACAATAATTGTTTTTTCCCTTAATCCACACCCCTAGGTGATAAGTTTGTCCATCATTTCTTTTACCGTTTGGTCTCTCGGCTGAACATAATGGTGGCTGGAGCAGCTCCACTTGGGTTTTTAAAAATGCTCAGCCGTGAACTTCGGGTGAACTCAGGCGAATCCCTTCCTTTAGTAGTAAACCTAGGCAGTTTCAGCCTTTTACACATTGTCTAACTAAAAGGTTGATAATATATTTGTCCTTTAGCATTGTGATAAAATATACGTTAATAAAAGTGAATATTCATAGATTCAGGACTAATATAAAGTAGCTAACAGAATCTCAGACTAACAAAAGGTGCAAATACATACTCAGTTGGTTACGTTGTGTTGATTACATTATAATGTTTATATTGTAATGATTACATCATGGATATTTGACATACTTTTTAATAATATCATAATACTTGTATTCTATGTTATATAGTGCTGAATAATATTCCATAATACCACATTTAATTGTAGTTTAAGGGGAGGTGTGGCCAGCTGTTTACAAGGGGGTGCTACGTTAGTAACACAAAATTGGACCTAATTTGCTTTAGTTTGACATGGGATCAAAATTTAGAGTAAACTAATACATGTAATAGCGGGCATGCAAAAGATCAACGGCAGAACGGAGGCTCTGAACCCAGTCTAGATTAAAACGGAATTAACCATCTCGCTCAATATAATATTGGGATGAGTTATTCTGATCAGAGGCCTCCATGGATTAGTGCATCTGTCCCCTCACGCATGTTTAGACAGACGTCTAACATCTTAAGGCACCAGGGCAACAACAGACAGAACAACAGCATCAATTTCACAGCTAGTTTTAAAAATTGCTTTAAAGCAGAATGATTATAGCAAATAGGTAAACTGCATAATATTAATGAAATTATTAAAATGTGCAGAGTAATACATATTTGTCATTCAGACATTGTGCTTTTTAAACAGCAGAAGGGATACATTAAATCACGATTATATTGTCCTTACTATATATATTTTTTAATTTTTCCCCTCAATGTTATAAATATTTGCCCCCCTGATATATAATCAGTGTAAGCACACAAACACGTTGGCCGGTTATCCTATTCATTCAGTACCAGCCCAACAAGTAGAGAATTCAGCACCACGGACAGTGACTTGTGTTACTGCGACATCTGGTTCCTTCATTGGCTCTGTATATATTTATAGAAATGACTAATTGGTTCTGTTGTAGAAATTTCCAGCCAGAGACTTGGTTCCTATATGACAAGGATATTTTATTTTTACATCAACAAGTGTCAAGGCAGCAAGTGCATGCAAACAACTTCTCAGGACAGTTATAGGGCCTTCAGGAGGAGCCAAACTGCTGCGTCATTCAGTGATACCTTGTCTAAGGCACTAAAACATTCTAAGCACTTGGGCATATTTAAACAAAGTAGTATGGCACCTGTGTCAGAATCCATCCCTGCCTTGTCCTGTTCACATGTCACTGGCCATCCTATTCTCTCCTCTGTCTTCTACCCCTTAGCCCGTAGTGTGTTTGCCTGCTCATAGGGCCACCATGTGGCTTAACGGGCCAAGTGGTTGGCCACCGTTCCTGACTACCCTTTTGGTTGTGGGTTTTGAGGATATCAGAGGGTCTGTGTTTTAATGATTGTCCCCCAGGCCACCATGCAGCTCAGCCCAGGATTCTCCACCCATTCTACCTTTACTCCTTCAGCCGCATACATGAGTCAGACCTATAGGTTATTCAAATTTCGTCCTGTCAAATTTACTGGACAGGAAGTGGACACTGCAAATGAATCTGTGAATACTCCAATACCTACATCTTCACAAGTTACATTAATGGGTTTGGTACAGTAAATGGCTGTGAGGTGGGATTTCTTCTTGATGTCTGTTTGTAGCCCGTCCACCAGCAGCTGCTGCTGTATTTATCACACCAAGCAGGGAAAGTATATTGCTAAATTTTCCTTAGTTCAATTACGCGTGATTAAGCTAATTAAGCCGGCTATGTTATTTACATTCAGAAGGATGCCGCCATATTGGGTTATACACAGATGCCACGATAGCTCACACTCACATTCCCTCTTCATTATTTTTCTAAACACACTCTATCCTGCCTTGTCACCTGCAACAAGATCTCACTCCCTGTATCAAGTAAAGTCTTTCTAATGATTGAGCAGATTTCTGCTTCTCTCCTAACCATGGGCATCCAAAGTAAGATGAAGCAAAATGTTAGGAAATTTGACAACACATGGTTACTCTTTTGGTAACAGTGACCTTGGTTTTATTTTGATAGATTTAAACCACATAATATGGTCTTAACCTTGTTTTCTGTCCTAAAAGCAAACTTTTGTGTTACAGGAGAAATGTGCACAGCTGCTCGGATCAACCCCAGCTAATCAGCGCATATGGGAATCTTTTCAAAATACCATGTGAGTCTTATGCAATTTACCCAAGTAATATAAGCTCTTTAGATGACGCTCAAATAATCATTTCCCATCAACTTAGTGTCAGAACACAAACTCGGTGGCAAAAAAGTGAAGCACAACAGACTAAGTTGTGAAAATGAAATCTGCATGTGATGAAAGGGCATGTGACTGTATCACGATGATTATAATATCAGAGCATACGGACCACGGAGTTGGTGGTATGGCCACACTGCTGGTCCCATGTCAGTAGGGTATAGCACACCCTTGGGCCCGGATACCACTAGGATGTCACTGGTGTACCACTGTGCCGTCAGAGTGTGGTGTGTCACTCCACAGCGTTGGCAGGATTGCTCTTCTCCCTGCGGCGCCACCATACGCACACGACGGTCATCTGTGGTACTGCAGAACTGAGATGTATCGCTGAACATGGTAGGACGCCAGTCGTCATCAGTCCATGCCTCCCAGTGACTACACCACTCCAATCGCAACAGTTTCTGTGCTATTGTGAACGTCAGCCTATGCATGGGACGGTGAACCCGTAGTCCAGCTGATGCCAGTCATCGCGACACGATGATATAGGGTGTTGTAGAGAGTCCAGTAGCTGTGTCCATATATCAGGCGCAGGTGTCATGGGGATCTGTGATGCTTGGAGCACAATCCGACGATCCTTCCTTGGCGTGGTCTGTCTTGGATGACCAGAAACTTCACGACGTGTGTGGATGCCTCACGTGCCCATTGGTTTCAATATCAGGCCACTGTGATATCCGCATGGCCCACATGCAATTGCACCATATGACCACCTGGCTTCATGCAAACCCGCAATGCAACCCTATCAAACTCCATCAAGTGCCGGTAACCCTAATGTGACTACGAGGCATCCTGTGTCTGGTGATTAAGCATGCCAACTCCTTGCAATTCTAATCATTTACATATCCATCACTGGTCTGCACGTGTACCAAATTACATCTAAATTGGAGAGTTCTGGGTTTTCAACTTGTATATGCCCTTCACTGATGAGAAATTCATCAACATCTAAGTCCTACATTCATGTACAATGCATATTAAATTAATATTTTGTCACTATTAGTCTTGATGTATCATTCTTTGAATGCACTCAATTGAATCATGGACAGTGGTTCCACATGGAAAAAAATGAATATTCTGAAAAGGAAACGTCCTTCTTCGGTTGATACATTCACTTTGTTTTCTGAGAAGGTTTTTCCCTTGAGTGCCTTGTACAGTATGTCTAGTGTGTTTTTTTGGTATGAATGTGGCATTAATCATACAATGAAAAAAACACTGACTTGTAGTGAACATGTAAAACAACAACATGCAGTGTCCATCCATCCATTTTCCAAACCGCTTATCCTATTGGGTCGCGGGGGGTCCGGAGGCAGGGAACAACCCAGGATGGGGGGCCAGCCCATCGCAGGGCTCACTCACACACCATTCACTCACACATGCACACCTATGGGCAATTTAGCGACTCCAATTAGCCTCAGCATGTTTTTGGACTGTGGGGGGAAACCGGAGTACCCGGAGGAAACCCCACGACGACATGGGGAGAACATGCAAACTCCGCAAACATGTGACCCAGGCGGAGACTCGAACCCGGGTCCCAGAGGTGTGAGGCAACAGTGCTAACCACTGCACCACCCCGCCGCTCCTCATGCAGTGTCATATATAACTGAAATAAGAAATGCTGGATTGCCTGAGTTGCATGCGTGTGTGTTTTTTAATATGGGCAACATGGTTCCCTGAGATGCCTCAGTGTTGCTCACCTCCATCTCTAACACACAGCCACACAAATGATTTTAAAACTACTGAAAGAAATAATTGGCTACACTGCAGCTCCACTGTTTTGTTTGGCACCCCTGCATGTTCTGCATTGCGTGGGGAAAAAAGTTGAAGGCTGTGTTACATACTGTAACACAGCTAGAATGCAAAAACACTTTATACTTCACATAAGGTGGTGGACGTTATTGACAAAGGCAAATTTGTGTTGACTCCAGCAAGGTAGCTAGCGTACTTTGCATTTCTCTCTTACCCGGATGTGACAATAAAGCGCTGCACTACAGTAAACCCTGCAGACAGCATTCCCCTGGAGGATGAGGGGCAGCCACATGAGTGTGTGGCAGAGTCTTTGGTTTACACTAAACTGAGAGCAGACTTGGAGAGCTCTCCCACTGAAAATAGCGAGATGGTTTTGTTTGTGGATGGCTCATGTTGGAGAGATGGGGATGCCTTGAAGGCTGGGTTTGCTGTAGTCCAGGCACAGGGTGATGATTTTCACACTCTCGTTTCAGAGCACAACCCTGTTCTGGTCAATTAGCGGAGATAAAGGCTTTGACTACAGCGTGCCGGCGAGGACAACATAAGACAGTTACTATCTACACAGACTCTGCATACGCACACGGTGTATGCCATCTCTTTGGAGCAGTCTGGAAGCAAAGGGGCTTTCGCAAAAGTGACGGCTCCCCCATTCAGCATTATAATCAGATTTTGGAGTTGCTACACACAATGATGCGTCCCAAGCGTTTTGCTATTGTTAAGTGTCAGGCCCACCGCAAAGGTCGTGATTTTGTTATTCAAGGAAATGCAGCCTCTGATGCGGCAGCCAGGCCAACATTTTGATAACGGATGCGCATGGTCTTGACCATTGCACAAGGGGGGTGGTGTTACAGAAAATTACAGAACAAGGTTTCTGGACACCATAGCTGCAAGCAATGACGGATGCAAGGTTGTCAGAATATGAGGTGTGCATTAAGAACAATTTACGCAAAGCAATCACGGCCCCAGTAGGGCACATTCCAGTGCCTGAGGGACCGTTCAGACACTTGTGGTGGACTATGTGGACATGGGAAAAACAGCATATGGAAAGCGATATATGCTTGTGATTGTGGACAGGTTCAGCAGATGGGTGGAGACAATACCGTCCAAGGACATGGGGGCGATGACAGTGGTGAAATTCCTGATCAGAGAGTCCGAGGTTTGGGATACCAACTGAAATAAGCTCTGATAATGGAGCTGCCTTTGTGGGGAAAGTTAAAAGTTAGTGGTTTAACAGCTGAGAATAAAACAAAAGTTGGCATGTGTGTATCACCCTCAGTTGCAGGGTATGGTGGAGAGAGTGAATGGCACACTTAAGCAGAAGCTGAATAAGATTTGCGCCGCCATGAAAATGAACTGGGTGGATGCCCTGTCAACAGCCTTGATGGCATATCGGATGGAAACGCACAGGTGATGCATTTGTCTCCGCATGAAATGCTGACAGGGAGACCTATGCCTGGATCGACTTGGAGGGGGCGTATAAGGGACCCAGCCTAGATCAGCTGGGGGATGAATTAAAGTTGTACATGAGGACTTTAACCAAAATACACAAAACTATTTCCAAACAGGAAAAGGAGAAAGCACAGAAAGAAGACACAGACCAGGAGGAGCCAGTCATCTTTCCAGGAGATAAAGTCTACCTGCGAGTGTTCCGGTGAAAGTGGCACGAGCCCCGACGAGAGGGACCCTTCAAGGTGACACGAGCCACAGCAACAGCGGTGCAGGTAGAAGGGAGTAATACGTGGTACCATTTGAACCACTGCACTAGAGTACCGCACGAAAGACAGAGTCACTGAAAACAACACAGAGGATGCAGCTGCCCTTGACTCAGATGGCCCTGATGGAGCTCCCAGAGGAGCTCCACAGCTTGGGGTGGAGTCAGGATCAGAGCAGAGTGAGGGCCAAGAGGGAGCATCGCAAGCAGACCAGCCACTCCAGACAGGACACGAAGCTGTGGGTTCTGGTACGGCTGACAGCAACGATGTTAGTGATGCTAATGATTTATCAGGCCCTTCAGGTCTGGGTGCACAGCAGGACCACAGGTCAGGTGAGCACAGGACAACTGACTTCACTGACTCAGCCTGGTCCTTTGATGCTGAATAACCTCTCAGATTACAGTGAGCGAAAGCGGAGAGAAATGGGGGGAGATATGGGAGTGAGGAGAGTGAGTAAATTTTAGAAGGATGCCCAGGATGAAGTAGACCTGGATGGGTTAGCAAAACGTACACTTGGAAATTGGTGGTATAAATGGGCTAAGTATACCGCCACTTCATTAGGGCAGGAGGGGTGTGTGTTGTGTGCAAGTCCTGACCCTTCAGTTAGGGTTGTCCCGTTCCCATACACTAATAAACAGTGTGAAGAATGGGAAATGGAGAGGATTATGAGATTCTGGAAGAGTCTGTGTCAGGAGGGGCAGGCCCCTAAGAAAGTGCAGGCCCACATCTAACCAGACGGAGCGCATACCGTACTGCCCATATCAGCGTCTGATATATCAGGGAAATACTAAATATGCATAGAGGGTGGAAAAGCATTGTGGGCAGTTTAAGCCCTGGGAAGGAGGTCAGCAAGATATTATGGCGAACAAATTGAGTTTTTTTACAGCAAATTTTCCTCTCTTCACGTTGTCCCTACTGCGCAGATTAATCGTCCCATGAGCCTGCCAGCAAATATTGCTCCTTTACCTGCCGAATGCTGCCTAATTTTAATGCTGCAATTGAAAGGCTTCAAACACGATATGGGTGTGTGGGTTCTTACTAAAAAATTATAATTCAAGTAGCCTCAATAACAGTCCATTTTGATGGCAGGTACCTGAAAGTACAACTCTGGAGGACCTTGAGAAGTGAAAGACACCTCTGCTTGACTTCATGGCCAATGCAGGTTGTCTGAGGCCTATCCGGTCAATAAGAGACGGGAATCTGCTGGAACATGACATTGTCACGTTTCAGGTCATCCACAGGGGTCAGGGTCCATTTCAGAGGTATTCTGTGTTCTGTTTACATGTACGTTAGTTAGGATCAGAATTTTATCCTTTGACCATCATGGATCAAGTTGCTATTATTTCTTTGAATATAAACTAATAAAGTAACCAGTAACACATTGATAATTAATAAGCGAGTTATAAACACTGTCTACATTCTGCGCCACCTGTTCTGCTTTGAGACAATCACAATGACTGCTGACCAGATGGAAGATCTTTTCAGCATTCATCTGTCTCCAGAAGGTAGCAACAAGAGAGTTGCTGAGGAAATAGACTCTCCAGAAGGTAATGACCATCTCCAGGATGCAGAAGGTACTTTAATTGACCGTATAGTGTAGAAGTAAATGTTGTTTTTGTAAAACAAAATATACCTGTATAACAAAAAACACTGTAGCTAAAGTTAAATCCTCTTACTGGACAATCACCTATTTTAAATCGCTCTTCAGTTTTATCCGTTTTCCAAACCTCTTATCCTTCTGGGTCACGGGGGTCGGGAGCCCATCCCAGAAGCAATAGGCACGAGGCAGGGAACAACCCTGAATGGGGTCAAGCCCATTGCAGGGCACACTCACACACCATTCACTCACACATGCACACTTACAGGCAATTTAGCAACTCCAATTAGTCTCAGCATGTTTTTAGACTGTGGGGGAGAACCGGAAAACCCAGAGGAAACCGCACGACGACATGGGGAGAACATGCAAACTCCACACACATCTGACCCAGGCGGAGACTTGAACCCGGGTCCCAGAGGTGTGACGCAACAGTGCTAACCACTGCACCAGCATGTCGCCCCATCCTATTAAGCTTATTGTTCAGAATTAAAAATGGGGTTATTAAGAAAGAGTAGCCTCCTATAAAATAGCCCAGCACTCCTCCCTCCAGGCCAAGAATATTTTCTTTATGGTCCAGTTCAAAATAATGTCATCTGCAGAAATACTGAGCACATGTAATTTATCTGTATTTTAGATGGTAGATGAGTGGCTGGGTGACGTCGTGGCTGGATGACTTGCAGTGTAGCTTGTTATCTGTGCATTCTGGGCAGGGTGCTGACTTCTGATTACTTTTGGCATTTGGTTCAATGTTACGTCATTTCCAGGTGTGTCGGTGCCCAGTATGAAGCTAATCGCCGCATTATAGTTATGAAAAGAAGACAGAATAGCAAAGAAATTGAGGCAGAATTAATTCAACAAAGTATTAAAAATATTACTGAAGTAGATGAATCGCTTCTTGAGACTGAAGGCGACTGTATTTGCACGAACGAGCGTCGAAAAGAAATGCATTATTGTCGCGCAGGAGAACAAGACAACCGATGTTACAGCGAGCGGACGCTACTGCCACGCAGGAGAAGCGAAGCGACATTGCCTTTAAAATGAGAGATTACATTCCGTGGCAGGGGGACAGTTTACAGCACGACACCGGCATTAGGCAGCAGGATGGGTGGGTTAGGTGATCTCCCAGACTGAAAGGGATTCTGGGGACTCAGGGGACAGTGTCGCCCTGAGGGACTGAGGGCCACGTCAGAGGGGGCCTGCTGTAGAGGGGCCCAGACAAGGGATGGCTGATGTAGAGGAGCCAGGTGTGGAGGTGCCACATATTGAGGAACCCTGGTGATCACACTACAGGGGGCCAAATGTTGGTGGGCCAAGAGGAAGTGGCTGGGGAGTAGAAAGCATAGATGTCTTGGAGGTGGGTAGACTACAGAGATTTATGCACCCCGGGATTCCCTCAAGTGCCTCTCAGATCTAGGATGGCCAATACTCGGTCCTCCCCAGGAGTGAGAGGATGCAGACTGGCTCCCCCCAGCCCTCCTTACCGGCTCCCTCCAAAGAGCTGTAGCCCTCCTTTTGGTGATGCTGACATCGTCCCTGCACTTCCCCCTCACACCCTCTGCCATGCGGCAGCAGACATGGCCCACAGAATGTATCAATTTTCTTTGATCTCTTGCTATATATTTTCCTGACATATATTTGTCTTTTGCCAATGTGCATTATGATATAGGAAACGTACCCCAGAGCAGGACTTTAGACTAAACCATTTTCAGTAAGGATAGGTGTGCTTGGGGTGAAAACACTTTAAATGAACTGTTGAGATTGATTCATTTTATCTGTACTTTTTTGAATATGAAGAATTATTTTAGTGGATATCTCCCTATTTTAATGCTAGAGGGAGCCCCCCCCCCCCAAATTTATGCCTGACCCACAAACCCACACACTGTCCACAGATGAGAACAGCGCAGACCCTGCACAGTCAGGTTTGGCAACTCCTTCCAATTTTATAGCCCAAACCAGGAGTAAAAGATGCAGAAAATCAGACCCTTCATAGAAAAATTTATGTTCAACGACACTCCATAATGCTGCTTAAAATGAAGCAATGCATGCACAAGTTAAAGCTCTTTTCGTTTTAATGAATGAGGAAAGAAATAGTTTTGGATAAAGAAATGAATTAGTCTTATTTTTTTCATGTGAGCATCCTCCTGCAGCATTGAAATCCGGTAAAGTGGCTGATGGATGGACTTGTATTAAATTTGGGAGGGTCTGAATGAAGCTCATTACCCCAAATTTTCTTAAATTGGCTTATATATTTACAACATGGTGACTGCAACAATAATACACTCACGACTGTGGTGTTCTACCTAGAGCACCACTAGAGGGAGCTGACACATTCTGTCGTACTTGCCACAGTAACAACAGTGATGTATAGGAACAGAGTTAGAAGCCGGTAATTTATATATAAAAAATGTCATTTCATTAATCTGACTGGGTAGGTCCAGCTGTAAATCCCACCCAGGCCTATCCACAGCTCCGCCTCTGCGTCAGTCCATCTCTTTGCAGTCCAAGTTGTACATCTACCAAACTTGGCAACAAATTGAGAACCGTTCTGTTTCGGTGGTTGTATTTAAGGAATGTCACATTAGTAAACATCTGGACATCTGAAATGGGCAGAGACAAAATCGGCAGTACAGGCAGTCCAATGTCTTTGAAACTCCTTTTTCCTTCAGCACCCTCTTACTGCAAAACCTCAATCCAAAGTTCTCCATGTTGTTCATCTCTGTGAAACTGCAACAGGAGAGCTCTCTCCACTGGTGTTCTAATTCACCAAGGGAACAGGAAAGGCCCTCTTTTGGTAGACTGCCTACTGCAGGCTCTCTTTCCCGGGGATGAATTATCTCCAGCTTACTCAAGTGACTCTGGAAGTCGCATTAGATACTGTGTCCTGAAGCAGTCCATGCTGCGCTTAGGAATGATGTCTCTTCTAGTGTAGAACTGACTGTGGAATTTACTGTAAATACCTAGCAAAAAAAAAAGCTGCCAGAAAAGTATTGCAAAATTGCTGTTAATCACTGTAAAACCCCCAGCTCCATGGGTGTCCCTACAGGTGGCTGCCCTTTGCTGCCAGGTTTGCTGTTACCTTTGTCTGTGCCCGTGTGTCAAGTAGAGCAAGATGGGGTAGGTGAAAAGAGAATTTCCCCAAGGGGAGTAACAAAGCATCTTCATTTCATTTAGAAAATAATTACAAAATGTCTTTTACAGGTTTTGTCCTATGTAAATTACAGCAATTGTCTTTTTTAAACAGAAAAATAACAATTAACTGTAATCTAGTTTAAAATATTATCTTGTATTCTATTCAAAATATAGAAGTTACCTAGCAACTGGAATTGGCAATAAATGCTATTAATACTCCACAATACTGAATGTTGTTGTAGAATGCTTTCCAAGTTAATTTTTGTATTTTACATTTGCAGCTATGCAATCTATGCATATTGTTAAGTGGTTTAAATGAGACTAAGACTAAAATGACAGCCTGAGACAGAGACCCACACAGAACAAACTCACATTAACTGGAATGACATTAACTTGAAAATTTCAGGATAATCTTCACACCCGTTAACCACTTGATGGAATTCAACTTAGTCAGAGTTGCAACAAAGTCAAGTATTTTTAAAACTGACCATATTCTAGGCTTAAAGGCCCAATTTGAAATCAGGACTGGACATAGAAATCTATTCAGAACAACATTACATTAATGTTAGAATAATGTTATATTTTTTGCTGGTCTGTGTTAATGTAATGCAACAACTCTGGTCTAATACCTCCCTGTCACTTTAATGCTGGATGTGTGTGCAATTTATAACAAGTTAGGCAAGCCACGGATTCAACCATTAAACTGAATTTTCATTCCACATTTTTTGACAGTTCTGTCCAAAATCATATTCCACCAAATCAGCCGTTACAAATTCCAATAACTTCAACCTTCAAATGTATTAAAGTTGATCTTTTTCAGTGTGTTCCTAAATCTTACGGTATAAGCAAAAGGTATAAATAAAAGATTAAGAACAATTTCCATTTGAATAGTGGAGAAGAGTCCTCATCTTTTGTACATGTCTCATGCTCAGAGTCCATCAATCGCCTGAGGAGAGAGGAGACGTGAGGATTGACTGAGTTGTTCTTCTCAGGCATCGTCCCACTTCTTTGGCTTGCAGTCTTCGTGCTGCTGGTTGGATTGATTCCAATGAAACAGTTTAAACCGCAAAATCACATGAATAAAACTTACGCTGACCCTCACTGAAGCGGCCTGGTATCTGTTTCATACCTCACTTTACAACACACAGGACTTTTTTTTTTAATTTAAAGGCACAAGTTATTTTACGTCATGGCCAACCCACGTTTGCTAGTTTAATGGCAGAAAAATAGTCAAAGCCAGGCGCCTGGTCCACAAGGGTGTACTCAGTCACTGCTGTTTTTATGGTGTAAACATGCTATAAACTAATTTTTTCAAACATTTTCTTTAAGAGCTAGGGGCGCTAGGTGGATTGCTATTATAATGATGGATTTGCCAGGCAGAAGAAAAGAATGCTTCTCTGCAGAGATACAAAAAATCTGCTTGTGCACAATGTGAAAGCGTGCGAGCAGACCATCTACAACAGCAGCAGGATTACACCAAAGTAGAGGTCTGCATTCCTGTGGAACCCACGGCAATAAAGTGCAGTGCAGGACAAACTTTCATTTTTGAATGCAGGAGCAGGAGGGAAGTGACTGATATGTTTGCAGGGAAAAAGAATGAAACAAGTGTTTTTTGTTATCAAACTATTTTTTATTTGCGTGAGTAAATACAAAATTACACAACAAAGTATAGCACGTTATCACAACATTACATTGTCTGAAAGCACTTTACAGCATCCCCACCCAAAGCCCCCAGTGAGTAAGCCATAGGCGACAGTGGCAAGGAAAAACTCCCTAGAAGGAAGAAACCTTGGGAGGCACCAGACTCAAAGGGGAAGCCCAAACCTCCAGGGGCCGGCAGGGAAAGTCAAAAACACACACACCAGATAACTGCAACAGGTTCTTCTACATATCCTAAACAGGGGCGTGGTACAGTGATGCAGTGGTTAAAACTGTTAACTCACACCTCTGGGGACATTCATCCATTTTCTGAAACCGCTTCTCCTGTTCAGCGTTGCTCCAGCTGACAGCTTTTGCAATTCATCTGTATCTGAATGAGGAAAAACAACATACAGGCAATACAATGGAGCTGTCAGTCACTCCTGGCACATGGAATACAGTTCTGCACTGACACCTCCGCAATGAACAATTGCATTATAGCATAGGAAACTAGTTAACTTTCACATAAAATTTAGATATAATCAAAACAGAAGCCTGGAACAATTTTAAATTTTACTAAATGGCAATATACTGATTTTAGTCACCAAACAAACTTTACAGGACTTGCTTCACTACTTTTATTTGTGTTTCTTACAATACATCTGCCCTCTCCTGGTCTGGTGGAATATCATTGCTGTAGGCAGCACCGAGCGAAACCACCCGCATCCGCAGTAGAATGCAACATGAAAGCGCACGCGGAAAAGTGAAATATCACCTAGACTTTGCAGCACAGGAAACTAGCCGACTTGCACATGAAATTTAAATTTAACCAACACAGCACCCCACAACAATGTTCACTTTATTTAAAAGAAATGAACTAATTTACTCACTAGCAAGCGCAATAATGTACTTAAACGCAGGAAAGCGCACGCGGAAAAGTTAAATGTCAACTACACTTTGCGCATAAAATTTAAATATAATTAACATAGTAGCCCGGAACAAAATCACTTTATTTAAAAGCAATATACTGACTTTACTCATCAAACATATTTTAATATACATGCAAATTTGACAAATACTAAATAATAAGATAAATTATCCGATAAAATGGGAGCAGAATGGCAACCCACCTTGGTGCAGAAAACAAGTGAAGCCGCGTCTTTCAAACCGGCAGCGTCCCACGTGCAGAGGAGTCAAATGTAATCAAGCAACACGGCCCACACAATTAAATAATAACATCATAATAATTATAGCTCTTTTATAATTATTCTATACATTATTCTATAATTAGATGAACAGACTTTTATAAGTTAAGTTGTACACCGAGAACAGTATACAACAGCATAAGCATATAACCCTTAAAGGTTTATTAATTAAAAATCACACATTCATCCTGCTTAACATAAAACAATGACTTAAAGAGACTTAATTGTGAAATGAACGCTACTGTCCGAGGGTATTTATCTCCACAAATTGCTATGGAACATAATGTCTTAAATACTCAGATTTTCAGAATGACAGAATCTTAACATTTTAAATTTTGTTTTGCGATACCGATACGTAGTGATATTGGTATGTGGAACAACGTTAAACTTTAGTTAGATTAAGTGCGTATTCACAATTTACCCGTTTGCCTTTTATCGTGACTGAGCACGATCCCCCACCCCAGCTGGTCTGCACTCCCCACATTGCAATTAACGATCCAGACCTCAGCGCTTTTGTTACCGTGGGACTTTGTTGCGTTGAAGAAAACATTAAAATGAAGTCTGAGGAATGTTACATGACACAGCTAAAATGCAAAAACTCTCTCTGGTGTAATTCACTGCATAAAATCAATAGTCTTAAGTGTGGTGCCTTCTTCATAACACTCCCTGACTTTTGTATTCGTGACCATGAGATACGGTGGCCTTTTCTTCCTTCATTTGACTAGTGTTCCTCCCTTTCCTCCCAGCCTTGGTTGGTGGTTCAGGCAGCATCACCTTCTTTTAATAGACCCAGGTGTATCCATCCATCCATTTTCCAAACCACTAATCATACTGGGTCGTGGGGGGTCCGGAGCCTATCCCAGAAGCAATGGGCACGAGGCAGGGAACAACCCAGGATGGGGGGCCAGCCCATTGCAGGGCACACTCACACACCATTCACTCACACATGCACACCTAGGGGCAATTTAGCAACTCCAATTAGCCTCAGCATGTTTTTGGACTGTGGGGGGGAAACCGGAGTACCCGGAGAAAACCCCACGACGATATGGAGAGAACATGCAAACTCCACACACATGTGATCCAGGCAGAGACTCGAACCTGGGTCACCCAGGTGTCATTTATTTTGAAATTCGGTTCAAGTGCAGAAAATGTTCTAGCAGAAGTCTTGGACAATCTCTGAATTACACGGAAATCTGACTTCTTCTGAAGCTGTGAGAAATTGTTCTTCTGTAATTGTTGCATTGATATTTGTTGATGTGCGTGTGCCCTCCTTGAGCAGTAAAGGGGAGATCACATGCAGAGCTGATTTTCTGTAGTTTCTTAGTCTAAATAAAAATAAAATATTCTCTTCATATAGGCTGGACATTTCTAGAAAAGAGCCAATTAGTTATTTCTAGAAAAATATATGGAGCCAATGAAAGGACCTGACGTCATAGTAGCACAGATCACTGTCCGTGGTGCTGAATTTTCTACTTGTTGGGCTGGCGCTGAACAAATAGGATAACCGGCCACCGTGTCTGTGTGCCTCCACTGATTGGCCCCCTGACATATAATTATTTTTATGACTGAAGGGGAGAAAGATCATACAGGAAATTAGTTAACAGTAATTAGCAATCACTTATAGTTCTCATTTATAATGATGTAAATTTAAAAAAATAATAAAGATATATATATATATATCATTAAAAACAAAATATAATCCTGATTTAATGTATCCCTTCTGCTCTTAAAAAAGCACAATATGTCTGAAAGACAAATATGTCTATTACTCTACATGTTTTAATAATTTTGTTAATATTACCTAATTTGCTTATCTTTTTTTCTGTAATCACTCTGCATTAAAGCAATTTTTAAAACTAGCTGTGAAATTGATGATTCTGTTGTTATTCTGACTGTTGTTGCCCTGGTGCCTTAGGATACGTCTGTCTAAACATAATTGAGAGGATGGATGCATTATTCTATGGAGGCCTCTGAAGAGAATAAATGATCCCAATATTATATTGAGAGAGATGGTTAAATCAGAGCTGGATAAGATTTTAACAACTCTGAGCTATTAGTTAAGTTCTTCCCAAACGAGCTTGATGGGCCGAATGGGCTCCTCTAATTTGTAAATTTCTTATGTTCTAAGATATACAGTACTGTGCAAAAGTCTTAGGCAGTCCAAAGAAATGTTTAAAGCTGTTTATCTGGGTAGCAAGTGTACTTTGGCTTAGAACAAATAACACAATTTAACATTAGAACGTGTAAATTAAGAGGAACACAATAAAAACTAGTAATAATTTCTTCTCTTTTCTAAAAAGATACTGATATCTAGTCGGATGGCTAGATGAACACCGCTTCAGTTCCCAAACTTCTCCTCAGGGGCACCTCAGCCGTTCCATGATTTTGACAGATTGACTAGCTGTATGAGGTGTGCTAGTGGCCAAGTCAAAAAATACATGGCTGCACTGGACGGTCGCTACAAATACTAGGATGATGTTAGCAGAGGTTCTGAAATGGCTAAGCTGAGACACTTTGACAGGCATAATATCATAGTTTTACACCAACACGAGGACAATCTAAACATCGTTTTCTTTGCCTGCCTAAGATTTTTGCACAGTGCTGTACATGGAAGTCTCAATTCAACCCTATCCTTTCCTAAGTGCCATACTTCTGTTGAAAAAAGAAAATTACAGATTGGAAACCTTTTAATAAAGAAACTGTGATAGAAAATTCTTGATTATGCTAATCAGTAATCAATAATGGAATGTAGATGATTATGCAAAATGCATTACCTAATCAGTAATTAACAATTGAGTTTACAATGTGTTGTTGATTTACACATAGTGGTTGAAACAATGTAATTTACTTGTCATTAATTGAATGTATCAAACAAGAATGCAAATCTGCTTAAGTAAGAAATTTCTATTTTCTATAGAGGAACTAACATGTTTGCCATATATTGCTTGATCAGCAAGAGGCCCAGGTCAAAGCAAAGGCTTGACCTGAGAAGTAAGCTGTTGCAGAAGATATTATAAAATGAATGCATGGTATTGGATAATATAAAATGTAGAAAAAGAGAACAACGAGTCCTAGAATAATATAGCAAAAGGAAAAGTCCCAAATAGATAGACTTGTTCTAAGCTGATAGGTGGACCTTGAAAACGTAGAAGAAACTGGTATCTCCAAATGGCCAAACTTTCTTTGTACTGCCTGGACCTTGAAAGGCAGAAGTAACTGGAACGTCCAAAAATCCGATTTGTCCTTGATTTGTCAGATGACTGTCGCATTTTAGGCCATAAAAGATGTATGCATTTGTTGCTCGGGGAGCAGAACACAAGACGCATGCTTGCTGAGTGTCTGTTCCCTGTGAGCTCATCAAATAATAAAGTTCTGTCAAACACTTAAACATCGGACTTCGAGAAATTTCTTCCACAAAACACTCTGTTCTCGTTAACAATTTTTCAGTTATAAATTCCATATTATACACTTTCTTTCCTCTTTCTTTCCATTGTACTGTCGTGGGTGGCTGGGGTTTTAGCCAGGAGATCGTTATCATCCTCCTGGCAATTACAAGAAGAACTCTCTGTAATACAACCTTATTTTCATGCACTATATTCTGTGGCATAATTCCTAGTATGAAACGAGCTGGTTCAAGTGGTAATTTTATGTTCAAACATTTATTTTTTATCTCTTCCTGTATATTTTGCCAGTACTCTGACAGTTCTGGATAATCCCAAAAAATGTGGGTGTGGTCTCCTACCAGGTCACAACCCCTCCAATAAACCCCTGATTTGAGGTGTTGCCAAACGTAGAGGTGAGAAGGGGAGTCTTAAAGTATCTCATCTTAACTTTCCAATCATATTCCCACCATGTAGGACTGTTTGTTATTCTGTGTCCTTCTTTACATGAATGAGTCCAATCTTCATCGTTAATGATAGTATTCATCTCTAGTTCTCATTTCTCTTTATTAACACTGTTGACTCTTTTTGCAATATTTTATAAATATATGATATAATGTTCTTTTTAACCAATCCTTTAATTGTTCATATAAACAATATACTGCGATGGGCTGGCCCCCCATCCTGGGTTGTTCCCTGCCTCGTGCCCATTGATTCCGGGATGGGCTCCGGACCCCCCGCGACCCAATAGGATAAGCGGTTTGGGAAATGGATGGATGGATGGATATAAACAATATATTTGTTGACTGTAGGTATCTAAAACAATCGGGCACTGGGAGGCCACATTTATTTCTAAGATGTTCGAAGGACATTAGATCTCCTCCATCACACAACTGATCCAACTGGTTAAACCTCTTTTCTCCCCATGTCTTAAACCCTGTATCTAATTTAGATGGTAGAAAAATCTACATTCTGTGCAATTTTCATTGATCTTGATATTGATGAAGTGCGTCCCAGCCTCTCTCTCACTTTTCAGAGCGTTTCCTATCCAAATGTTATTGATTTTATTTACTTTCCGTGTATCTTGATTAAAAATAATTGCTATGTCCAGCGGCAAATTTGGGCAGATACTCTGTTCCATTACCACCCACTGACCCTCCCTGTCCTGGGTAATCCATACCACTACTGATATAAGTTGGGCTGCCAAGTAATATTTTTTTTAATTAGGCAAGTCAGGACCCGCATTCTCTTTTGGGTTTAATAGTCTTTTCAGTTCAATCCTGGGTCTTTTGTTTTGCCAGGTAAATTTGGATAACCATTTATTGAGCGTTTTGAATGTAGATATAGGGACCCCTATGGGCAGGGACTGGAACATAAAGAGAAGCCTAGGTGGTATGTTCATTCTAATGCTCTCCACTCTCCCCAATAAGGATAGAGGGAGGATTTCCCATCTTTGAGATAATTCTTTATTTCACATAGTAATTTACCATAATTAGTTTTGTATAAGTATGATATACCAGGATCCCTCGGTATCTAAAGCCATAACTGTGGAATCAAATTTAGTATTTGCGAGCTTTAATGCAAAAAACATTCTCTGTAATATAAGTGTGGGTAGGTTACTGTAAAATTTGGACAAATCTTAAACTTAAGATGTGTAAGGTGTAGTGAACAGGGAGTTCAGTATAGGACTAAACATGCAAGGGAAGAAGTAGATAATTAGTGAAACTTTTGACCGGACTGGAGATCTTAGGATTCATACACAGATGTATGGCACAGCAGATATTTTTGTCTGCTTTTGAGATGGTTGACGTGACATATTTTCCGACGCGCGCTCTCTGTCCGCTGGTGGGAGTGTGCTCACCTGTCTGCATCGGGGCGGAAGTCCGCCATGCGCAATACAGAGAGCAGAGGAGAATTGTAAATGTGCGACCGTGTAGACGAGACAAAAATGACAAGCTTTTGTGTAAATAAGATAAATAGCATAAGGCTATTTAGTTTGTTTAATAAAAGGACAACGTATAGACTTATTCTATAGGAAAAGTAACCTTAAGAACATAAGAAATTTACTAACGAGAGGAAGCCATCCGGCCCATCAAGTACTTTTGGAGAAAACTTGCCTAACAGCTCAGAGTTGGTAAAATCTTATCTAGCTCTGATTTAAAGGAACCCAGGGTTTTAGCTTGCGCTACACTAGTAGGAAGACTATTCCATACTCTAACTACACGCTGTGTAAAGAAGTGTTTCCTCAAATTCGTTTTAAAATGTTCTCCCGCTAAATTCCACTTGTGGCCACGAGTTCTAGTATGTCATGTCACTCACCATCCAGACCTGTTAGAATCTTATATAACTGGCTCATGCCCCCACTTAGTCTGAGCAGATTCAGCTCAACTAACCTGTCCTCATAAGACATTCCGCTAAGACTGGGAATCATTCTCGTAGCCCTACGTTGCACCTTTTCCAAGGCAGCAATGTCCTTCTTAAGGTATGGTGACCAAACCTGTACACAATTTTCTAGGTGGGGTCTTACCAAGGAATTATACAATCATAGCATCACTTCCTTTGACTTAAACTCCACACAGCTAGAGATGTAACCCAACATTCTATTTGCCTTTTTTATTGCTTCCCCACACTGGCGAGAGTGGGACATGGAAGCATCAACATACACACCGAGGTCTTTCTCATAATCAGCTACCTTTATTTCAGTGGAACCCATAAAATATCTGTACTTTATATTTCTGCAATATTTCTGGATGTGGCAGTGTGTGAGGAGATGGAGACTCTGATAAAGTATCATAAGGCTAATAAGAACACAGAAAGGTGTAACAAGAAAAGGAGTGAGCAACTGGAGGTTCTGAGGTTATGGCAAAGGGAGAGGCCTGGAGAAAAGAGCAGAAAGTGATGAGAGAGTGATGAGTGAGAATCAGGCAGGAGTCAAAGGTGAAACAGAGCAGGAGGAGTTACGACTTCCTCTGTATCAGGGACTGTATCTGTTAGTAGAAGGGCCACCTCTGATATTTAAGGGCCACTTTCCAGTAATAGAGGGCAAGGTAAAGTTCAGAGGGGAAGAAACAGAAGGATGAAGAAAGTTGTTTATATGGGTACAGGGAAGTGAGCGACCTGCGGCGGCAGACCGTGAAGGAAGGACTGCGAAGGAGTGATATAATAATAGAAGGCCAGGCATGTGGGTTTAAGAAAAAAGGGAGTGATATAAAGGTGGGGTGCGGAGCAAGTGGTAGGGCTGCAGAAGGGCTGATGCATCTGATGGACAGCCCTAACCCTCCATGTAGAGGATGGAGTCAGTTTCAGGAGAAGGAGATAGAAACGGATAGTGAGGAAGGAGTAGAGGAGGATAATGCAGATCATAGAACAGTGGGAAGCAGGAGGGCTGTGAGACCCCCGATAGGGACACTCTGATGCTCCCCCTGGTGGCGAAAGGAGCACAGACACAGTATGTACCATGGGCAGAACAGTCCTGGCAGACGGAGCTTGAAAATGGATGAAAGTATTTGAGGAGGAAACTATGGGACGGCTCTTGGTGATGGGGGACATAAAAGCGGTTCAGGCTTGTGTCCTGGGGGTAGACGGAATGGAGAGAATGCTGGCAGTGGTGACAGGGACTAGGTGTGGCTGAAATGAAGGTGGAGCCCGTAAAGGAGGGGGAGAGCCCAGCTGCCTATCTGCAAGCCCAAGAAAAGCGGTGGAGCACTGAGACAGAGCAGGACCTACAGGATTCGGTGTTCAGAGGTCTGTACCGGAGGGCACTGCAGGACACGCTCCTGAAGCCAGTGAGAAGCAGGCTAAGGCAAGTGGTGGCGCTTATTACTATTCCTGAGAAGCAGCTGATCCACGCTATTGACTTGTACAGAGAGGAGGAGGACTCTGCTGAAGAGCATGAGAGGGAGCTGACGAAGAAATTGAGTCAGTCACCGCCAAAAAAACAAGGCCACTAATTGGCCTCCGGTTCCTAATTAGAACAGGTGAGTAGATACAATGGATGGGGGTTTCCTCAGAGGGTACCCATTTACTCACAAATTTGATGATCCTAGACCCTGGGGAGACTGGGGAACAGGCTGATTCAGCTGGTGTGCTGGAGCTGTGATCAGCCTGGACACACCTATCCAACCTGCATGTTCCAGAATCTTCTTTAGTAGATGTTCAGATAGGGGCCAAAAATGTAAATATGTCTAAACTAACATCAGAGCATATCCCAGTGAATTTGTTAGGCAGAGATGCTGTGTGTCAGCTGCAGATAGACATAAAATGTACGAAGGGGGAGTAGAGGTACTCAGTGGACAGTTCACCCTTCTGCAACAAAGGTTGTTGTCCAGCAGGGATAGTATAGCTTATACGGATTAGAAGAAGTTATTGGAAAGGTTTGGGAAATCTTAGAACAGTGGAGACCATTTATACAGGAACAATATAGCAATGTGCTAAATTGGAAATAGGATAAATACAGTTGTTAGTGGCAATGGGAGATTTCAGTGATCCTGGAGTGAGGGATGAGTGGGATCGGCTGATAGATCCGCTGCCTTGCCGAGAGAAAGACGGGATGCGCATGACGGCAGACTGGATAATATTAGGCCCTGAGGGAGTAGCCATTCAGATATGGAGGACGAGAGTAGTGGGAGAATGGTACAACACACCAGAGGAGGACCCCCCCTTAGCAGTGGCTTTTAATCAGCCCACGCTGGATCTGGGAGAAATGATGGGGCGAGCAAAGCAGGTGGTTTGGGTGCCGACAGAACATGAAGGAGTGCAGGCAGCGGCAGGAGAGAAGCTGGTAAGGAGTCAGTCGAGTGCAGAGAGTGTAGGAGATTTCAGAGGTTTATGGTTGTGGAGCATGATTGGAGTGCAGTGTGAAGGGAAATAAAGGACAGAGGAATGTTGGCAGGAGATGGAAGTGCCTGAGGAGGTGTGGTTCCGCTTTGGAACCCCGCCCCTCCCATCTGTGGTCAACCTTCCCCTTCTCAGTCTCTTATTTCTGGCCAGACGCGAGATCTTCATGGTTTATGCAGCGTGCAAGCGTTTTTCCCCTCCTTGTGTTCCTGTCTTCCTGTGTACCGATCTCTGCTTCGCCTCCTAGGCTCCGAGTCATGCCTGGCGCGCTTACTGCCATCTACCATCAGCCGACCTGGATTACCGACAGCGTCTGCCGTTTCAGCCCTCTGACAGCCGACGCCGGACCCCCAGTTACATAGGATGGATGGATGGATTCGAGCTTGTATTTGAAATAGAAACATCGCAGCGGTTCTCAGGCAACAGCTGGACATATTTATTTTTCAGCTTGGAGTTGTCTGGCTTTAAACGATTACATTGAAGCAGAGGTACTTGTTTTTGGTAAAAGCAAGAAATATAAGTTTTGTGTGTCTGTACTCTGGTCTTTACTCCCTGCACACATTGATGGCACGGAAGGACAGTCACTGCAGTCACCTATTCTCACAGACTGACTTTCTCCTTTAAGTGCTGATAATGCAGAAGAAGATGGATCATTGGCTTGCTTGCTTAATAACCACAAGCACCCATATTGCAGAATGAATGAGACTGAAGTGGATGGAAGGCCACATCATTCAGTCTGCAGTGAAAGAAATAATAGGAGTTGGAATTGATTATGATTATGGAGAAAATGGCTGGCTATGGTGAGAAAGCTGTGGAAATTTGTGCCAATTCACATCGGTGAGGGCATAAAGGGTAATTTCTTTCAGTATGGGACGAATTCACATATTTGTGCGAGGAAGGTAACAAAAGTTCACTAAAGTACACTATATTAAATTTGAATGTCTTTAATTAAAATGTTATGTACAGTATAACACTGCACCTTTTAACACTTTGCATGTCTGGCAGTGAAGGTCACATTCAGTTTGCTGAATGTATTCTCTGTCTTAAATGGTCGGTCTATTTTTCCTTCTGCTGGATGATGTACCCAATTTTCTAATAAACAAAGAGTATAATGAACAAGTTGATGTTCTGTGTGTCTGATACCTGTACGTGTTTGGCAAAGCAGTATATAGTTACTGCCTACATTTTTGGCTGTGCATGTGTGATTTTGATGGGAATATTATATTTTTATATCTGTGTGTAGATTTTTTCAGCAATAATTGAGTTTATCCTTCTGTACAGTATTTAAGGTTTTGGTAATTCATGATTTATTTGTATTTGTGCAGTGTGCAGTTACCAGGTTATAAATAAACAAATAAATAAATGTGACATCAGAAGAGATGTACAATCACAGTAAAATGTGTGAAAGTAATGGAATGTGAAAAATGTGTGTGAATCTCCACATGTATAAAGCGGCTGTATACCATAAGGAAAAGGAGCAATGGATGAATTACATAAAGTGCTTACTGTCCAAAACGAAAATGAGTCATGTTTGGCGTAACATAAATATTCAGTGAGTTAACCCTTCGAACTCGACAAACGCAAAATGCGTTTTTCGCACCTATTAATCTGAAGCTCTTAACTTTGGATATGCATAATGCACAGACAAGAATCATATGTCTTTGGAATCAAGAGAACTATCAGCTAACTTCACCAAGTCACCATATGGATGCAAAATCAAAGATTTCTGCCTGGCACTAAGCATGTATTCCTCTGTCACGTCACCGGTGGGAAGTAGGACCCAAATGCAAGCTGTAGGGCAGAATCCCCTTCGTGGGGAGTTTTATTGACCACCAGGTTTGGGCACAGAGACGCAAACAGACAAGGACAACTGGAGAAGATAGGACTGGGCACTTTACCAGACTAAGGAATGGGAAAACACAAGGAAGCTGATAGTGACTGACAGAAGGGGAGGAACATGGGGTGAGACTAATAGACACCAAGCGTGGCTCATCAGGGAGGAGAACTGGAGGGTAAGGTTGACTAAATGGGCAAGACATGACAGTAAACGCCCCCCTCCCAATCCTGTGCCCTCCGGGTACAAGGGCATCATTAAGGGGACACACAGACCAGGGCAAAACCAAGGACAACAGGGGAGACTAACCCCCAGGACACAACTCATGACAGGCCAGGTAATCCAACAGGGATGCTGACTATGGACCAAAAGACAGACAGTGGGTGTCAGTGGGTAAGTGGGAACAAAGGACACAGTAGAAGGAGACAAAAGGGAGGGATTGGGCATCAAAAGGACCAAAGATGGCACAGGGACAGACAAGGCAGGACACAACCAGACAAGACAGGCAAGCAACGGAACCAGTGCAACAATAATATGGCCAGGAGAGGGGAACCTAAAGCGGGAAGCAAGAGTGACTGGAGTGGGGGCTGGAACAGTGAAATCGGGCTAAGAGGTGAAACCAGGGAGAGCCACGGGGAAGCAAGACTACAGACCAAAGACTGAGGTATTAGGAGGGGCAAGACACTAGGTAGCATGGGAGGTAAAGTGAACAGTTCAGGGCCTCTGATGGGCTCCGGGGTGCCGCAGAAGGGTCACGGCCAGGGGGGCCTTTGGAATCCTGTCTGGGTCTGTAGAAGCTCCACTCGTCTGCGGCAGCCGAGGGAAGAACAGCATCGGTAGACGGCGAGGGGTTGGCAGAGTCGGAGGGTGTCGAGGGGCAGGCAGGACAGGAACTGGACCAAACCAGGGACCCTGCAAAACAAAAACACAGGCCAGTACCAGCGCCATGAGGAGACCGGAGGTGGTTCCTTTTGGGAACCATTGGATGGGATACCCTGAAAGACCATCTTGGACCAAGCCTGGATCAGGAGGCAGGTCTGGGTAGCATAACCTCGTTTTTTCCTCCTGGACCTCAGCCCACGACTGGATTTCCGTTGACCCTGCCGTTGTCGCGGCGATAGCCTCCTCGGCTGGGGAAACTTTGGCCACGGGGCTGACACCACGGAGTGGGACTCAGGGCAAGACCTGGAGGCTCCCACTCCATGTCCTCCGGGGGAATGTCCTCCAGGTCAGCCCCCTCTGGGCTGGCATTGTCCGGAGAGTCTGATGACAGGCTGGTGATGCCTTAATCCAGGCTGGCTGTGCCTTAATCCATACTAAATGTAATTAAACATAATGAAATTTAAAAGAATAAAATGGTAATTAGAGGAAAATTTAACGTGTAAGTTTTAAAAAATGGGCTTTTCCTTTCATCCAGATGTCTGCAAGCGCTGTGACTCTGTGATGAATGGTGACGTATGAGATCCTGAGACTGGGCGACGCTTCCAAGGATGGGTGGCAGGTGGCATTTCCCAGGAATTACAGGCAGGAGATGCCTGAGGAGCTCTCCTGGAGGGAAGACAGAAAGAGAAGAAGGGAACAAGCAGAGGCTGTGGGGAGAAAAAGACTGCAGAACCAGTTAAAGTTGTACAGCTGGATGGTACAAATGCCCTCAAGTCTTGGTCCACGAGGGTTCCTGTTTTTAATTTACAAAAAAACAATAAATTAATTTAAAATAAATCTTAAGGCTTATCATTTACATCTGTCTAGTAGTTAAAACACATACAATCGATTAACTTACCTGGTGATTTTGGAACTTCCGACTCCAAAGCAAAATAATACAGATTACAAGTAAATGCATCATTCTACTTGGGGAAAAGGGATAAATTAAATAAAGGGTTAACTTTGGAATCTAAATCAAAAACAGCAATATCATATCAAGGGTCTTCAATACCTTTTTCCTGTGTCTGCTCCCTTTACATGTAGATACTGATATAAACACGTACCTATAAAATATATTATGTTTAGTTTATAAGCTTATTTCATTATAACAAACAAGCACAATCCATAAGTGCACTAGGCCTAACACATGGTTCAGAAGCCTCCTACCCCACCTTACACCAGCCACATGGACACCATCTGTCCAACTGGGCAACCTCAGCGTCTTGTGCCTCCTGAAACGCCACCTCAGTTTCTTCTTCTTCCTCACATCCTTCTTCCTGAATGGTTTCCAGCCATGATCTGCCTCCTTGTGACACAATAGATCCCAAAGCATTCCCTCTACTTTTCTCTCCTTCTCCCTTAACCTCCTCCACATTCACTCCTACCTCACATCCATTCTCCTCACCTCCATTTACCATATGCATTACATTCATACCAGCCTCCGCCCCCTCCATCTCACCATTGGACGCCCCTTTCTGATACCTCCACATTTTCCCAAGTAGCCCTTCCCAATCCCTCCTTATCCCCCCCAACCTGGACAGTGGGGGTGTCGCTCGTGAGCACTCCTCCACACCGTCTCCCCAGTCGATCACCTCGTCACACAGGTTCCAGGCATCCCAGTACTGGGTGTTGATCCAGGCAACCGCTGTCTGAATTTGCTTTCTGAGGAGTAAATGATAGATAGTTAACCAACTATTTACAGTGATAATTAAATGAATAAAGACCAGACAGATCTTCAACCATAAAAAAACAGTTGCTATAATTATTATAATCATGGGAGTAAATTTCATTTAACAGTAGGGGGGGACAATAAATATAACATTTCTCATAAGCAATTTTTGAAGGGGACACAAATAATACAGTCAAATTGTACTTATGAAGATTTGTCCTCACAGTGAAAAACATTACTTCTGTCATTACTATTGTAGCAGGGAGACTGTGTCATTATGCTTATTTTCAAAGTTTTTCTCAGGTTAAATGACAAAGCAGATTTTTCTTCAAAACTATTTATTGCATTTTTTGTTATGTTGTTTACGGTCAAGCCATCAACATACAATAAAATTTAAACATAACTATTATTGTGAAAAAGATATCACATAAGTAATGTTTTGCATCAAAATCAACAATTAAATAACCAATTTACAGTAACTGTTCTATGCAAAAAAAAAAAACATCTGCAATTTAAAGCAAACTTACATTAATGAATGGACACTAAACAAAAGTACCAAATGTGTTTTTCCTGGTATCACGGGGCCCCACAAACTCCTGGCATATGTTGTTTATGTTAAAGTTGTCCAGCTCAAGAGCAAGAAGTCTCTTATCAACTGCTCTTATCGACAATAGATAAATATCCAACATCTCACTATAGTTTAAGTTATTTAATTTGTATGTTGATATTTTTTGCAGTCTGATTGAAAGATAATTCATTGCAGCTCTGAAGATAATTCTAAAGGTTCTAAACAAAATAAATAAAAGACATTCCTTCCTTTGTTAAAAGGTTCTAAACAAACTGAAAACAACCCATTTGTTGTTACAATCGTCCTTAGTAATTGCTCATCCTGAATATAATTGTTAAAATAAAAGCAATACAAGTCTTTATTCCACTTTGTCATTTTTAAAATTGAAATACTGTCAAACAGAGATTCTAACTATGAACAAAAAACATATAATTTTAAATTTGAATTAAGCATATTTGCAAAAAAAATGTACTGTATATGAAGAATCGTTTTGGAATCGGATCGTGGATCCCAGAATCGTAATTGGATCGGATCGCAAAGTACCTAAAGATTCCCACCCCTAAGTGACAGTCACATAATGTTGGTGGGCTTGAGAGGTCTGGTGTGCTGTACATTTTTCAGTGGCTTTCTTCCAATTTCTAAAGCCTGTACTAACGAAAGCGGCATCAGGTCTATGACCTAAAGAGGACTGGTTTGAAACACCTTTGCTGAAGTAAAAACATAACACCCCTTACACTGATGGACTGTAATTTAGCCATGGAAAGTCTTGATACGATTTCTCTTGAAATGTCAATGACTTCTTTGAAAACATTTGTTTTTCGATACACTAGGGAGGTAGTTGTGCAGGCACTAAGATCTAAACTAAAAACTGTGCTCCCTGTGCTGCTGCTGGCAATATCATCTCTTTGTTCTGCTGTCTCCGGCTCCCTCCCTGGTTCTGAATCTGCCCCTTCCTCTACTCTCACTGTCTCAGAACAGACTGACTCCTAAAGCAGAAATAATGCAGGAAAAGATGTTTTCCATACTCATAATACTCAACTTGTTTACATTACACTTGTTAAATTGACAGATCATACTGTAAATTGGTGAGCCTGTGATGTTCATCTACTGAACAGCCACAACTCAGAAAACATTAAAGAAATTGTTCATCCAAAAAAAAATTCTGTCCTTATCCCTTCAATAAAAGCACAACACACTTACCTGACACTGTACATCTGAATGACCCTGCTCTACCTGTCCCTCAATAATTTCTGTCTCCTTTGCCTGCGATTGATATTGTGACATTAGTAGTCATAAGTACCCATTCTTAAAGCCAAATTGCCATAATATGTGAACTTTTCGTTTCGTTACTTGGCGTTTAGGTGCACTGAAAAATGTTCCTATGTCCATTTTCCTTTTCTCTGTCATTTTACCTAGTCTATGACACTGCAAGGCAAGGCGAGTTTATGCTGTAGCACATTTCATACACAATGGTAATTCAAAGTGCTTTACACAAAGAAAGTAAAACTAACATAAAATAATCACAACAATAAAAACAAGGAATTAAAAAAAGTTTCAATTTGTATTTAAAATGAATAGTTAGGTACACTTAAGAACAGAATAGAAACTGATTATACAAAAAAATACAGTGGGGTCAGTTTGGACGTAGCACAGTGCTCATTTAGTAAATGCACAGCTAAACAATATGCTAACTGTGGCCGTTAATGTTAAGTTAATATTATGCCAAGTCGTCACAAATAAAACAATGCATTGGAAACTGCTTTGGCGCGTTAGTTGCAGTGCACTATGGAACAAGTTATTGTAAACAAGCGAACGTTAACTACAGAAGTAATATTTTAGTCGCTAATATATCAAATTCATGGGAAATTACATCGGTAATCAGCTTTTTTGCCGAAACTAATTTATGAATGAGTATGCATTAACTACATTAAAGATAATCTCTTTATTTAAAGTGAATAAAATACCCTACTTACTGGAATTCAACGTTAATAGATCCGCAGCCACACACCTGACTCGTGTGTGTAGAGTAGGTGAGATGAACTGGGAAAGCAGGCAGCGGGCCAAACCACTGTGAGGAATGGGGGGGACGCAGCTGTTTCTAAATGCATTATTTGGGTTTGTTTTATTTTCTACTTACACAATTATTTTAGGTATACGTATATATATTTTTCATAATAGAGAGTGCGTTTTTTTAAATAATTTATTGGGGGGGGGACAACTCTCGGATGGGGGTGGGGGGGCATGTTCCCTCCGTCCCCTCCGCGATTTACGCCCATGATTATAATGAGTAATTGTGGGGTTTATTGCTTCCGTAGGATAAGCGGTTTGGAAAGTGGATGGATGGATGGATGGATGGATTATAATGAATAATTGTGGGGTTTATTGCTTTCAGGATAGGCTCCGGACACCCCGAGACCCAGTAAGATAAGCGGTTTGGGAAATGGAAATTGTGGGGTTTACAGAAAAAAAAACTGTGCTGGCGATTATAACTAACATGGAATAGGAAACAACAGCGCTCCAGAAGTGAAAACCCAGATGAATGCTACTGAGAACTGTGTTAACACTGATGAAACTAAGAGTATTTTTTAAATTCTGTGCAACATTGTTTTTTTAAAAATGCAATAGTCAGCTTGAAGCATTTACCTTATTACGAAAGCAATGCCCCAAATTACTTAAACATTTTAGGTAAACATTTTACCATCCATTACCGTAAGGGTTCCCAGCCCCCGGTCAGTGTACCGGTACCGTCCGCGCTCAGTGCTCAGGGGGGGGCGGGCTGTGCCTACCGTCCTGTTTATTACGGGTTCGCGCCGTATTAAAAAGAAAACTGTCTGTATTGTTTAGTGCCGGATTTCCGTTCGCATAGCCAATCTCCCACCATTCCGCATATTTTATCGTGGACACCCCGGCAAATTACACCGCCGTTTTAGGGATCAGTGACATTTTTTGAAGTTTGGGAAGATTTTACTAACCAAATAGCTGTCTATCATCATCACTTCGATATAAGAGCACCCCCAATAAAAATAAAGACCACAAGTTTTAATGACATTAAAAACATGCAATAATTTTATCGACATGTACTACATTAGTATAGTATAAAAGAGTAAATAATCAAAGTAGCATAATATAATTTGAAGAATAAAAGGAAATTTTGGAGAGCTAACAAACTGCTCAATTGAGCGCCATTTTCATTCGTAGAGTTTGCTGTGCTGCAAACGGTAAAGAATATTTACGTTGTTTCTATGGAAACTACTCCCACTGTCCGCTTAACATTAATGTAATAGTACGTACGTTGAAATTGGCTAATGAGTTGTATTACGCTACGTGCGTATTACGTCATAACTCTTGCGTAACGTCCATTTAACCGGGGAATGTCGAAGACGTGCTATGTAGTTCAGATGTAGAAAGTTCTACGTTTCTTTTAAATGTTAAAGAAAGTTTCATAAAAACAAATTGTATAGCGAATGTTCAGTACAATAGGAAGCGTTATTTTATTCAAGCAAATGGAGCTGAGGCATAATATTTAAAGGAATGTTATTCAAAGGTAATAAGCTTCCACCACACTGCAGCTTAAATACACGCGTAATGAGGCAAAATACCGCTTTCTTAAATTAATTACATGATACGTGAATGTCCTGCTTTGTCTTCCAATAAGATAAGCTCGGTGGCTATAAAAACTCATACATTTAGCTGATACAAATTAATTTTGTCCTTTGGAAAAAAAAGTAGCTGATTTTTGGCTTGTTGAGGCTTCTACATATGACAAACCACAAGATGGCACTGCCTGAGCAGGCTTTTAGAAATGTACTGGAGTGCCACTAGCAGGCAAGCAAGTTACTTTGCAAGTTCTAGAGCACAGCAATGGTGTTTGACATTCTGTTAGCTATATACGCAGGGATGGATATAACTGGTAAGCAAGTACGCATTCACCTTTAAAAGCGATATGTGCAGCAATCGGTTGTTGTAACAGTGTGAATTCGTACGTACTTTATGTGCATTTGCGGCGATATGACAAGAAATTACCGTGCATTTTAACCTTTAATTTTCCTTACTTCTTTATATTACGTTTTCTCTGCTTTATTTCAGTCAGTCTAACATATTGCGCCACAGCCTTCAACCCAAATTTTCATAGCAGACTTCAGTTAGGAGTACGCCTTAGTAATGATTAACCTGGGACTCACCAGGGAGGTGTAGGGGGATACTATTGTAAATTGCTTAGTTTTAACTATAACAGCCTTAATAATCCTATCAAACACTGTGAAATACTGCAATACCTTTATCACTGAAGGGCTCGTATGATGCTCTTTCAAGAAACTCATTTTAAACCATCAGACGACAGGTGTGGATGGGCAGATCACATCTATCATTCTACAGTCTTTCTGCTGTAGAGCAAGGGACGTAGCAATATTGTTGCATACATCTATTCCCTTTGTTCTTTGCATATCTGATGTGGATTCCCGATCCAAATGGGAGATCTGTCATAATTACTAGTTTATTGTTCATTACACCTGTACTATTGGTTAACGCATGTGCTCCTAATTGCGATGATATTTTCTTTAAGCGTCTGTTCTCACTGGTACCTGATACCTCTAAATATCACCTTATCTTGGGGAGTGATTTAAATTGTCGCTTTAATCCAAAATTAGATCATCCATCCCCCAAGATAGCTCTGCCTTCAAAATCTGTCGAAATGATAAATTCTTTTACCAAAGAATTTAATGTGTCAGGTGTTTTCACAATTCTTTAATCCCACTCGAAAAGAGTATAGTTTTTTTCTCTCAGATTCATCACACGTTTACCCAAATTGACTATTTCTTAGTTGATAAGACTTCTTGCTCAATATCTAAGTAGCTATGATAAAATAGCTTTCTCAGATCATGCTCCAGTCTCCTCGAAAATTTTGTTAGAACATGGTGTCCTTGACGGTTCAACACTCAGTTGCTTTCTTTGTTGATTTTATTTCACAACAAATTGCCAATTTTCTTTCTTTAAATAAATCTCCAGATGTATTTGTTTCCATATCGCTGGAAACCTTGCAGACTGATACCAGTGGGCAGATTATCTGATATGTAAGCAATAATAGAGAGCTGTGGAAGGAGAAGATGGCATATTTAACACAGCGTGAAGCAGATCTTGACAATTGATATGTTTCTCCCCATCTGCTGATGTTTATAAGGAGCACCTAACGATACAAGCAGAGTATGAATTTCTAGTGTCTCAACATACTGCTGAACTACTGATGCAAACAAGGTCTCATTATTACGAGCAAATCCTCTAGAAATGAATAATGCATTCAAGCTTTTCTCCTCTCACTTGTTGTCTAGAGTTCAATAGTTTCTTTAGGGATTTAGCCATTCCTTCATAGGAATGTGTGGCTGTGAATGATTTAGATGTCACTATCACTATCACTGTAACTGAACTGACCACCATGGCGGCTGCTTCGCAAAGTGGTTAATGTCCCAGACCCGATGGCTTTCCTTCAGAGTTCTATAAAAAGTTATGGCCCCAGTTGTCCTCTCTCCTATTGGGCATGTTCAACAACCTGAACCTCTTGCCCAAGCTAATATTTCTCATGCTAAAAAAGGGGAAAGATCCTCATTCTTACACCTCCTTTCACCTAAAGGCTTATTGAATACGGACTAAGATCCTGTCCAAAGCACTGGCCCTTCAGGCTTGTTTGACCAGATTGAGGTCCTTGTCAGAATTTTGTTGGTGGTTCCAGTGTCTTCATGTGAAGCTGAGAGGAGCTTCAGTGCATTGCGCAGACTAAAAACATGGCTAAGGGCTACTATGGGTCAAGACAGACTTCACAGTCTATTAGTCTGCAATATGCAGAAAGACGAGCTGGACAACTTTAACATAACATATGGTAAGAGTGTGGGGCCCAGTGATACCAGGAAAAACACATTTGGTACTTTTGTTTAGTGTCTATTCATTAATGTAAGTTTGCTTTAAATTGCAGATGTTTTTTTTGTTGCATAGAACAGTTACTGTAAATTGATTATTTAATTGTTGATTTTGATACAAAACATTACTTTTTTTTATATCTTTTTCACAATAATAGTCATGTTTAAATTTTATTGAATGTTGATGGCTTGACCGTAAACAACATAACAAAAAATGCAATAAATAGTTTTGAAGAAAAATCTGCTTTGTCACTGAACCTGAGAAAAACTTTGAAAATAAGCATAATGACACAGTCTCCATGCTACAATAATAATGACAGAAGTAAAGTTTACGCCCATGATTATAATAATTATAGCAACTGTATTTTCTGTATGGTTGAAGATCTGTCTGGTCTTTATTCATTTAATTATCACTGTAAATATCTGGTTAACTATCTATCATTTACTCCTCAGAAAGCAAATTCAGACAGCGGTTGCCTGGATCAACACCCAGTACTGGGATGCCTGGAACCTGTGTGACGAGGTGATCGACTGGGGAGACGGTGTGGAGGAGTGCTCACGAGCGACACCCCCACTGTCCAGGTTGGGGGGGATAAGGAGGGATTGGGAAGGGCTACTTGGGAAAATGTGGAGGTATCAGAAAGGGGCCTCCAATGGTGAGATGGAGGGGGCGGAGGCTGGTATGAATGTAATGCATATGGTAAATGGAGGTGAGGAGAATGGATGTGAGGTAGGAGTGAATGTGGAGGAGGTTAAGGGAGAAGGAGAGAAAAGTAGAGGGAATGCTTTGGGATCTATTGTGTCACAAGGAGGCAGATCATGGCTGGAAACCATTCAGGAAGAAGGATGTGAGGAAGAAGAAGAAACTGAGGTGGCGTTTCAGGAGGCACAAGACGCTGAGGTTGCTCAGTTGGACAGATGGTGTCCATGTGGCTGGTGTAAGGTGGGGTAGGAGGCTTCTGAACCATGTGTTAGGCCTAGTGCACTTATGGATTGTGCTTGTTTGTTGTAATGAAATAAGCTTATAAACTAAACATAATATATTTTAAAGGTACGTGTTTATATCAGTGTAAAAAGGGAAGGGGTTTCTCTATGACTTGGGTTGGTAGTAGCATTTGGGGGGTCAAGGAGTCAGATGTTAGTGGTTTATGGTAGTGTATTGTGTGTTGAAGTTTATTGAATTGGCGGACTACACATCCCATCATCCCCTGCGCACCACAAAATAATAGTCCATGCTTAGTGTGCTGTTTGGTTTATTTCTTTCTTTATTCAAGGCAATAACTTAGAGCTGTGAGGTACCCACTGTTCTAGTTTTATCCATCGGCCATGGTAAAGGGAGAACTTGGGTAAATCAGCAGAAGTCTCTCACCAACTTCCACCCCGGTTGCTGTTTCCTCTGGTCCCTCGGCATATGGGTTCCCTGCGGAAGCGCGCGCCGTCTGGGGAAGGTTCCCTTATAGCCCAGGGTGGAACAGGGGAAGGTGAAGGTTTGGCACAAAAGGGGGGGGGGGAAATAGGTGAGAAAGGTTGTTTGTTCTTGCTTTTGTTGTGTGAGGTGGGATGTTCTGTGTGAAAGAGCAGGGGACGGTAATGCTTAAGGGCCAGCTATTATGATGTGTTCCATGTTAAATGTATGTGTTGTAATGTATGTTGTTAGTACATGAAACTCCAACTGGTTTCCCCTTGTCGTTGGGCTGTCCCAATTAGTTTAATGGGAAGCCGTATATAAGGGCAGGGGATTAGAGTAAAAAGGGTGGTTGGTGGTCTTTCTTTTGGTCTAATTGTTGTTTGTTTTTTATTTATTTTTTTTTTTTGTTGTTTTTGTCATGCTGTGGCCTGTGTGGATTATAGGCATGTCAAGGCCAAGAGAGAGGGGTAACAGCTTGAGGTGAGGCTGGAAAGGCCCCATGAAATAAAGCTACCTTTGTTCTGAGGCCTACTGCGTTTGTGCCTGGTTTCTCCCCACTCGCATGCGGGGTTGTTTGCATTCCCTCAACTCAATAAGGCAGGGCCTGTCCAGCTCTTGCCTTTTTCACATTCAGTATCTACATGTAAAGGGAGCAGACACAGGAAAAAGGTATTGAAGACCCTTGATATGATATTGCTGTTTTTGTTTTAGATTCCAAAGTTAACCCTTTAATTTATCCCTTTTCCCCAAGTAGAACGCTGCATTTACTTTACATTTTGCTTTGGAGTCGGAAGTTCCAAAATCACCAGGTAAGTTAATCGATTGTATGTGTTTTAACTACTAGAAAGATGTTAATGATAAGCCTTAAGATTTATTAAAAATTTATTGTTTTTTTGTAAATTAAAAACGGGTACCCTCGTGGACCAAGACTTGAGGGCATTTGTACAATCCACCTGTACAACTTTAACTGGTTCTGCAGCCTTTTTCTCCCCACAGCCTCTGCTTGTTCCCTTCTTCTCTTTCTGTCTTCCCTCCAGGAGAGCTCCTCAGGCATCTCCTGCCTGTAATTCCTGGGAAATGCCACCTGCCACCCATCCTTGGAAGCGTCGCCCATTCTCAGGATCTCATGCGTCACCATTCATCACAGTCACAGCGCTTGCAGACATCTGGATAAAAGGAAAAGCCCATTTTTTAAAACTTACACGTTAAATTTTCCTCTAATTACCATTTTATTCTTTTAAATTTCATTATGTTTAATTACATTTAGTATGGATTAAGGCACAGCCAGCCTGGATTAAGGCATCACCAGCCTGTCATCAGACTCTCCGGACAATGCCAGCCCAGAGGGGGCTGACCTGGAGGACATTCCCCCGGAGGACATGGAGTGGGAGCCTCCAGGTCTTGCCCTGAGTCCCACTCCGTGGTGTCAGCCCCGTGGCCAAAGTTTCCCCAGCCGAGGAGGCTATCGCCGCGACAACGGCAGGGTCAACGGAAATCCAGTCGTGAGCTGAGGTCCAGGAGGAAAAAACGAGGTTATGCTACCCAGACCTGCCTCCTGATCCAGGCTTGGTCCAAGATGGTCTTTCAGGGTACCCCATTCAATGATTCCCAAAAGGAACCACATCCGGTCTCCTCATGGCGCTGGTACTGGCCTGTGTTTTTGTTTTGCAGGGTCCCTGGTTTGGTCCAGTTCCTGTCCTGCCTGCCCCTCGACACCCTCCGACTCTGCCAACCCCTCGCCGTCTACCGATGCTGTTCTTCCCTCGGCTGCCGCAGACGAGTAGAGCTTCTACAGACCCAGACAGGATTCCAAAGGCCCCCCTGGCCGTGACCCTTCTGCGGCACCCCGGAGCCCATCAGAGGCCCTGAACTGTTCACTTTACCTCCCATGCTACCTAGTGTCTTGCCCCTCCTAATACCTCAGTCTTTGGTCTGTAGTCTTGCTTCCCCGTGGCTCTCCCTGGTTTCACCTCTTAGCCCGATTTCACTGTTCCAGCCCCCACTCCAGTCACTCTTGCTTCCCGCTTTAGGTTCCCCTCTCCTGGCCATATTATTGTTGCACTGGTTCCGTTGCTTGCCTGTCTTGTCTGGTTGTGTCCTGCCTTGTCTGTCCCTGTGTCGTCTTTGGTCCTTTTGATGCCCAATCCCTCCCTTTTGTCTCCTTCTACTGTGTCCTTTGTTCCCACTGACACCCACTGTCTGTCTTTTGGTCCATAGTCAGCATCCCTGTTGGATTACCTGGC
The DNA here is from genome assembly GCF_023856365.1 of Brienomyrus brachyistius. Taxonomy (NCBI): domain Eukaryota; kingdom Metazoa; phylum Chordata; class Actinopteri; order Osteoglossiformes; family Mormyridae; genus Brienomyrus; species Brienomyrus brachyistius. The sequence continues at coordinate 1,579,133 of NW_026042335.1, read as the reverse complement.
CTGTCATGATTTGTGTCCTGGGGGTTAGTCTCCCCTGTTGTCCTTGGTTTTGCCCTGGTCTGTGTGTCCCCTCAATGATGCCCTTGTACCCGGAGGGCACAGGATTGGGAGGGGGGCGTTTACTGTCATGTCTTGCCCATTTAGTCAACCTTACCCTCCAGTTCTCCTCCCTGATGAGCCACGCTTGGTGTCTATTAGTCTCATCCCATGTTCCTCCCCTTCTGTCAGTCACTATCAGCTTCCTTGTGTTTTCCCATTCCTTAGTCTGGTAAAGTGCCCAGTCCTATCTTCTCCAGTTGTGTCCTTGTCTGTTTGCGTCTCTGTGCCCAAACCTGGTGGTCAATAAAACTCCCCACGAAGGGGATTCTGCCCTACAGCTTGCATTTGGGTCCTACTTCCCAACGGTGACGTGACAGAGGAATACATGCTTAGTGCCAGGCAGAAATCTTTGATTTTGCATCCATATGGTGACTTGGTGAAGTTAGCTGATAGTTCTCTTGATTCCAAAGACATATGATTCTTGTCTGTGCATTATGCATATCCAAAGTTAAGAGCTTCAGATTAATAGGTGCGAAAAACGCATTTTGCGTTTGTCGAGTTCGAAGGGTTAACTCACTGAATATTTATGTTACGCCAAACATGACTCATTTTCGTTTTGGACAGTAAGCACTTTATGTAATTCATCCATTGCTCCTTTTCCTTATGGTATACAACCGTTTTATACATGTGGAGACTTATACGCACAAACAATTTTCACATTCCATTACTTTCACACATTTTACTGTGATTGTACATCTCTTCTGATGTCACATTTATTTATTTGTTTATTTATAACCTGGTAACTGCACACTGCACAAATACAAATAAATCATGAATTACCAAAACCTTAAATACTGTACAGAAGGATAAACTCAATTATTGCTGAAAAAATCTACACACAGATATAAAAATATAATATTCCCATCAAAATCACACATGCACAGCCAAAAATGTAGGCAGTAACTATATACTGCTTTGCCAAACATGTACAGGTATCAGACACACAGAACATCAACTTGTTCATTATACTCTTTGTTTATTAGAAAATTGGGTACATCATCCAGCAGAAGGAAAAATAGACCGACCATTTAAGACAGAGAATACATTCAGCAAACTGAATGTGACCTTCACTGCCAGACATGCAGTGTTAAAAGGTGCAGTGTTATACTGTACATAACATTTTAATTAAAGACATTCAAATTTAATATAGTGTACTTTAGTGAACTTTTGTTACCTTCCTCGCACAAATATGTGAATTCGTCCCATACTGAAAGAAATTACCCTTTATGCCCTCACCGATGTGAATTGGCACAAATTTCCACAGCTTTCTCACCATAGCCAGCCATTTTCTCCATAATCATAATCAATTCCAACTCCTATTATTTCTTTCACTGCAGACAGAATGATGTGGCCTTCCATCCACTTCAGTCTCATTCATTCTGCAATATGGGTGCTTGTGGTTATTAAGCAAGCAAGCCAATGATCCATCTTCTTCTGCATTATCAGCACTTAAAGGAGAAAGTCAGTCTGTGAGAATAGGTGACTGCAGTGACTGTCCTTCCGTGCCATCAATGTGTGCAGGGAGTAAAGACCAGAGTACAGACACACAAAACTTATATTTCTTGCTTTTACCAAAAACAAGTACCTCTGCTTCAATGTAATCGTTTAAAGCCAGACAACTCCAAGCTGAAAAATAAATATGTCCAGCTGTTGCCTGAGAACCGCTGCGATGTTTCTATTTCAAATACAAGCTCGAATCCATCCATCCATCCGGCGTCGGCTGTCAGAGGGCTGAAACGGCAGACGATGTCGGTAATCCAGGTCGGCTGATCGTAGATGGCAGTAAGCGCGCCAGGCATGACTCGGAGCCAAGGAGGCGAAGCAGAGATCGGTACACAGGAAGACAGGAACACAAGGAGGGGAAAAACGCTTGCACGCTGCATAAACCACGAAGATCTCGCGTCTGGCCAGAAATAAGAGACTGAGAAGGGGAAGGTTGACCACAGATGGGAGGGGCGGGGTTCCAAAGTGGAACCACACCTCCTCAGGCACTTCCATCTCCTGCCAACATTCCTCTGTCCTTTATTTCCCTTCACACTGCACTCCAATCATGCTCCACAACCACAAACCTCTGAAATCTCCTACACTCTCTGCACTCGACTGACTCCTTACCAGCTTCTCTCCTGCCGCTGCCTGCACTCCTTCATGTTCTGTCGGCACCCAAACCACCTGCTTTGCTCGCCCCATCATTTCTCCCAGATCCAGCATGGGCTGATTAAAAGCCACTGCTAAGGGGGGGTCCTCCTCTGGTGTGTTGTACCATTCTCCCACTACTCTCGTCCTCCATATCTGAATGGCTACTCCCTCAGGGCCTAATATTATCCAGTCTGCCGTCATGCGCATCCCGTCTTTCTCTCGGCCAGGCAGCGGATCTGTCATCCGGTCCCACTCATCCCTCACTCCAGGATCACTGAAATCTCCCATTGCCACAAACAACTGTATTTATCCTATTTCCAATTTAGCACATTGCTATATTGTTCCTGTATAAATGGTCTCCACTGTTCTAAGATTTCCCAAACCTTTCCAATAACTTCTTCTAATCCGTATAAGCTATACTATCCCTGCTGGACAACAACCTTTGTTGCAGAAGGGTGAACTGTCCACTGAGTACCTCTACTCCCCCTTCGTACATTTTATGTCTATCTGCAGCTGACACACAGCATCTCTGCCTAACAAATTCACTGGGATATGCTCTGATGTTAGTTTAGACATATTTACATTTTTGGCCCCTATCTGAACATCTACTAAAGAAGATTCTGGAACATGCAGGTTGGACAGGTGTGTCCAGGCTGATCACAGCTCCAGCACACCAGCTGAATCAGCCTGTTTCCCAGTCTCCCAGGGGTCTAGGATCATCAAATTTGTGAGTAAATGGGTGCCCTCTGAGGAATCCCCCATCCATTGTATCTACTCACTCTGTTCTAATTAGGGACCGGAGGCCAATTAGTGGCCTTGTTTTTTTGGCAGTGACTGACTCAATTTCTTCGTCAGCTCCCTCTCATGCTCTTCAGCAGAGTCCTCCTCCTCTCTGTACAAGTCAATAGCGTGGATCAGCTGCTCCTCAGGAATAGTAATAAGTCCCACCACTTGCCTTAGCCTGCTTCTCACTGGCTTCGGGAGCGTGTCCTGCAGAGCCCTCCGGTACAGACCGCTGAACACCAAATCCTGTAGGTCCTGCTCTGCCTCACTGCTCCACCGCTTTTCTTGGGCTTGCAGATAGGCAGCTGGGCTCTCCCCCTCCTTTACGGGCTCCACCTTCATTTCAGCCACACTCAATCACGGAGTCCCTGTCACCACTGCCAGCATTCTCTCCATTCCGTCTACCCCCAGGACACAAGCCTGAACCGCTTTTATATCCCCCATCACCAAGAGCCGTCCCATAGTTTCCTCCTCAAATACTTTCATCCATTTTCAAGCTCCGTCTGCCAGGACTGTTCTGCCCATGGCACATACTGTGTCTGTGCTCCTTTCACCACCAGGGGGAGCATCAGAGTGTCCCTATCGGGGGTCTCACAGCCCTCCTGCTTCCCACTGTTCTATGATCTGCATTATCCTCCTCTACTCCTTCCTCACTATCCGTTTCTATCTCCTTCTCCTGAAACTGACTCCATCCTCTACATGGGGAGTTAGGGCTGTCCATCAGATGCATCAGCCCTTCTGCAGCCCTACCACTTGCTCCGTACCCCACCTTTATATCACTCCCTTTTTTCTTAAACCCACATGCCTGGCCTTCTATTATTATATCACTCCCTCGCAGTCCTTCCTTCACGGTCTGCCGCCGCAGGTCGCTCACTTCCCTGTACCCATATAAACAACTTTCTTCATCCTTCTGTTTCTTCCCCTCTGAACTTTATCTTGCCCTCTATTACTGGAAAGTGGCCCTTAAATATCAGAGGTGGCCCTTCTACTAACAGATACAGTCCCTGATACTGAGGAAGTCGTAATTCCTCCTGCTCTGTTTTACCTTTGACTCCTGCCTGATTCTCACTCATCACTCTCTCATCACTTTCTGCTCTTTTCTCCAGGCCTCTCCCTTTGCCATAACCTCAGAACCTCCAGTTGCTCACTCCTTTTCTTGTTACGCCTTGCTGTGTTCTTATTAGCCTTATGATACTTTATCAGAGTCTCCATCTCCTCACACACTGCCACATCCAGAAATATAGCAGAAATATACAGTACAGATATTTTACGGGTTCCACTGAAATAAAGGTAGCTGATTATGAGAAAGATCTCAGTGTGTATGTTGATGCTTCCATGTCCCACTCTCGCCAGTGTGGGGAAGCAATAAAAAAGTTAAATAGAATGTTGGGTTACAACTCTAGGTGTGTGGAGTTTAAGTCAAAGGAAGTGATGCTACGATTATATAATTCCCTGGTAAGACCCCACCTAGAATATTTTGTGCATGTTTGGTCACCATACCTTAAGAAGGACATTGCTGCCTTGGAAAAGTTGCAACGTAGGGCTACGAGAATGATTCCTGGTCTTAGAGGAATGTCTTATGAGGACAGGTTAGTTGAGCTGAATCTGTTCAGCCTCGAGCAAAGGAGACTAAGTTGGGGCATGATCCAGGTATATAAGATTCTAACAGGTCTGGATGGCGGTGACATGACATACTAGAACTCGTGGCCACAAGTGGAATTTAGCGGGAGAACATTTTAAAGCGAATTTGAGGAAGCACTTCTTTACACAGCGTGTAGTTAGAGTATGGGATAGTCTTCCTACTAGTGTAGCGCAAGCTAAAACCCTGGGTTTCTTTAAATCAGAGCTAGATAAGATTTTACCAACTCTGAGCTGTTAGGTACGTTTTCCCCAAAAGTGCTTGATGGGCCGGATGGCTTCCTCTCGTTTGTAAATTTCTTATGTTCTTAAGGTTACTTTTCCTATAGAATAAGTCTATACGTTGTCCTTTTCTTAAACAAACTAAATAGCCTTATGCTATTTATCTTATTTACACAAAAGCTTGTCATTTTTGTCTCTACATGGTCGCGCCTTTACAATTCTCCTCTGCTCTCTGTATTGCGCATGGCGGACTTTCGCCCCGATGCAGACAGGTGAGCACACTCCCACCAGCGGACAGAGAGCGCGCGTCGGAAAATATGTCACGTCAACCATCTCAAAAGCAGACAAAAATATCTGCTGTGTCATATATCTTTAGATGACTCCTCAGATCTCCAGTCCAGTCAAAAGTTTCACTAATTATCTACTTCTTCCCTTGCATGTTTAGTCCTATACTGAACTCCCTGATCGCTACACCTTACTGTTGCTTTAAGTTTAAGATTCGTCCAAATTTTACAGTAACCTACCCACACGTATACTACAGAGAATGTTTTTGCATTAAAGCTCTCAAATATTAAGTTTCGATTCCACAGTTATGGCTTTAGATACCTAGGGATCCTGGTATATCATACTTATACAAGACTAATTATGGTAAATTACTATGTGAAATAAAGAATTATCTCCAAAGATGGGAAATCCTCCCTCTATCCTTATTGGGTAGAGTGGAGAGCATTAGAATGAACATACTGTCACGATCAGGAAATATCTGTAGCGGCGATCGTGCCGGAAACTGGCAAGGCAGGCAAGGTACGGGGAATAAAGGGGATTTATTAAGTGGACGAGGTTTCGGGAAAATTTGACAGGGACTAACAACAATCCACAATGACAGACAAGGGTAACTGGCAAGACCAGGACTTAAAACAGGACAAGACTAAGCAAAGTAATCAGACAAGGCTGGAAACAATCAGGGAAGCACACGCGGGTAATCAGGGGGCACACGAGGAGCCGACGAGCCGGATCATGACACATACTACCTAGGCTTCTCTTTATGTTCCAGTCCCTGCCCATAGGGGTCCCTATATCCACATTCAAAACGCTCAATAAATGGTTATCCAAATTTACCTGGCAAAACAAAAGACCCAGGATTGAACTGAAAAGACTATTAAACCCAAAAGAGAATGAGGGTCTGGACTTACCTAATTTAAAAAATTATTACTTGGCAGCCCAACTTATATCAGTAGTGGTATGGATAACCCAGGACAGGGAGGGTCAGTGGGTGGGAACGGAACAATCTGCCCAAATTTGCCGCTGGACATAGTGTGACGCCCGCTCCGTCCGCTCCTCGTGTCTGCCACGCCCCCTAATTACCCACGTGTGATTCCCTGATTGTGCCCAGTCGTGTCTTGTTTCCTGCTGCCTTGTTCCGTGTATTTAAGTCCCTGTTTTGCATTAACCCCTTGTCTGTCATTGATGTTAGTCAGTGTCTGATGTCTCCTTCCCCAGTTCCCTTAAATAAATCCCCCATTTTCCCTGAGTTCTGGCTACCTCGCTTGTTTCCTGCCTGCTCGCCCGCTTTAACCCCGGAGAGCCAGCGTGACACATAGCAATTATTTTTAATCACGATACATGGAAAGTAAATAAAATCAATAACATTTGGATAGGAAACACTCTGAAAAGTGAGAGAGAGGCTGGGACGCCCTTCATCAAAAATGAAAATTGCACATGATGTTGATTTTCTACCATCTAAATTAGATACAGGGTTTAAGACATGGGGAGAAAAGGGTTTAACCAGTTGGATCAGTTGTGTAATGGAGGAGATCCAATGTCCTTCGAACATCTTAGAAACAAATGTGGCCTCCCAGTGCCCAACTGTTTTAGATACCTACAGTCAACAAATATATTGTTTATATTAACAATTAAAGGATTGGTTAAAAGAACATTATATCATATATTTATAAAATATTACAAAAAGAGTCAACAGTGTTAATAAAGAGAAATGGGAACTAGAGATGAATACTATCATTAACGATGAAGATTGGACTCATTCATGTAAAGAAGGACACAGAATAACAAACAGTCCTACATGGAGGGAATTTGATTGGAAAGTTAAGATGAGATACTTTAAGACTCCCCTTCTCACCTCTACGTTTGGCAACACCTCTAATCAGGGGTTTATTGGAGGGGTTGTGACCTGGTAGGAGACCACACCCACATTTTTTGGGATTGTCCAAAACTGTCAGAGTACTGGCAAAATATACAGGAAGAGATAAAAAAAATGTTTGAACATAAAATTACCACTTGAACCAGCTCGTTTCATACTAGGAATTATGCCACAGAATATAGTGCATGAAAATAAGGTTGTATTACAGAGAGTTCTTCTTGTAATTGCCAGGAGGATGATAACGATCTCCTGGCTAAAACCCCAGCCACCCACGACAGTACAATGGAAAGAAAGAGGAAAGAAAGTGTATAATATGGAATTTATAACTGAAAAATTGTTAACGAGAACAGAGTGTTTTGTGGAAGAAATTTCTCGAAGTCCGATGTTTAAGTGTTTGACAGAACTTTATTATTTGATGAGCTCACAGGAAACAGACACTCAGCAAGCATGCGTCTTGTGTTCTGCTCCCCGAGCAACAAATGCATACATCTTTTATGGCCTAAAATGCGACAGTCATCTGACAAATCAAGGACAAATCGGATTTTTGGACGTTCCAGTTACTTCTGCCTTTCAAGGTCCAGGCAGTTCAAAGAAAGTTTGGCCATTTGGAGATACCAGTTTCTTCTACGTTTTCAAGGTCCACCTATCAGCTTAGAACAAGTCTATCTATTTGGGACTTTTCCTTTTGCTATATTATTCTAGGACTCGTTGTTCTCTTTTTCTACATTTTATGTTATCCAATACCATGTGTTAGGTTGAAGAAACTGTTATTAATCATTTTGTTATCACTCCTGTATGATCAGCAATGAATGTAAATATGTATATATATTATTTTGTTTTCCCCTAGCCTCATACTTTAGATTATATTAATAATAGCATTCCCACCTTAGCAAAACCAGAACTTTCTCTCACCTCCCTATTCTGCATGACTCTTGCGCCTCCCACTGACTATAAATAAAGGAGTCAAGGGGAACCACCCTTTGTAACACATTCTGCTGTAGTTTGCATTGCAGAGAGTGTGGGTACCCTTGCAAGTAAAACTGTAACCTGTGTGTGTCTCATAAATGTGGAGTTGGGGTGGAAACGCCGGGCGCTTTCCCCAACATAGAATTTGGTCCTTTGAGCCGGATCCGAGGAACCCCGAAGACGTCTCCAGTACGCCGAGAGAAGCGACACCGAAAACTGCCGGCAGTCACTCGAAGACGGGTGCAAGAAAGACCTGTGATGTGAATTCGTCATCAGGCCGGTGGTTAGAACTGCGCTCGACGTCTGGTGATGTCTGAAGGACCTCGGTGACGGAACAGAGAGCACACTATACAGGTGAGAGATATGGCACCTAAGTGAGTAGGTGGCCAAGTGAGACATACGGCACCTAAATAAGTAGGTGGCCAAGACATGCATGTGGTTGAGGTTAGCCGAAATTAACCGGGAGAGAAAGTAGGCGTTATTGGAAATATATATATTGATGTATGTGGATGTGTTTTTATAGGTTTTAGATTAACCTACACGATCCACCCTAAAAGCAACAACATACTGGTGACTGAAGGATAAAGGACGGGTTTCATCCCTGAAAACTAACACCGCTGCTCTAATAGTGAGCAGTAGAAGGCCGTGTTGGTGTCCTCCTGAGGTCTCATGCCAGGGACTTGCTTTTAGGATTTTTTATGTTTTGTAGTGTATTCAATAAAAGGTAACAATGGGAAAAAATCTGAGTAAACAAATCAAATTAGAGGGAGATGAGAAGTTTATGGAAGGATATAAACCAGGATCAGGACAAATAAGTAGTCAGAGATGGAGGAAAAAACATGGGTTTGAAGGAAAACTCCATACTCCAGACATATTAAAGTTACAGGGAAACTTAAAACTGGAGATGTTACAGACTACCAATAATAAAAAAGGCCAAGATAGAAAAAAGGAATACGTTTTCTCTGATGCATGGTTAGAACAGAGTAAACTAAGAGATAATAAGAGACAACAGAAAAAGAGAAATAAGGAGAAAAAACTGCAGGTGGCTTTAATCACACTAGACGAAGAAACGGCAGCAAGACCTTCTGCCCCTCCAGCTCCTCCACCGCCCCCACAAATTCCGGTGCCTGGTTCCAGCCACAGATAGACAAGAAGCAGGGGGGGGGGTGGAACCATCTCGCATGTTAACTCGAGGGTCTGATCCCTCTCTATATCCTGTAAAAGATTTGGCCACAGCTAAAGTACAATGGCATCCAAAAAATAACACAGAACAAGAGGAGGTAGAATGGCAGTGTCCCCTCGTAGAAGTGGCAAACCCAAATCGAGGGCCAAATAATGCAGGACCCGAAACTATGTTAGTATATAGACCCTGGACCGCTGAGGATAGAACAGCGGCTTTAAAAGGAATACCCCCGGTTGAAGAAGGGGTACCCGAGTTTTGGACTGCCATCCTAGAATTACAAAGTAGTTTTCATTTGAACGGCAGGGAAATGTACCGATGCCTAAGACAGTTGTTTACCCATAAATGGGGACGTGTAGCGGGAGACTTCACAGGACATGGTAATAATGATGAAGTCTTAGCACATGACTCGCAGGAACTCATACAAGCATTACGAGACTTGCGAAACAGGGTAGAGACAGCCTTCGTAAGACGTGCAGATTATGGGCGAATAGCGCAGTGCAAACAAAAAGATGGAGAGGAACCTGAGGATTTTATGGATAGGATGCGAGTGGTGTTCAGGGGAAATTCAGGAATTCCTCACGACGAGGAAGATGGAGGAGTGTATCAGCAACAATTAAAACGAGCTTTTGTCGCAGGCCTAAAGCCTGAATTGCGAAAATATCTCGACAAACATTGGGTACATCAGAATACTGGCTCAGTCCAACAAGCCTTAGAATATGCCCAACACGCACAGAAAGCGCAGAAACAGCAAAAGACAGATACAATATTCAGCGCCTCTGACGTGGTAGCGCTAGTGCAAACGAACCCTCGGGGACGCGGGGGATTCAGAGGTAGAGGAAGAGGAAGATTTAGAGGCCGAGGAAGATTTAGAAATAAACAAACAGGAGGGTTTTCACAGGAAACAGAGTGTTGGACATGCGGGAAACCTGGACATTTAAGCAGGGACTGCAGGTCAGGGAAGCGACCATTCAATCCAAACTCCACCGAAAATGACCAATGACCCTCCTCGGAGACCCCTGTTGCTGACACTATCCGAGGTGAAACAGAGGTCATTTTAAGGGAAGAACCGGAGGTTACCTTACAAGACCTCCTGGATGAGGAAATAGATTTGCAAGCAGTATGTCAGCTATTAGCAGAAAGGCAGTGGGGAACTTTGCCAAGTCGGAAATTAATCATAAATGGCAAAGTATACGAATGCCTGTGTGATACTGGAGCCTGTAGGACTGTCCTAACCTCCAGTCCTCCTGAAGTCACATACTCCTCATCTGTCATAAATATAAAAACAGCAGGAGGCCAAACAGACAGTCATCAGCTAACAAACCCAGTTGCAGTAAAAGATAAGGAAACTGGGATTGAATGTCAAGCACAAGTGTTAATAAGCCCTTCTTGCCCTGTCAATCTGTTAGGCCATGACCTTATGGTACAGATGGGCATTAGTGTAGTTGCCACAAACTCTGGCATGAAAGCAATCATAAATGAGGAAGCCTATGTTGTGCAAGGAACCGGAGCACCACAATATTACTGGTCACTGGACCTAGGGGGAACTGCACAGACACGAGAATTGTTGCGAAAAACTAGAGAAAAGCAGTCCCCTAAACAAACCCAGTTCATGCCTGATGATGCCTTACATGTCACTATGTGGTACAAAGGCACCCCAGGACCAGATTATGCCTATGACAAAACGTTTCATGCCCTCCAAGACACTTGTATCACCTTACAACATTTGTATGTTAACTCCACTACTGGCTTTTCTGCTGCCTCAGTCATCTTATCTAATAAACAACAGGCTGTGTTCAGAGGGGAAACACCACATGTATCTCTATCAAAACCACCTCAGATGCAGTGGAGGGATGTAGAGATGTTCTTACGAGATTCCATGCACAGTCACAATGACTACCAACCCGTACCTGGCTCATGTTGGAGCTATGACAAAAAACATAATGTGTGGCGGTTTCCTTTGGGATGGAGAGTTCAAACCACTCTCACCACACACTTGCAGGACCCAACCTGACAAATTTTTCCAACCCTGGAGGAGGGATCATGTCCAGATCTAGATCGCCTCCCGGAAGGGTTGTGGTCGTCCTCCCCCACTGATGTAGGACTGGTAAAGGGGTTCCCACCATACAAAGTAATTGTGAAATCAGAACACCGCCCGGTAGTTAGACAATACCCGTTAAAACCTGAGGCAGAGAAAGGTATAGCCCCTGTAGTGCAGGATATGTTGGCATCAGGAATATTGCGAGAGGCTCCTGAGGCCACTTGCAATACTCCTATCTTCCCTGTCCAGAAGGGACATACAGGGAAATGGCGCATGGTGCAGGATTTAAGACCAGTTAATAACATAGTGCAACACGCAGCACCAGACGTGCCCAACCCACACTTATTGCTCAACTCATTAACCCCTGATAAAAGTTACTTCTCAGTAGTTGATCTCAGTAATGCATTTTTCTCAGTACCATTGCACTCTGATTCTCAACATTTATTTGGTTTCACCTATAAGGGAAAAAAATACACATATACTAGACTCCCTCAAGGGTTTTCAGAAAGTCCACATGTATATACCATGGCCCTTAGATATTCTATGAGTACCTGTAAAATACCATCCCATAGTCAAGTGCTACTGTATGTAGATGATATATTAATTGCTTCAGATACAAAACAGCATTGTAAGGAAGCCACACTGTTGGTGTTACAGCATTTATATGATACAGGACATAAAGCATCAAAACAAAAATTACAATATTGCAGGGAGGAAGTTATATATCTTGGACATAAACTCTCCCAACAAGGTCGATCATTATTAGAAACTAGAAAACAGGCAATACAAGAGGCACCAAAGCCAAAGACTAAACAGCAAATGATGTCCTTCTTAGGACTTTGTAATTATTGCAGAGAATGGCTACCTGATTATGCCGCACTCGTTCAACCTCTGCAAACCTTAATTTATGGGAAAGACATGGCCTTAAAAGATAAAATTCAGTGGACAAAAGAAGGAGAATTGGCATTCACAAACTTAAAAATGATGCTACAAACAAATGTGATACTTGCCTTACCAGATTATCAACAACCATTTACCTTATGTGTTGATGCTAATCAAGGTTATATGAAAGCGGTATTAACACAGCCGTTCGGGACAAAGGAAAGACCTCTAGCATTCTATTCTAAACGATTAGATGCAGTAGCAGCTGGTTTTCCACAATGTTTGCAAGCATGTGCAGCTGCTGCAGAAGCAGTAAAATTATCAGCAGAATTAGTGTTGTGTCACCCACTCACCCTGAAGGTGCCACATTCAGTTTCATTAGTTTTACTGCAGACGCCGCTTCCGTTCCTCACACATGCTAGACATCTGACCTTAGTCTCACTCCTGCTTTCACAGTCAAACATTACTATACAGCGATGTGGTCCTCTTAACCCTAGCACCCTTCTTCCGACAACGGAAGATGGAGAGCCACATTCGTGCAAAGCAGTTGTGGAAGAGCAAACAAAACCCAGAGCAGATATTTTACAGACCCCAATATCAGATTCAATGGTTGTTTATGTAGATGGATCAGCATCAAAAAATGATATGGGAAAAAATAAGGTCGGGTATGCTGTAGTTACGTCCACTGAAGTGTTAGAGGCCAATGCACTCCCACCTGCTTGTTCAGCACAAGCGGCTGAACTCTATGCTGTAATTAGGGCATGCGAGCTATTCAAAAATAAGTCACTTACTATATACACTGATAGTCAATATGTGTTTAGAGCTGTTCATCACCATGCAAGAGTGTGGAAAAATAGAGGTTTTAAAACATCGCAGGGAACGTCTCTAACTCACACAAACTTACTACTTTGATTATTAGATGTTGTACAATTACCGACTCGCCTTGCACTGTGCAAATGTAAAGCACACCAAACCGATGCTTCCACAATAGCTAAAGGAAACAACTTTGCAGATAAAACTGCCAAAGAAGCGGCCCTGAAACAGCCCACCTTATCAGTGGCAGACATTCTTTTCATAGATAGTGATGTGCTGTGTGATGCACAGATTCATGCTCCTAAAACAGAAATACAGAGTTGGATCAAGAGAGGAGCAATACAGCAAGGGAAAGTTTACTATATGAATGACAAGCCCATCCTACCAAAAAACTTATACAAAACAGCTGCCTTAGTGAGCCATGGAAATACTCATGTCTCAACAGGAGGGATGGTACATATTATCCAGCAATACTTTTATGCTATAAATTTTTCTGATTATGCAAAGCAATTTTGTAGAACATGCTTAATTTGCTGTAAACATAATGCACAGGGTAACATGAGACCAAAACGTGGCCAGTTCCCTGTAGCTGAGTACCCGTTTCAAGTTGTACATATGGATTTTATTGAATTATCTTGGTCACAAGGGAAGAAGTACTGTCTAGTCATTATAGACACCTTTTCTAAGTGGGTAGAAATATACCCTGTAAAGCACTGTGATGCAATGACTGTTGCAAAATGTTTGGTAGGCCATTATTTCCCTACTTATGGCATACCTCATATTATAAGATCAGACAATGGGACTCATTTTGTAAATCAGACCATGTCCCTTTGTTCACAAGCATTAGGTTTTACGCTTAAGAATCATTGTGCTTATCACCCTCAGAGTGCAGGCTTAGTGGAGAGAACTAACGGCACTATTAAAACAAGGCTCAGAAAAACAATGGAAGAGACAAAAAGGCCGTGGCCAGAATGTTTGTCTCTAGTAAAATTGTGGATGAGAATAACTCCCATTCCTGCAGGATTAACACCTTTTGAGATAGTGTACGGAAGGCCGTTTCCCCTAGCAACCGAAATGAGTGATATAGGGAAAGCGGACAGAGAAAATACATTGGCTAATTGGATGCGAAAGTTGCTATCATCACAACAAAAACATAGCCCCAGTAGTCTGCCAGTAAATTCTGTTTCTAACCAACAGGATAACTTGCAGCCAGGGGATTGGATCCTGGTCAAGGTCCTGTTGCGGAAGGAGTGGAGCACACCCCGGTGGGACGGTCCTTATCAAGTCCTCCTCACAACACCAACAGCTGTGAAAATAGCAGAACGACCTTCCTGGATACACAAAAGTCACTGTAAACCCATCAAGCCCTTATCAGAGGCCTCAGCGACAGAGTAGCAGTGGAAGTCCGCTACAAAGGCACAGTAACCAATAGGGTGCTGCTGTCTCAACCCGGTGAAGAAAACAACTGAACTGCACTCTATTAGGATGGCTCTGACGGGGTGGGGATGTGGTAAGGTGACTCTAGGGGTCATTCTTGTTGTTGGACTTGTATGGTTGTCCTTGCTCCCACTAGCTCTATTGCAACACCTACGGCGATGGACCCATGATGACTTCCATCTGCGCCCATTGCCTGCTGACCACTCACACCCGTTCATGAAGAACTACTGGTATCGATATGTACATGACACTGTAACAGCAAAAAATGTGACGAATTGCTATGTTTGTTCTGTGATGCCTACTCATAGTGAAGGACCCACTGTATATGGAAAACCCATGAATATGTCCCAGGCCAAATGTGCTGCATCTTTTGCAGGTATAGGGTACCAAAGTATTGTTTCACTTATATTTTCCGTAGATGGAGACTATGTTAATATCACCACTAATGGGTCAGGTAATATAACCGTAAAAACTGTTGTGCAAGATGCCACAGGAATATACCCAGATGACCCTGGGTTCCAAAACGGCACATGTCTCCAAGACTTTTGGGTGGATTTCACCGTAACTAAAACCAATGTATAATTCCCCTTTTCTGTCCTAATATATCAAGACCCAACCGCATATAATCATTCAGTCTGCTACAAACAGAATAATGGCACTAGGTGGATCGGAGGCAATACCACGAATTGTGACACGACCTTCGTTAGCAGCATGTACGGCTCTCCTGTCTCGTTCTTGGGGCCCAGTAATGGAACTTATTGGGTGGACGGAGTGGCTTGGTTATGCGGACCTCGTGCATACTTTGTCCTACCACCGAACTGGTTTGGAGTGTGCGCTCCTATTTTTGTTTCAGATCACACCTTCCTGATAGCACAGGGAAGTAAGGTTTTCATCAGAAGCAGGAGGAAGCGTTCGATATCAATACAACCCCATGACAGTT
Organism: Brienomyrus brachyistius; assembly: GCF_023856365.1. Classification (NCBI taxonomy): domain Eukaryota; kingdom Metazoa; phylum Chordata; class Actinopteri; order Osteoglossiformes; family Mormyridae; genus Brienomyrus; species Brienomyrus brachyistius. The sequence goes on along the minus strand of NW_026042335.1, from coordinate 1,563,838 downwards.
TGTGGGGAACAGACGTACCCCCTGAACATAAACTGTGGGGAACAGGCAGTAAAGTTGTGCTGTCCCTATTCCCCTGGGCAGGAGTCGGAAAGCTCATGCTGCGAGTAGAAACTCTAAATTATAGACTAGGTCTTTTCATAAATAGTTCGATACTAATTGATCAACAACAAAACGAACAATTGGACATAACCAGACAGATGGTTATCCAGAACCGTATGGCATTAGACCTACTGACAGCTGCACAAGGAGGAGTATGTGTCCTCCTGAATCAAACGTGCTGCACTTACATTCCTGACAACGTGCACTCACCTAATATGACAATTGCCCTTGACCGCCTCCGTGACTTACAAAAAGTGATGACCATGGACAGTCAACCGCAGTCCTCCTGGCTGGACTGGTTTGTTACAGGAACATGGTGGTCCATACTGATGAAAATGTGCCTACCTTTTGTTTTGTTTTTTATTTTGTTTTTCTGTTGTTTTATAACTGTTATACCATGTTTGAAAATGTTTATTAATCAAGCTCTTAATGCTGCTTTTCGGACACACAGTACAATGTTTCTCTCCCTTACTCAGAATATGGAGACAGAGCCTGTTTCCAGCGATAGCGATGAAGAAGACATGTAATTCATAATGACGGCTGAGCCGAAAGCACCCGTGCAGGGCTCGGACCTGAAGTAACGGAATTAGATGTTTTTCTATGATAAACAGGAGGAACGACTCCTGATGGTTTTCTGTACTCCACAGTTAGGATGATGATGATGTGATCTAAATGACAGTTGTACTGGAAATGCTTTTGCAACTTGTACAATACTGATGTTTTTGATCATACTGTCATGATAAACAGGAGGGGCTGTTAGGTTGAAGAAACTGTTATGAATCATTTTGTTATCACTCCTGTATGATCAGCAATGAATGTAAATATGTATATATATTATTTTGTTTTCCCCTAGCCTCATACTTTAGATTATATTAATAATAGCATTCCCACCTTAGCAAAACCAGAACTTTCTCTCACCTCCCTATTCTGCATGACTCTTGCGCCTCCCACTGACTATAAATAAAGGAGTCAAGGGGAACCACCCTTTGTAACACATTCTGCTGTAGTTTGCATTGCAGAGAGTGTGGGTACCCTTGCAAGTAAAACTGTAACCTGTGTGTGTCTCATAAATGTGGAGTTGGGGTGGAAACGCCGGGCGCTTTCCCCAACACCATGCATTCATTTTATAATATCTTCTGCAACAGCTTACTTCTCAGGTCATGCCTTTGCTTTGACCTGGGCCTCTTGCTGAACAAGCAATATATGGCAAACATGTTAGTTCCTCTATAGAAAATAGAAATTTCTTACTTAAGCAGATTTGCATTCTTGTTTGATACATTCAATTAATGACAAGTAAATTACATTGTTTCAACCACTATGTGTAAATCAACAACACATTGTAAACTCAATTGTTAATTACTGATTAGGTAATGCATTTTGCATAATCATCTACATTCCATTATTGATTACTGATTAGCATAATCAAGAATTTTCTATCACAGTTTCTTTATTAAAAGGTTTCCAATCTGTAATTTTCTTTTTTCAACAGAAGTATGGCACTTAGGAAAGGATAGGGTTGAATTGAGACTTCCATGTACAGCACTGTGCAAAAATCTTAGGCAGGCAAAGAAAACGATGTTTAGATTGTCCTCGTGTTGGTGTAAAACTATGATATTATGCCTGTCAAAGTGTGTCAGCTTAGCCATTTCAGAACCTCTGCTAACATCATCCTAGTATTTGCAGCGACCGTCCAGTGCAGCCATGTAGTTTTTGACTTGGCCACTATGACACCTCATACAGCTAGTCAATCTGTCAAAATCATGGAACAGCTGAGGTGCCCCTGAGGAGAAGTTTGGGAACTGAAGCGGTGTTCATCTAGCCATCCGACTAGATATCAGTATCTTTTTAGAAAAGAGAAGAAATTATTACTAGTTTTTATTGTGTTCCTCTTAATTTGCACATGTTCTAATGTTAAATTGTGTTATTTGTTCTAAGCCAAAGTACACTTGCTACCCAGATAAACAGCTTTAAACATTTCTTTGGACTGCCTAAGACTTTTGCACAGTACTGTATATCTTAGAACATAAGAAATTTACAAATGAGAGGAGCCCATTCGGCCCATCAAGCTCGTTTGGGAAGAACTTAACTAATAGCTCAGAGTTGTTAAAATCTTATCCAGCTCTGATTTAACCATCTCTCTCAATATAATATTGGGATCATTTATTCTCTTCAGAGGCCTCCATAGAATAATGCATCCATCCCCTCACTTATGTTTAGACAGACGTATCCTAAGGCACCAGGGCAACAACAGTCAGAATAACAACAGAATCATCAATTTCACAGCTAGTTTTAAAAATTGCTTTAATGCAGAGTGATTACAGAAAAAAAGATAAGCAAATTAGGTAATATTAACAAAATTATTAAAACATGTAGAGTAATAGACATATTTGTCTTTCAGACATATTGTGCTTTTTTAAGGGCAGAAGGGATACATTAAATCAGGATTATATTTTGTTTTTAATGATATATATATATATATTATTTTTAAATATTTACATCATTATAAATGAGAACTATAAGTGATTGCTAATTACTGTTAACTAATTTCCTGTATGATCTTTCTCTCCTTCAGTGTTAAAAATAATTATATGTCAGGGGGCCAATCAGTGGAGGCACACGGACACATTGGCCGGTTATCCTATTTGTTCAGCGCCAGCCCAACAAGTAGAGTATTCAGAACCATGGACAGTGACCAGTGTTACTGTGACGTCTGGTTCCTTCATTGGCTCTATATAGTTTTCTAGAAATAACTAAATGCCTCTGTTGTACAAATTTCCAGCCATAGACTTGCTTCCTATATGACGAGAAGATTTTATTTTTACTCAGACTAAGAAGCTATAGATAATCAGCTCTGCATGCGATCTCCCCTTTACTGCTCGAGCAGGGCTCATGCACATCAATAAATGTCAAGGCAGCAAGTGCATACAAACAACTTCTCAGGACAGTTATAGGGCCTTCAGGAGGAGTCAAACTGCTGCCTCATCCAGAGATACCATTGTCTAAGACTTGCACTAAACCATTCTAAGCACTTGGGCGTATTTAGTGTCAGAATCCATCCCTGACTTGTCCTGTTCTCTCTTGTTTGTTCCCATTTGGCCAGCACATGTCACTGGCCATCCTATTCTCTCCTCTGTCTTGTAGCTCCTTAGCCCGTAGTGTGTTTGCCTGCTGCTCGGGCTGCCATGTGGCTTAGTTTGACATGTGATCAAAATTTAGAGTAAACTAATACATGATAGCTTGCCTTAAAAAAAGATCAATGGCAGAACAGGGGCTCTGAACACAGTTTGCATTAACCATTTAACCATTAACCAATTAACCATTTCTCTCAATATAAAATTGGGATAATTATTCTCTTCAGAGGCCTCCATAGAATAATGCATCCATCCCCTCACTCATGTGTATAGAGGCATATCCTAAGGCTCCGGCAACATCTTTCAGATCAACAAAAGCATCAACAATTTCACAGCTAGATTCAAAACATACTTTAATGTACAGTGATTGCAGTAAATGATAAATAAATTAGGCAATATTAATTCAATTATTGAAATGTGCAGATTAATAGTCAGAAAAGGTTTTATAATTTTACATCATGATAAATGAGAACTATACGTGATTACTAATTACTGTTACCTAATTTCCTGTCTCGACTTTTCCCCCCTCATTGTTAAAGGTAATTATATGGTAATTATATTTTCTGCACTTGAACCGAATTTCAAAATAAATGACACCTGGGTGACCCAGGTTCGAGTCTCTGCCGGGGTCACATGTGTGTGGAGTTTGCATGTTCTCTCCATGTCGTAGTGGGGTTTTCTCCGGGTACTCCGGTTTCCCCCCCACAGTCCAAAAACATGCTGAGGCTAATTGGAGTTGCTAAATTGCCCCTAGGTGTGCATGTGTGAGTGAATGGTGTGTGAGTGTGCCTCGTGCCCATTGCTTCTGGGATAGGCTCCGGACCCCCCACGACCCAGTATGATTAGTGGTTTGGAAAATGGATGGATGGATACACCTGGGTCTATTAAAAGAAGGTGATGCTGCCTGAACCACCAACCAAGGCTGGGAGGAAAGGGAGGAACACTAGTCAAATGAAGGAAGAAAAGGCCACAGTATCTCATGGTCACGAATACAAAAGTCAGGGAGTGTTATGAAGAAGGCACCACACTTAAGACCATTGGTTTTATGCAGTGAATTACACCAGAGAGAGTTTTTGCATTTTAGCTGTGTTATGTAACATTCCTCAGACTTCATTTTAATGTTTTCTTCAACACAACGAAGTCCCACGGTAACAAAAGCGCTGAGGTCTGGATCGTTAATTGCAATGTGGGGAGTGCAGACCAGCTGGGGTGGGGGATCGTGCTCAGTCACGGTAAAAGGCAAACGGGTAAATTGTGAATACGCCCTTAATCTAACTACAGTTTAACGTTGTTCCACATACCAATATCACTACGTATCGGTATCGCAAAACAAAATTTAAAATGTTAAGATTCTGTCATTCTGAAAATCTGAGTATTTAAGACATTATGTTCCATAGCGATTTGTGGAGATAAATACCCTCGGACAGTAGCGTTCATTTCACAATTAAGTCTCTTTAAGTCATTGTTTTTTGTTAAGCAGGATGAATGTGTGATTTTTAATTAATAAACCTTTAAGGGTTATATGCTTATGCTGTTGTATACTGTTCTCGGTGTTCTAATTATAGAATAATATATAGAATAATTATAAAAGAGCTATAATTATTATGATGTTATTATTTAATTGTGTGGGCCGTGTTGCTTGATTACATTTGACTCCTCGGCACGTGGGACGCTGCCGGTTTGAAAGACGCAGCTTCACTTGTTTTCTGCACCAAGGTGGGTTGCCATTCTGCTCCCATTTTATCGGATAATTTATCTTATTGTTTAGTATTTTTTCAAATTTGCATGTATATTAAAATATGTTTGATGAGTAAAGTCAGTATATTGCTTTTAAATAAAGTGATTTTGTTCCGGGCTACTATGTTAATTATGTTTAAATTTTATGCGCAAAGTGTAGTTGACATTTAACTTTTCCGCGTGCGCTTTCCTGCGTTTAAGTACATTATTGCGCTTGCTAGTGAGTAAATTAGTTCATTTCTTTTAAATAAAGTGAACATTGTTGTGGGGTGCTGTGTTGGTTAAATTTAAATTTCATGTGCAAGTCGGCTAGTTTCCTGTGCCGCAAAGTCTAGGTGATATTTCACTTTTCCGCGTGCGCTTTCATGTTGCATTCTACTGCGGATGCGGGTGGTTTCGGTCGGTGCTGCCTACAGCAATGATATTCCACCAGACCAGGAGAGGGCAGATGTATTGCAAGAAACACGAATAAAAGTAATGAAGCAAGTCCTGTAAAGTTTGTTTGGTGACTAAAATCAGTATATTGCCATTTAGTAAAATTTAAAATTGTTCCAGGCTTCTGTTTTGATTATATCTAAATTTTATGTGAAAGTTAACTAGTTTCCTATGCTATAATGCAATTGTTCATTGCGGAGGTGTCAGTGCAGAACTGTATTCCATGTGCCAGGAGTGACTGACAGCTCCATTGTATTGCCTGTATGTTGTTTTTCCTCATTCAGGTACAGATGAATTGCAAAAGCTGTCAGCTGGAGCAACGCTGAACAGGAGAAGCGGTTTCAGAAAATGGATGAATATCCCCAGAGGTGTGAGTTAACAGTTTTAACCACTGCATCACTGTACCATGTCCATGTATAGGATATGTAGAAGAACCTGTTGCAGTTATCTGGTGTGTGTGTTTTTGACTTTCCCTGCCGGCCCCTGGAGGTTTGGGCTTCCCCTTTGAGTCTGGTGCCTCCCAAGGTTTCTTCCTTCTAGGGAGTTTTTCCTTGCCACTGTCGCCTATGGCTTACTCACTGGGGGCTTTGGGTGGGGATGCTGTAAATTGCTTTCAGACAATGTAATGTTGTGATAACGTGCTATACTTTGTTGTATAATTTTGTATTTACTCACGCAAATAAAAAATAGTTTGATAACAAAAAACACTTGTTTCATTCTTTTTCCCTGCGAACATATCAGTCACTTCCCTCCTGCTCCTGCATTCAAAAATGAAAGTTTGTCCTGCACTGCACTTTATTGCCGTGGGTTCCACAGGAATGCAGACCTCTACTTTGGTGTAATCCTGCTGCTGTTGTAGATGGTCTGCTCGCACGCTTTCACATTGTGCACAAGCAGATTTTTTGTATCTCTGCAGAGAAGCATTCTTTTCTTCTGCCTGGCAAATCCATCATTATAATAGCAATCCACCAAGGTGCAAGCGCATCTAGCTCTTAAAGAAAATGTTTGAAAAAATTAGTTTATAGCATGTTTACACCATAAAAACAGCAGTGACTGAGTACAACCCTTGTGGACCAGGCGCCTGGCTTTGACTATTTTTCTGCCATTAAACTAGCAAACGTGGGTTGGCCATGATGTAAAATAACTTGTGCCTTTAAATTCTTAAAAAAAAGTCCTGTGTGTTGTAAAGTGAGGTATGAAACAGATACCAGGCCGCTTCAGTGAGGGTCAGCGTAAGTTTTATTAATGTGATTTTGCGGTTTAAACTGTTTCATTGGAATCAATCCAACCAGCAGCATGAAGACTGCAAGCCAAAGAAGTGGGACGATGCATGAGAAGAACAACTCAGTCAATCCTCACGTCTCCTCTCTCCTCAGGCGATTGATGGACTCTGAGCATGAGACATGTACAAAAGATGAGGACTCTTCTCCACTATTCAAATGGAAATTGTTCTTAATCTTTTATTTATACCTTTTGCTTATACCGTAAGATTTAGGAACACAATGAAAAAGATCAACTTTAGTACATTTGAAGGTTGAAGTTATTGGAATTTGTTACGGCTGATTTAGTGGAATATGATTTTGGACCAAACTGTCAAAAAAAGTGGAATGAAAATGCAGTTTAATGGTTGAATCCGTGGCGTGCCTAACTTGTTATAAATTGCACACTCATCCAGCATTAAAGTGACAGGGAGGTATTACACCAGAGTTGTTGCATTACATTAACACAGACCAGCAAAAAATATCATAACATTATTCTAACATTAATGTAATGTTGTTCTGAATAGATTTCTATGTCCAGTCCTGATTTCAAATTGGGCCTTTAAGCCTAGAATATGGTCAGTTTTAAAAATACTTGACTTTGTTGCAACTCTGACTAAGTTGAATTCCATCAAGTGGTTAACGGGTGTGAAGATTATCCTGAAATTTTCAAGTTAATGTCATTCCAGTTAATGTGAGTTTGTTCTGTGTGGGTCTCTGTCTCAGGCTGTCATTTTCGTCTTAGTCTCATTTAAACCACTTAACAATATGCATAGATTGCATAGCTGCAAATGTAAAATACAAAAATTAACTTGGAAAGCATTCTACAACAACATTCAGTACTGTGGAGTATTAGTATTTATTGCCAATTCCAGTTGCTAGGTAACTTCTATATTTTGAATAGAATACAAGATAATATTTTAAACTAGATTACAGTTAATTGTTATTTTTCTGTTTAAAAAAGACAATTGCTGTAATTTACATAGGACAAAACCTGTAAAAGACATTTTGTAATTATTTTCTAAATGAAATGAAGATGCTTTGTTACTCCCCTTGGGGAAATTCTCTTTTCACCTACCCCATCTTGCTCTACTTGACACACGGGCACAGACAAAGGTAACAGCAAACCTGGCAGCAAAGGGCAGCCACCTGTAGGGACACCCATGGAGCTGGGGGTTCTACAGTGATTAACAGCAATTTTGCAATAGCTTTCTGGCAGCTTTTTTTTTTTGCTAGGTATTTACAGTAAATTTCACAGTCAGTTCTACACTAGAAGAGACATCATTCCTAAGCGCAGCATGGACTGCTTCTGGACACAGTATCTAATGCGACTTCCAGAGTCACTTGAGTAAGCTGGAGATAATTCATCCCCGGGAAAGAGAGCCTGCAGTAGGCAGTCTACCAAAAGAGGGCCTTTCCTGTTCCCTTGGTGAATTAGAACACCAGTGGAGAGAGCTCTTCTGTTGCAGTTTCACAGAGATGAACAACATGGAGAACTTTGGATTGAGGTTTTGCAGTAAGAGGGTGCTGAAGGAAAAAGGAGTTTCAAAGACATTGGTCTGCCTGTACTGCCGATTTTGTCTCTGCCCATTTCAGATGTCCAGATGTTTACTAATGTGACATTCCTTAAATACAACCACCGAAACAGAACCATTGTAAATTTGTTGCCAAGTTTGGTAGATGTACAACTTGGACTGCAAAGAGATGGACTGACGCAGAGGCGGAGCTGAGGATAGGCCTGGGTGGGATTGACAGCTGGACCTACCCAGTCAGATTAATGAAATGACATTTTTTATATATAAATTACCGGCTTCTAACTCTGTTCCTATACATCACTGTTGTTACTGTGGCAAGTACGACAGAATGTGTGAGCTCCCTCTAGTGGTGCTCTAGGTAGAACACCACAGTCGTGGGTGTATTATTGTTGCAGTCACCATGTTGTAAATATATAAGCCAATTTAAGAAAATTTGGGGTAATGAGCTTCATTCAGACCCTCCCAAATTTAATACAAGTCCATCCATCAGCCACTTTACCGTATTTAAATGCTGCAGGAGGATGCTCACATGAAAAAAAATTAAGCCTAATTCATTTCTTTATCCAAAACTCCTCATTCATTAAAACGAAAAGAGCTTTAACTTGTGCGTGCATTGCTTCATTTTAAGCAGCATTATGGAGTGTCGTTGAACATGAATTTTTCTATGAAGGGTCTGATTTTCTGCATCTTTTACTCCTGGTTTGGGCTATAAAATTGGAAGGAGTTGCCAAACCTGACTGTGCAGGGTCTGCGCTGTTCTCATCTGTGGACAGTGTGTGGGTTTGTGGGTCAGGCATAAATTTGGGGGGGGGGGGGGGGGGGGCTCCCTCCAGCATTAAAATAGGGAGATATCCACTAAAATAATATAATTCTTCATATTCAAAAAAGTACAGATAAAATGAATCAATCTCAACAGTTCATTTAAAGTGTTTTCACCCCAAGCACACCTATCCTTACTGAAAATGGTTTAGTCTAAAGTCCTGCTCTGGGGTACGTTTCCTGTACCACAATGCACATTAGCAAAAGACAAATATATGTCAGGAAAATATATAGCAAGAGATCAAAGAAAATTGATACATTCTGTGGGCCATGTCTGCTGCCGCATGGCAGAGGGTGTGAGGGGGAAGTGCAGGGACGATGTCGGCATCACCAAAAGGAGGGCTACAGCTCTTTGGAGGGAGCCGGTGAGGAGAGCTGGGGGGAGCCAGTCTGCATCCTCTCACTCCTGGGGAGGACTGAGTATTGGCCATCCTAGATCTGAGAGGCACTTGAGGGAATCCCGGGGTGCATAAATCTCTGTAGTCTACCCACCTCCAAGACATCTATGCTTTCTACTCCCCAGCCACTTCCTCTTGGCCCACCAACATTTGGCCCCCTGTAGTGTGATCACCAGGGTTCCTCAATATGTGGCACCTCCACACCTGGCTCCTCTACATCAGCCATCCCTTGTCTGGGCCCCTCTACAGCAGGCCCCCTCTGACGTGGCCCTCAGTCCCTCAGGGCGACACTGTCCCCTGAGTCCCCAGAATCCCTTTCAGTCTGGGAGATCACCTAACCCACCCATCCTGCTGCCTAATGCCGGTGTCGTGCTGTAAACTGTCCCCCTGCCACGGAATGTAATCTCTCATTTTAAAGGCAATGTCGCTTCGCTTCTCCTGCGCGGCAGCAGCGTCCGCTCGCTGTAACATCGGTAGTCTTGTTTAAGCAGACTAAAAACTCACATTTCTTGTTTATTATGATATTTTACAGTCAAAGTTAAGATTAACATCCTCCTGTAATACGTCGCAAATGTGACACTTACTACTATTTCATTTAAACGCGACAGTAATGCATTTCTTTTCGACGCTCGTTCGTGCAAATACAGTCGCCTTCAGTCTCAAGAAGCGATTCATCTACTTGAGTAATATTTTTAATACTTTGTTGAATTAATTCTGCCTCAATTTCTTTGCTATTCTGTCTTCTTTTCATAACTATAATGCGGCGATTAGCTTCATACTGGGCACCGACACACCTGGAAATGACGTGACATTGAACCAAATGTCAAAAGTAATCAGAAGTCAGCAGCCTGCCCAGAACGCACAGATAACAAGCTACACTGCAAGTCGTCCAGCCACGACGTCACCCAGCCACTCGTCTACCATCTAAAATACAGATAAATTACATGTGCTCCGTATTTCTGCAGTTGATATTATTTTGAACTGGACCATAAAGAAAATATTCTTGGCCTGGAGGAGGTGCTGGGCTATTTTAAAGGAGGCTACTCTTTCTTAATAACCCCATTTTTAATTCTGAACAATAAGCTTAATAGGATGGGGCGACATGCTGGTGCAGTGGTTAGCACTGTTGCGTCACACCTCTGGGACCCGGGTTCAAGTCTCCGCCTGAGTCAGATGTGTGTGGAGTTTGCATGTTCTCCCCATGTCGTCGTGCGGTTTCCTCTGGGTTTTCCGGTTCTCCCCCACAGTCTAAAAACATGCTGAGACTAATTGGAGTTGCTAAATTGCCTGTAAGTGTGCATGTGTGAGTGAATGGTGTGTGAGTGTGCCCTGCAATGGGCTTGACCCCATTCAGGGTTGTTCCCTGCCTCATGCCCATTGCTTCTGGGATGGGCTCCCGACCCCCGTGACCCAGAAGGATAAGAGGTTTGGAAAACGGATAAAACTGAAGAGCGATTTAAAATAGGTGATTGTCCAGTAAGAGGATTTAACTTTTTTTTACCTCAAAATATATTTACTCCAAAGCATCAAAAAGAGTTAAAAAAGTGGATTTCATCTTCCAAAAATCTGAAGGTGCTAATCAATACAACAAAAAAAAATGTATAAATGATGTATAGCCTTTAGCTGCAGTGTTTTTTGTTATACAGGTATATTTGGTTTTACAAAAACAACATTTACTTCTACACTATACGGTCAATTAAAGTACCTTCTGCATCCTGGAGATGGTCATTACCTTCTGGAGAGTCTATTTCCTCAGCAACTCTCTTGTTGCTACCTTCTGGAGACAGATGAATGCTGAAAAGATCTTCCATCTGGTCAGCAGTCATTGTGATTGGCTCAAAGCAGAACAGGTGGCGCAGAATGTAGACAGTGTTTATAACTCACTTATTAATTATCAATGTGTTACTGGTTACTTTATTAGTTTATATTCAAAGAAATAATAGCAACTTGATCCATGTTGGTCAAAGGATAAAATTTTGATCCTAACTAACGTACATGTAAACAGAACACAGAATACCTCTGAAATGGACCCTGACCCCTGTGGATGACCTGAAACGTGACAATGTCATGTTCCAGCAGATTCCCGTCTCTTATTGACCGGATAGGCCTCAGACAACCTGCATTGGCCATGAAGTCAAGCAGAGGTGTCTTTCACTTCTCAAGGTCCTCCAGAGTTGTACTTTCAGGTACCTGCCATCAAAATGGACTGTTATTGAGGCTACTTGAATTATAACTTTTTAGTAAGAACCCACACACCCATATCATGTTTGAAGCCTTTCAATTGCAGCATTAAAATTAGGCAGCATTCGGCAGGTAAAGGAGCAATATTTGCTGGCAGACACATGGGACGATTAATCTGCGCAGTAGGGACAACGTGAAGAGAGGAAAATTTGCTGTAAAAAAACTCAATTTGTTCGCCATAATATCTTGTTGACCTCCTTCCCAGGGCTTAAACTGCCCACAATGCTTTTCCACCCTCTATGCATATTTAGTATTTCCCTGATATATCAGACGCTGATATGGGCAGTACGGTATGCGCTCCGTCTGGTTAGATGTGGGCCTGCACTTTCTTAGGGGCCTGCCCCTCCTGACACAGACTCTTCCAGAATCTCATACTCCTCTCCATTTCCCATTCTTCACACTGTTTATTAGTGTATGGGAACGGGACAACCCTAACTGAATGGTCAGGACTTGCACACAACACACACCCCTCCTGCCCTAATGAAGTGGCGGTATACTTAGCCCATTTATACCACCAATTTCCAAGCGTACGTTTTGCTAACCCATCCAGGTCTACTTCATCCTGGGCATCCTTCTAAAATTTGCTCACTCTCCTCACTCCCATATCTCCCCCCATTTCTCTCCGCTTTCGCTCACTGTAATCTGAGAGGTTATTCAGCATCAAAGGACCAGGCTGAGTCAGTGAAGTCAGTTGTCCTGTGCTCACCTGACCTGTGGTCCTGCTGTGCACCCAGACCTGAAGGGCCTGATAAATCATTAGCATCACTAACATCGTTGCTGTCAGCCGTACCAGAACCCACAGCTTCGTGTCCTGTCTGGAGTGGCTGGTCTGCTTGCGATGCTCCCTCTTGGCCCTCACTCTGCTCTGATCCTGACTCCACCCCAAGCTGTGGAGCTCCTCTGGGAGCTCCATCAGGGCCATCTGAGTCAAGGGCAGCTGCATCCTCTGTGTAGTTTTCAGTGACTATCTGCCTTTCGTGCAGTACTCTAGTGCAGTGGTTCAAATGGTACCACGTATTACTCCCTTCTACCTGCACCGCTGTTGCTGTGGCTCGTGTCACCTTGAAGGGTCCCTCTCGTCGGGGCTAGTGCCACTTTCACCGGAACACTCGCAGGTAGACTTTATCTCCGGGAAAGATGACTGGCTCCTCCTGGTCTGTGTCTTCTTTCTGTGCTTTCTCCTTTTCCTGTTTGGAAATAGTTTTGTGTATTTTGGTTAAAGTCCTCATGTACAACTTTAATTCATCCCCCAGCTGATCTAGGCTGGGTCCCTTATACGCCCCCTCCAAGTCGATCCAGGCATTGGTTTCCCTGTCAGCATTTCATGCGGAGACAAATGCGTCACCCTGTGCGTTTCCATCCGATACGCCATCAAGGCTGTTGGCAGTGCATCCACCCAGTTCATTTTCATGGTGGCGCAAATCTTATTCAGCTTCTGCTTAAGTGTGCCATTCACTCTCTCCACCATACCCTGCAACTGAGGGTGATACACACATGCCAACTTTTGTTTAATTCTCAGCTGTTAAACCACTAACTTTGTAACTTTCCCCACAAAGGCAGCTCCATTATCAGAGCTTATTTCAGTTGGTATCCCAAACCTCGGACTCTCTGATCAGGAATTTCACCACTGTCATCGCCCCCATGTCCTTGGACGGTATTGTCTCCACCCATCTGCTGAACCTGTCCACAATCATATTTTTAATCATATCACAAGCATATATCGCTTTCCATATGCTGTTTTTCCCATGTCCACATAGTCCATCACCAAGTGTCTGAACGGTCCCTCAGGCACTGGAATGTGCCTTACTGGGGCCGTGATTGCTTTGCGTACATTGTTCTTAATGCACACCTCATATTCACATTCTGACAACCTTGCATCCATCATTGCTTGCAGCTTGTTGTGTAATTTTCCTTAACTCCTCCCCCCTTGCGCAATGGTCAAGACCATGCGCATCCGTTATCAAAATGTTCACCAGAGACAGAGGTGCAGCCAAAAGTCCCTCATGGTTGCGATACAGACCATTAGCATCCTTAGAGGCCCCCCTTTTTAGCCACACTGAGGCCTCATAGGGGCCCGCCCGCTCCTGCAGGGCCACCAGATCAGAAACCTGCTCTGTAGTCACCATAGGTAAAAGATCAGCAGTACTCACCTGCGCAGCCGCCCTGGCTGCCGCATCAGAGGCTGCATTTCCTTGAATAACAAAATCACGACCTTTGCGGTGGGCCTGACACTTAACAATAGCCAAACGCTTGGGACGCATCATTGTGTGTAGCAACTCCAAAATCTGATTATAATGCTGAATGGGGGAGCCGTCACTTTTGCGAAAGCCCCTTTGCTTCCAGACTGCTCCAAACAGATGGCATACATCGTGTGCGTATGCAGAGTCTGTGTAGATAGTAACTGTCTTATGTTGTCCTCGCCGGCACGCTGTAGTCAAAGCCTTTATCTCTGCTAATTGAGCGGAACAGGGTTGTGCTCTGAAACGAGAGTGTGAAAATCATCACCCTGTGCCTGGACTACAGCAAACCCAGCCTTCAAGGCATCCCCATCTCTCCAACATGAGCCATCCACAAACAAAACCATCTCGCTATTTTCAATGGGAGAGCTCTCCAAGTCTGCTCTCAGTTTAGTGTAAACCAAAGACTCTGCCACACACTCATGTGGCTGCCCCTCATCCTCCAGGGGAATGCTGTCTGCAGGGTTTACTGTAGTGGAGCGCTTTATTGTCACATCCGGGTAAGTGAGAAATGCAAAGTACGCTAGCTGCCTTGCTGGGGTCAACACAAATTTGCCTTTGTCAATAAGGTCCACCATCTTATGTGAAGTATAAAGTGTTTTTGCATTCTAGCTGTGTTACAGTATGTAACACAGCCTTCAACTTTTTTTCCCACACAATGCAGGACATGCAGGGGTGCCAAACAAAACAGTGGAGCTGCAGTGTAGCCAATTATTTCTTTCAGTAGTTTTAAAATCATTTCTGAGGCTGTGTGTTAGAGATGGAGATGAGCAACACTGAGGCATCTCAGGGAACCATGTTGCCCATATTAAAAAACACACACGCATGCAACTCAGGCAATCCAGCATTTCTTATTTCAGTTATATATGACACTGCATGAGGGGCATCGTGGTGGTGCAGTGGTTAGCACTGTTGCCTCACACCTCTGGGACCCGGGTTCGAGTCTCCGCCTGGGTCACATGTGTGCGGAGTTTGCATGTTCTCCCCATGTCGTCGTGGGGTTTCCTCCGGGTACTCCGGTTTCCCCCCACAGTCCAAAAACATGCTGAGACTAATTGGAGTCGCTAAATTAACCATAGGTGTGCATGTGTGAGTGTGCCCTGCGATGGGCTGGCCCCCCATCCTGGGTTGTTCCCTGCCTCCGGACCCCCCGTGACCCAATAGGATAAGCGGTTTGGAAAATGGATGGATGACACTGCATGTTGTTGTTTTACATGTTCACTACAAGTCAGTGTTTTTTTCATTGTCTGATTAATGCCACATTCATACCAAAAAATACACTAGACATACTGTACAAGGCAATCAAGGGAAAAACCTTCTCAGAATACAAAGTGAATGTATCAACCGAAGAAGGATGTTTCCTTTTCAGAATATTCATTTTTTTTCCATGTGGAACCACTGTCCATGATTCAATTGAGTGCATTCAAAGAATGATACATCAAGACTAATAGTGACAAAATATTCATTTAATATGCATTGTACATGAATGTAGGACTTAGATGTTGATGAATTTCTCATCAGTGAAGGGCATATACACTCAGGGAAAAAAAAGTTGAAAACCCAGAACTATCCAATTTAGATGTAATTTGGTACACGTGCAGACCAGTGATGGATATGTAAATGATTAGAATTGCAAGGAGTTGGCATGTTTAATTACCAGACACAGGATGCCTCGTAGTCACATTAGACAGGGTTAACAGCACTTGACGGAGTTTGATAGGGTTGCATTGCGGGTTTGCATGAAGCCAGGTGGTCATATGGTGCAACTGCATGTGGGCCATGCGGATATCACAGTCGCCTGATATTGAAACCAATGGGCACGTGAGGCATCCACACACGTCGTGAAGTTTCTGGTCATCCAAGACAGACCACGCCAAGGAAGGATCGTCGGATTGTGCTCCAAGCATCACAGATCCCCATGACACCTGCGCCTGATATATGGACACAGCTACTGGACTCTCTACAACACCCTATATCATCGTGTCGCGATGACTGGCATCAGCTGGACTATAGGTTCACCGTCCCATGCATAGGCTGCCGTTCACAATAGCACAGAAACTGTTGCGATTGGAGTGGTGTAGTCACTGGGAGGCATGGACTGATGACGACTGGCGTCCTACCATGTTCAGTGATACATCTCAGTTCTGCAGTACCACAGATGACCGTCGTGTGCGTATGAAGACAGAGGAGAGAATAGGATGGCCAGTGACATGTGAACAGGACAAGGCAGGGATGGATTCTGACACAGGTGCCATACTACTTTGTTTAAATATGCCCAAGTGCTCAGAATGTTTTAGTGCAAGTCTTAGACAATGGTATCTCTGAATGACGCAGCAGTTTGGCTCCTCCTGAAGGCCCTATAACTGTCCTGAGAAGTTGTATGTATGCACTTGCTGCCTTGACACTTGTTGATGTACGTGTGCCCTGCTCGAGCAGTAAAGGGGAGATCACATGCAGAGATGATTTTCTGTAGCCTCTCAGTCCGAGTAAAAATAAAATATCCTTGTCATATAGGAACCAAGTCTCTGGCTGGAAATTTCTACAACAGAGCCAATTAGTCATCTCTATAAATATATACAGATGTAGCCGCTTGAATTTTCCCCAGTTTCCATGATGGGACCTTGGCTGGTCCTTGGCTGATCCTTGGCTGGCCCCTGCTGGGTTCTGGGTGGGACCTTGACTGTAATGAGATCCCCCACTATGATGTAATGAATAAGTGGGCCGGCTCTTGCTGACACCCACTGTTCGAGAAATATGTACTTTTACTATTGTCATTTTGCTAGATGCCATTTCTTAGACATAACACCCTGCAGCAGCTTGATCTTAATTTAGCAATCACCCTTCTTAAGAACTGTCGCTTGAATATTTCCACCCCATACATGGTGATAAACAATGTTAAATGTTATTCGCATATCCTGTTTGTGTACCTCAGTAAAAGATACTGCGAGGGGAGTTACTCTTTCGAAGTTGGCTGAGTTCGACTGAGAGGCTGACACCTCGAGGTCAGGACCGGGCTTCCCTTGCAGCAAGTAAAAAGTCATCACAGCTGTCCGTGTTGTTCTGTGTTCAGAGATTGGTTGGTTTTCAGCGTATATTTAGGGGAAAAAACCCAACACCCAACAGAACAAAAAAAACACAGTAACACAGAGGTGTAGCAAAAAATTCTGGGCCCCTGACAGAATGTCACCTTGCGCCCCTCTGTCGAATTTTACATACTGTGAAAGAGATTTGTTGAGCCATCTTCTAATTCAGTGCAATCCAGCTTTATTTGAAAAGCACTTTAAACAATCATATGGACCAAAGTGCTGCACAGAGGAATAAATAAAAACATTCACATACTTAAAAACGAAGTAAAATAAATTTAATAAAAACCAGAACACAAATTAAATGAGAGTAAAAGGCCATTAATAAAATAAAAACAAAAAATTACATTAATTAATAAAGAAAAGGCTAAGATTAAAATAAAATTTACTATTAAAGTCAACATCTCACAACGTGCCAAAGGCCAAAGAGAAAGGATGAGTTTTAAGAAGAGATTTAAAAACGGACAGAGAAGAGGCCTCTCTAATGTGAAAAGGCAAGTCATTCCACATTTTAGGAGCTGCGACTGCAAAAGCTCGATCCCCTCTAAGCTCACGCTGAGTCTTAGGAACCGTCAGGAACAGCTGATCAGCTGACCTGAGAGAGCGGGTGGGGGTGTAAGGGTGAAGCAGCTCACAGAGGTCAGGTGGAGCAAGACCCTTGAGGGCTTTAAAAGCAAATAACATAATTTTAAAATGAATCCTAAAATGTACGGGCAGCCAGTGGAGTGAGGCTAAAATGGGGGAGACATGCTCATATTTCCATGTGCGGCAGCATTTTGAACCTTCTGGAGGTGAACAATAGTGGAGCCTCTAACCCCAACATAGAGGGCATTACAGTGGTCCAGACTAGTAGTGACAAAAGAGTGGATTACTGTCTCAAAGTGCTGCCTAGAAAGAATTGGCTTTATTTTGGCCAACTGCCTCAATTGTAAAAAGCTTGACTTGACAACTGACCTTATCTGAGTGTAAGAGCAAAGGAAACTGAATCCACTACTGTATGTTCTGTCCTGTAAATTTTTATTAAACAACACATGACACACATACGAGTCCTGTTTTAACTTTCAGAGCTGATGGTCTGCAGCCTGGCTTGCGATCTACAGTGCAGCGCAGGTGCAGTCACTGTGCTGAGCCCGGCTTTATAGTAATGATGCAGCCTTTCACACTGACCAGTGAGAAATAACCTTGAAAATGACTGTGCTCTTTGTGGTTCTCCTTTTGGAAACATCTTACCACCAAGCAACAGACTAAACCAGTGGAGATTTCTTTAAGACTGCAAGGGAAGCTCAGCTTCCCCTATGTCACAAAATTAATGGTCAAATTGTGTACTATTGTATTAACATTTTATTGACTAAAAATGCGTTAGAAAACGTTCATCTCAAAGACGAGTTTGTTCTGAATCAGTAAAATATAGCAGGTCGGCTGACTTGATTTTCTTCTCATACATTCCCGTAGCGTCACAGTGCATTTCCCCGTTGAAGCCCAGCGTCCATTGACTTCAATGGGGCTGCTTTGAACGTTTTTTTTCAGTGCTTTGAAACTAGATGGTCATTGGATAAACGCTGCGATTATGTCCCGCCCACGGACGCTCAGCGTCTCTGGGGGTGAATGAGGAGAAAATGAGGAGTGGGCTGGCCTGGACTCCGAGCTTCTGCGTGATGATTGGAGGGTCTGTCGGAAGATTGCATCTCCTTTTGACTCACAGCGATTTTGTACTATAAGGAATCGCTGAAGCTATTCGCGCTCAGTCCCATCGCGGATTTCTCAAGTTCAGTCGAAATAAAAACTGCTGCAACCTATTTCTTTATACTTGCTTGGCGAAATTGCTTGATTTTGATCATACATTTCACACATTTATACTCCACATTCCTTGTTTCACTTTTACAGAGTTTAATATTTTTTTTAGATCGTTTATTCATTCATTCATTCATTCATTCATATAGTAGGCTTAGGATAGGCTAGCGTCGTGGGTGAAACTGCACACGATGGCAGACAGTGCTAATATTGTCGACCTGATTTTGGCGAAGCCATTTGAAAGTGTTCCTTACGAGGAAAAACGTAGAATTAAACAGCAGGGCAGATCAACACCTAAGATTGATTTAGTGCAAAAGATAGGGAAAAATAACAGGTCTTTTCAGCTCTCCTGGTATGACAAAGTTAGCTGGCTGACTGGAAGTGCTGTGACAAATAAAATGTACTGCTGGCCATGCCTCTTGATGAAACCATCTCATGGATGTGTTGTTTGGTCAAAGGTGGGGTTTGGAGATCTGTCTAACTTTGACAGGGCATATAAAAGACATGAAAAGAGCAATGAAAATGTGAGTGCATGTTCAAGATTAAGTTGCATGGGAAGGATCAGGGTTGAGCATGCAATAAATGAAGGTGCTCGCATTCAAGTGGCTAAACATAATGAAACAGTCAAACAAAACAGGGCCTTCCTAAACCGCCTTATTGATGTGACATCCTTGCTAGGCCAGCAGGAGCTGTCATTTAGGGGACCATTTTCTTGAAAAGGAATGTAGGGCAGAATTTACTTTTAAATAAATAGACAATTTTATGATGTAGGCCGAAAATGAGCTTCCCCTATTTGACAGACAAGTAGCCGCCACTGGACTAAACGTATCTTCTACTTATCAGTTAATCAGAAATGTCATGCAGTAATCAGAGGTTAGACAGCAAAAATTACTTTTGTATTTTTATCTTTTATCTTGGAGCAAACAGTTTTAATTGATGTACATGAGAGTAAGTGGTGAATCAGTTTGTTTGCTTTCTAGCACTTGGCTACACAACCATTCATCAGTATGTGAGCACTGCCATCTGGCTTTAAAGAGTAAGTCTACTGTAATACTATTATTACAGTAGTATTATTAGTATTATTATCAGCTTATTGTGAGAATGAGGTGTGGGAAAAATGTCTCAAATGCAGACTGGTTACGGTGATCAGGAACTTACTAATGAAAATGAGAAGAGCAAAGGGTTTGAACATCATAGTGGTTCCGCTTCTTTTGAATCAGCCAGTGAGAAACTGACAAAGGGACCGGAAACAGGGAGGTACATGCTACAGAGCAGACTGATCTGATTGGCTGTTCACACAGGTTTGCACGGCACTGCAGTGATTTACATTTTAATTTTTCTGGGTGTCTGTTAGCTTAACCCTAATAAATCAATTTCACTTGTTGGATTTCCACTTATGGTCCAGCATGGTGGTGCAATGGTTAGCATTATTGCCTCACACTTCTGGGAGCTGGGTTTGAGTTGCGGCCATAACACCATGCGTGTGAAGTTTGCATGTTTTTCCTGTGTTGTTGTGGGGTTCCCCCCGAGTCCAAAAACATACTGAGGCTAATTGGAGTTACCAAATTGCCTGTAGGTGTGACTGGTATCTGTGCCCTGCGATATGTTGGTGGCCCATGCTGGGTTGTTCCTTGCCTCACACCCATATCCTCCAGGACAATGTATGCTACTGTAATGCAGAATTGAGATCTTGCAAGTACGAGTACATTGGAGGGCACGTCAGAGGCGGAAATGCTGTAGGTGACGTCAGATGCCGGAGGCTTGGTGGAAAATCTGAATGAACAGCGAGGGGAATTTGGAATCTCTTGAGGAATATATCGACTGGTACTTCAACATTATAGTCATGAAGAAGAACGCAAACGCATCTTCTCCAGCCAAAAGCGAGACGCCGTCCTCCAAAAGAAGTTGCCCGGCAGACTCCCCTGGCACAGCATCGACGACTGGTAAAGACTTTGCCAACATCCTGGATTCAATCGACAAACGATTGTACAGTTTCGACGCGAGGTTGGCTCTGCTCGAGATTCTACATCAGGAATTCAAATCCCTGAGGGAATCTTTGGAATTCAACCAGCAGCAGGTGGAAACACTCGCTGCTGAAAACGCCTCACTACGGGACTCGGTTAAGTGTCTAACTGAAAATGTGACCCATCTAAATGAAGAAAATAAAAAAATAAAAGAGACTGTCGTCGATCTACAGGCCTGTAGCATGAGAAATAACCTGGTGTTTTCAGGCATCCCAGAATTACCGTCAAAACCTTTATCAAGAACCACCTGAAGCTTTCGGAGGACACTGTGAAAAACATCTGCTTTGAGAGAGTCCATCGGCTGGGAGCCAAGAGGCCTGGTGCACTGAGACCGCGTCCTATTGTGGCTAAATTTGGATATCTTAAGCAGATGGAGCAGGTGAAGAGCCACGGTAGGGAGCTGAAAGGAACGGACTTTGGCGTAAACGACCAGTTCCCCAGAAATCCTGGAGCGACGCAAAGTTCTGCTCCCAATCCGACGCAACTTTATTTAGAAGGGCTCCCGAGTTGTCATCGCCGTAGACCAGCTGTACGTGGATGGGCAGCTGTACCGCGACCCCAGTACCACTCCCTGGTTATATTAACACCAGTCCAGATAAGAACCCGTTATATATTTTTCTTATTTCCTCTAATCGTCTTCCATTAACATCTCTCTAGCTTATACATGTTAATCTGCTAATTGAACATGATGTCATATCAAATACATTACTGTCAGTCTCCGCAGCGCTACAGTGCTAACAATGTTTCCGCTTCTCTCTTGTCCTCACGTATACCCTCACCAACTTGCCCCTTTGTATGTCTCTCTCACTTCCCCCTTCTTTCACTGCACCGATCACCTGCTTTTCTACTCTGTCACACACAAAACCCTCAATCATTACGCATCTGCACAGCACAACCACGTACATATGCAGTCAGCGTCAACACAACCACTCCGACCTCATAGCGCACACAGACACATAGGGCACACACAAGCGCGTACAAGCTCGCTCAAACCTCATTCATTTGCATGTGCTACATTAGCTACACACACATGTCTAAGGACACACTAAGGATTGTCTCAAGGAATGGGCATGGAGCTGGCTCCAGAGAGAAGAGGTTAAAAATATTTAGCCAGCTTAAAAAACTACAGGCAGACGTTGTTTTATTACAAGAGACTCATAGACCTGCCAAATGATGAACTTAAAACACCTGAGTTTCCTAATCTGTTCTCAGCCTGCTATAACTTTAGGCAAAGACGGGTAGCAATTCTAATACATCCATCCATCCATTTTCCAAAGCGCTTATCCTACTGGGTCGTGGGGGGTCCGTAGCCAGTCCCGGAAGCAATGGGCTCGAGGCAGAGAACAACCCAGGATGGGGGGCCAGCCCATCGCAGGGCACACTCACACACTATTCACTCTCACCCTAAGGGCAATTTAGCAACTCCAAATAGCCTCAGCATATTTTTGGACTGTGGAGGGAAACCGGAGTACCTGGAGGAAACCCCAAGACGACATGGGGAGAACATGCTCACTCCACACACATGTGACCCAGGCGGAGACTCGAACCCGGGTCCCAGAGGTGTGAGGCAACAGTGCTAACCACTGCACCACCATGCCTCCCCATTCTAATACATAAAAATGTCAATTTCACAGTACTCAACACAATTATAGATCCACAGGGTAGATTTATAATCATTAAATTATCTATACTTAACAAAAAGTTATGTTGATAACCCCTCATTTGTCCACGTTTTCTTTACCGCACTCTCTGAACACCAGGACTGCGCACTTGTTCTTGTGGGCGACCTCAACTTTGGACTAAATAAAGAAATGGACAGGCTCAGTACAGCTGCTCAGCGCATTTGGGAATCCACAAATATAGTTAAACAGCACATGAGCGACTATGGACTTTGCGATGCATGGCGTTCTCTTCACCCCACCCGTAGGGAATATACTTTCTTCTCACATGTCCATCACTCTTACTCTCATCTGGATTATTTCCTAGTCAGTAGCTCTCTGCTGAGTGACATTTCAGACACAGAGATACACCCTATAGCTGTCAGCGATCATGCTCCTGTATCTTTAACCCTAATAAATAAGAAGGCCATTCCACCAAGCAGAAACTGGAGATTTAATACATCATTGCTTAAAGATGGAAATTTTATTAACTATTTTAAAAAAAGAGTGGGCTTTATATTTAGACTATAATGACCTGCCTGGAACATCAGCATCTGTTCTCTGGGAAGCAGGCAAAGCTGTGATGAGAGGTAAAATAATCTCATTCTCATCACATAAAAAGAAGAGAAAACAAGTGCATCCAGGAATTTGAAGAAACCATCAAATCCTTAGAAGAATCCTACATATCATCCCAGGAACAGGAAATGCTGAATAAAATACGCAAAGCAAAACTAGATTTAAATGAAATTATTAATAGAAAAACTTCGCTGGCAAAATTATGAACATGGTAACAAATCAGGTCATTTTTAGCTAATCAGTTAAAAATAAATATGGAAAAAACAACTATATGTGCTGTTAAAGACTGAAATGGGGATACAGTATATGACTCTGACAGAAAAAAACAGCACTTTCAGGGACTTTTACAAATCTTTATATTCACCACAGATAAACGCATCTAAAGACGAAATTGATCAGTTTCTTGATAGTATAACCCTTCTGAAATTATCAGACAATCAAGCGATGGCAATGGATTCTCCGCTGACACCAGGTGAACTCCAGGAAGCCCTGAACGGTATGCCCAATAAAACGGCTCCAGGTCCAGATGGATTTCCAGCAGAATTCTATAAAGAATTCTGGACAATTCTGGCATCAACATTCTGCAGAATGTTGCAAGAAACCAGGGAAAATGGTCGGCTACCACCAAATATGAATTCTGCCAACATTAGTCTCTTGCTAAAACCAGGCAAAGATCCTACAGTATCTACCAGCTATCGTCCAATATCCCTTATAAACGTTGACCTTAAAATAATCTGCAAAGCTTTCTCAAAAAGAATAGAGAAGTTAACCCCTCTCATAATTCATCCTGACCAAACTGGTTTCATAAAAGGAGGCACTCATCAACAAATACACGTAGATTACTTAATCTAGACATAGACTATTCATCCAATAAAAACCTTCAAATTACAATATTATCTCTAGATGCAGAAATAGCATTCGATAGAGTTACAGTAACTGGAATTTTTTATTTGCAGCTTTATGCAAATTTGGTTTCGGAAACTCTTTCATAAACTGGTTAAAAATATTACATCGTTCCCCAACAGCATGTGTCAGGACGAAAGAAACTGGAGGATGTTTGGTCAGTCTGAAGAGGGGCACCAGGCAGGGATGTCCTCTATCCCCCTCAGTGTCTGCGATTTTTATTGAACCACTAGCAGCAGCAATTAGACAGGCTACAGTGATTAAAGGCATTAAACGCAGGAATGTAGAACATAAGGTAAGTCTTTATGTGGATGACGTGTTACTTTTTCTCCAGCATTCACAAACCACTCTTTCTGAGGTGATTGCATTAATAAACTCTTTCTCAAGAGTCTCAGATTATTCGATAAATTGGTTAAAATCTACAGTTCTTCCAATTAATTGCTCCTTCCAGAATAATTCTCCCACTCCACTGCCGTCTGGAGATATAAAATATTTAGGTATTAATGTTACACCTAGGCTGGCAGATTTAACTAAACTAAACCATTTCCCACTTTTAAATAAAGTAGCGGATGATCTGGTCAGGTGGAAGTCCGTACCCATATAACTTATGGGAAGGGTCACCTCAATAAAAATGATGGCTTTGCCAAGAACTAATAATTTATTTGCAACGATCCCGAGTAAACCATCACCTGACTGGTTTAGATCTCTGGACTCCGCCATCTCTAAATTCCTCTGGAAAGATAACCCCCCACGTATTAGCTTAGAAACACTGCAAAGGACTAAGGACAAAGGAGGAATAGATCGGCCTAATTTTCACCACTATTTCTTAGCCAACAGGCTCCAAAACATCTCAGGGTGGTTAAAACATACCCTCTTAGATGAGCCTTGGCCAGACGTAGAACAGGCATTATGCAATAAGATAGAGATTTCGGATCTACCATTCATTAGCTCAAACATCAAAACGACAGGAATGCTTCAAAAGCATCAGTATCAGCTCTTTTCTGACAGCGTGCTGGGAGTTTCTAAAAATGACTGAGTCTTCATTAATCCCATGCAAGCGTACTCCCATCTGGAACAACCCTGACGTACTACTAAACAATAATTGATAAACTTCCCAGATTGGAGTTGTAAAGGTATTAAATACTTGGAACATATATTTGAAGGAATAGACTTTATTCCCTTTGACATATTAGTTAAACGATATGGGATTAGCAAGAATAGATTTTTAGAATATCAACAAGTTAAATCTATAGTAAAAAAAAATTAAGGTCTAATCAAATCAAATTACAAATACCACAAAGTGTGGCAGAATTCCTTAATCTAAAACCCCCCAAATTACTGTCTAAAATATACAGGACACTTTCTAAAATGGATGAATCATTGCAAAATGGGAGGCAGATCTATCAGTCAGCTGGGACCACAATTTCTGGTCTAAGATATGTTTAAAAACCTTTAAACTGATTAGAAATTCCAGTTTACAGTTAATACAATACAAAATCCTGCATAGAGTGCACTATACAGGGCATCGGATGTTCAGGATGGGTTTTACGTCTTCTAACATCTGCTCACACTGTCAAGGCGATACACCTGAAAGTTACATCCATGCTTTTTGGTTCTGTCCACCTACTCAGATGTTCTGGCGCAGGATCTGTGAAGACTTAAAATGTCTGAAATGTACCATTCCAGCCTCTCCTTCAGTCTGCTTGTTGGGTGACCTAGATGGCGTCAGTACAGATTTTAACACAATCCACATGGCTTTCACCGCCTTATGCATTGCCTAGAAGACTGTCCTTATGAACTGGAAAAATAAAAATAATTTTAATATCGACCAATATAGAGACAGTTTGTTGAACCATATTAGTCTTGATACAGCTTCTGCTGCCACACTAGATCAATCTCTCTGTGCTCCTTTGATCAGCTCCATCACCTAGTGGGGGTGGGGGGTCACGGTTCTGTCCCGCTTTGGTCATTGTCGTTGTACGTGGGGGGCATATTGTCTCGGGCCGTCTGGGGGTTCCCTGGGGGTGGGTTGCTGGGGGGTTCGGCACTGCGACTGCGATCCTGGCCTGGGTGGGGCTTTGGTGGCTCTTGGGTGGGGTCCTTCTGGTGGCTGCAGGCGGAGCTGCTGGTGGAGCCTGTGCCGGCGGACTTGACTTCTGGCAGCATGCCCGCCGGGACTTGACTTGGGGCCGCCTGCCCGCCGGGACTTGACTTGGGGCCGCCTGCCCGCCGGGACTTGACTTGGGGCCGCCTGCCCGCCGGGACTTGACTTCTGGCAGCGTGCCTGCCGGGTGGAGCCGCCTGCCCGCCGGGACTTGACTTCTGGCAGCGTGCCTGCCGGGTGGAGCCGCCTGCCCGCCGGGACTTGACTTGGGGCCGCCTGCCCGCCGGGACTTGACTTGGGGCCCCCTGCACGCCGGGACTTGACTTCTGGCAGCGTGCCTGCCGGGTGGAGCCGCCTACCCGCCGGGACTTGACTTCTGGCAGCGTGCCTGCCGGGTGGAGCCGCCTGCCCGCCGGGACTTGACTTCTGGCAGCGTGCCCGCCGGGACTTGACTTGGGGCCGCCTGCCCGCCGGGACTTGACTTGGGGCCGCCTGCCCGCCGGGACTTGACTTCCGGCAACGTGGCCGCCGGGACTTGACTTGGGGCCGCCTGCCCGCCGGGACTTGACTTGGGGCCGCCTGCCCGCCGGGACTTGACTTCTGGCAGCGTGCCCGCCGGGTGGAGCCGCCTGCCCGCCGGGACTTGACTTGGGGCCGCCTGCCCGCCGGGACTTGACTTCTGGCAGCGTGCCCGCCGGGTGGAGGCGCTTGCCCGCCGGGACTTGACTTGGGGCCGCCTGCCCGCCGGGACTTGACTTCTGGCAGCGTGCCCGCCGGGACTCGACTTGGGGCCGCCTGCCCGCCGGGACGCGACTTGGGGCCGCCTGCCCGCCGGGACGCGACTTGGGGCCGCCTGCCCGCCCGGGACGCGACTTGGGGCCGCCTGCCCGCCCGGGACGCGACTTCTGGCAGCCTGCCCGCCCGGGACTTGACTTCTGCCAGCCTGCCCGCCCGGGACTTGACTTCTGGCAGCCTGCCCGCCCGGGACTTGACTTCTGGCAGCCTGCCCGCCGGGACTTGACTTGGGGCCGCCTGCCCGCCCGGGACTTGACTTCTGGCAGCCTGCCCGCCCGGGACTTGACTTCTGGCAGCCTGCCCGCCCGGGACGCGACTTGGGGCCGCCTGCCCGCCCGGGACGCGACTTGGGGCCGCCTGCCCGCCCGGGACGCGACTTGGGGCCGCCTGCCCGCCGGGACTTGACTTCTGGCAGCGTGCCTGCCGGGTGGAGCCGCCTGCCCGCCGGGACTTGACTTCTGGCAGCGTGCCTGCCGGGTGGAGCCGCCTGCCCGCCGGGACTTGACTTGGGGCCGCCTGCCCGCCGGGACTTGACTTGGGGCCCCCTGCACGCCGGGACTTGACTTCTGGCAGCGTGCCTGCCGGGTGGAGCCGCCTACCCGCCGGGACTTGACTTCTGGCAGCGTGCCTGCCGGGTGGAGCCGCCTGCCCGCCGGGACTTGACTTCTGGCAGCGTGCCCGCCGGGACTTGACTTGGGGCCGCCTGCCCGCCGGGACTTGACTTGGGGCCGCCTGCCCGCCGGGACTTGACTTCCGGCAGCGTGGCCGCCGGGACTTGACTTGGGGCCGCCTGCCCGCCGGGACTTGACTTGGGGCCGCCTGCCCGCCGGGACTTGACTTCTGGCAGCGTGCCCGCCGGGTGGAGCCGCCTGCCCGCCGGGACTTGACTTGGGGCCGCCTGCCCGCCGGGACTTGACTTCTGGCAGCGTGCCCGCCGGGTGGAGGCGCTTGCCCGCCGGGACTTGACTTGGGGCCGCCTGCCCGCCGGGACTTGACTTCTGGCAGCGTGCCCGCCGGGACTCGACTTGGGGCCGCCTGCCCGCCGGGACGCGACTTGGGGCCGCCTGCCCGCCGGGACGCGACTTGGGGCTGCCTGCCCGCCCGGGACGCGACTTGGGGCCGCCTGCCCGCCCGGGACGCGACTTCTGGCAGCCTGCCCGCCCGGGACTTGACTTCTGCCAGCCTGCCCGCCCGGGACTTGACTTCTGGCAGCCTGCCCGCCCGGGACTTGACTTCTGGCAGCCTGCCCGCCCGGGACTTGACTTCTGGCAGCCTGCCCGCCCGGGACGCGACTTGGGGCCGCCTGCCCGCCCGGGACTTGACTTGGGGCCGCCTGCCCGCCGGGACGCGACTTGGGGCCGCCTGCCCGCCCGGGACTTGACTTCTGGCAGCCTGCCCGCCCGGGACTTGACTTCTGGCAGCCTGCCCGCCCGGGACTTGACTTCTGGCAGCCTGCCCGCCCGGGACTTGACTTCTGGCAGCCTGCCCGCCCGGGACTTGACTTCTGGCAGCGTGCCCGCCGGGACTTGACTTCTGGCAGCGTGCCCGCCGGGTGGAGCCGCTTGCCCGCCGGGACTTGACTTGGGGCCGCCTGCCCGCCGGGACTTGACTTGGGGCCGCCTGCCCGCCGGGACTTGACTTGGGGCCGCCTGCCCGCCGGGACTTGACTTGGGGCCGCCTGCCCGCCGGGACTTGACTTGGGGCCGCCTGCCCGCCGGGACTTGACTTGTGGCAGCGTGCCCGCCGGGACTTGACTTGTGGCAGCGTGCCCGCCGGGACATGACTTCTGGCAGCTTGCCCGCCGGGACTTGACTTCTGGCAGTGTGCCCGCTGGGTGGAGCCGCTTGCCCGCCGGGACTTGACTTCTGGCAGCGTGCCCGCCGGGACTTGACTTCTGGCAGCGTGCCCGCCGGGACTTGACTTCTGGCAGCGTGCCCGCCGGGACTTGACTTCTGGCAGCGTGCCCGCCGGGACTTGACTTCTGGCAGCGTGCCCGCCGGGACTTGACTTCTGGCAGCGTGCCCGCCGGGACTTGACGTCTGGCAGCGTGCCCGCCGGGACTTGACTTCTGGCAGCGTGCCCGCCGGGACTTGACTTCTGGCAGCGTGCCCGCCGGGACTTGACTTCTGGCCGCCTGCCCGCCGGGACTTGACTTCTGGCCGCCTGCCCGCCGGGACTTGACTTGGGGCCGCCTGCCCGCCGGGACTTGACTTGTGGCAGCGTGCCCGCCGGGACTTGACTTGGGGCCGCCTACCCGCCGGGACTTGACTTGGGGCCGCCTGGCCGCCGGGACATGACTTGGGGCCGCCTGCCCGCCGTGACATGACTTGGGGCCGCCTGCCCGCCGGGACTTGACTTGGGGCCGCCTGCACGCCGGGACTTGACTTCTGGCAGCGTGCCCGCCGGGACTTGACTTCTGGCAGCGTGCCCGCCGGGTGGAGCCGCCTGCCCGCCGGGACTTGACTTGGGGCCGCCTGCCCGCCGGGACTTGACTTGGGGCCGCCTGCCCGCCGGGACTTGACTTGGGGCCGCCTGCCCGCCGGGACTTGACTTGGGGCCGCCTGCCCGCCGGGACTTGACTTCTGGCAGCGTGCCCGCCGGGTGGAGCCGCTTGCCCGCCGGGACTTGACTTGGGGCCGCCTGCCCGCAGGGACTTGACTTCTGGCAGCGTGCCCACCGGGACTTGACTTCTGGCAGTGTGCCCGCTGAGTGGAGCCGCTTGCCCGCCGGGACTTGACTTCTGGCAGCCTGCCCGCCGGGTGGAGCCGCTTGCCCGCCGGGACTTGACTTGGGGCCGCCTGCCCGCAGGGACTTGACTTCGGGCCGCCTGCCAGCCGGGACTTGACTTCGGGCCGCCTGCCAGCCGGGACTTGACTTGGGGCCGCCTGCCAGCCGGGACTTGACTTGGGGCCGCCTGCACGCCGGGACTTGACTTGGGGCCGCCTGCACGCCGGGACTTGACTTGGGGCCTCCTGCACGCCGGGACTTGACTTGGGGCCGCCTGCCCGCCGGGACTTGACTTGGGGCCGCCTGCCCGCCGGGACTTGACTTGGGGCCGCCTGCCCGCCGGGACTTGACTTCTGGCAGCGTGCCCGCCGGGACTTGACTCCTGGCAGCGTGCCCGCCGGGACTTGACTTGGGGCCGCCTGCCCGCCGGGACTTGACTTCTGGCAGCGTGTCCGCCGGGACTTGACTTCTGGCAGCGTGTCCGCCGGGACTTGACTTCGGGCCGCCTGCTCGCCGGGACTTGACTTGGGGCCGCCTGCCCGCCGGGACTTGACTTGGGGCCGCCTGCCAGCCGGGACTTGACTTGGGGCCGCCTGCACGCCGGGACTTGACTTCTGGCAGCGTGCCCGCCGGGACTTGACTTCTGGCAGTGTGCCCGATGGGTGGAGCCGCTTGCCCGCCGGGACTTGACTTGGGGCCGCCTGCCCGCCGGGACTTGACTTGGGGCCGCCTGCCCGCCGGGACTTGACTCCTGGCAGCGTGCCCGCCGGGACTTGACTCCTGGCAGCGTGCCCGCCGGGACTTGACTCCTGGCAGCGTGCCCGCCGGGACTTGACTTCTGGCAGCGTGCCCGCCGGGACTTGACTTGGGGCCGCCTGCCCGCCGGGACTTGACTTCTGGCAGCGTGCCCGCCGGGACTTGACTTCTGGCAGCGTGCCCGCCGGGACTTGACTTCTGGCAGCGTGCCCGCCGGGACTTGACTTCTGGCAGCGTGTCCGCCGGGACTTGACTTCTGGCAGCGTGTCCGCCGGGACTTGACTTCGGGCCGCCTGCTCGCCGGGACTTGACTTGGGGCTGCCTGCCCGCCGGGACTTGACTTGGGGCCGCCTGCCAGCCGGGACTTGACTTGGGGCCGCCTGCACGCCGGGACTTGACTTGGGGCCTCCTGCACGCCGGGACTTGACTTGGGGCCGCCTGCCCGCCGGGACTTGACTTCTGGCAGCGTGCCCGCCGGGACTTGACTTCTGGCAGTGTGCCCGATGGGTGGAGCCGCTTGCCCGCCGGGACTTGAATTGGGGCCGCCTGCCCGCCGGGACTTGACTTGGGGCCGCCTGCCCGCCGGGACTTGACTTGGGGCCGCCTGCCCGCCGGGACTTGAATTGGGGCCGCCTGCCCGCCGGGACTTGACTTGGGGCCGCCTGCCCGCCGGGACTTGACTTGGGGCCGCCTGCCCGCCGGGACGCGACCTCGGGCCGCCTGCCCGCCGGGACGCGACCTCGGGCCGCCTGCCCGCCGGGACGCGACCTGGGGCCGCCTGCCCGCCGGGACGCGACCTGGGGCCGCCTGCCCGCCGGGACGCGACCTGGGGCCGCCTGCCCGCCGGGACGCGACCTGGGGCCGCCTGCCCGCCGGGACGCGACCTGGGGCCGCCTGCCCGCCGGGACTTGACTTGGTGCCGCCTGCGAAGTAGAAGTCAGGGTTAGTAATTGGGCTTTTTCCACTAAGCCCAACTTACTGCAAACACCACACTGTATGTCATATGTCTGCATTATGTTTGCCATTGATTATCCATAAACTGTTGCAGTTAGTGACAATGACTCATTCACTACCAAAGAGTACTGAGATTGAGTAGAGTGAGGGACTTGGGGAGTATTACAGAAGAATAAAAGCTCAATCACTAAGAACTAACCAAGACCAGCCTTAACTCTCTAAGCACTTTGGAGACTGATATAAATGGTAAATATGAGATGTGAGTACCAGGTACTCATTGAATACTCAGTCATGCAGAAATATAGTATAAAGTTATAATTATGGGGACACTGGGCCTTCAGGTGACAATGTCCTAAACTCTTTCATACTTAAAGAATGCTTACAGTTATTACTTAAGGACGCACAAAACTCCAGTTCAGCAAATGTATGGAATATATACCGCAGTAACTACTTTTTGTCATTTATCAAGTAACTGATTAAATTGTAAATGTAACTCACAGCGTAAAAACGTGGAATGCAATCATAAGCGCATGGGCCTCTTGCGTGGCGGTGGTGAGCTGGAGCCGCTGGTGTCGTCGGGCTTGGCCTTGCGCTTCCTCTGACTGGTGCCAACGGGCATGTGAGGAGGGCTCTCCTCCTGCCTCACAACCCATGTTCGCAGAGAACTGTGCACACGCACGGAGACATGCACGGACATGACCATGGTGTGATCATCAGCGTAGTCCGTGATGCTCCAAAGTCCCTCGGGAATGCTGAGCTCATCCAGCTTGCGCAGGAAGGTCTGGCCTTCAATCTCAACCTGCTGCCACATGGTGTTAGGGCCCGCAGGGATCCAAAAGGTGGAGCTGGAGGGTTCACCATGCTCTGACTCAACCTCATTTCCAGGCTGAGTGTCAGAAGCCACAGATGAGGGCTCATCTTCACCCCAGAGCAAGGGGAGAGCCTCGAGGAGTCCATCAGCATCCTCAGTCGTGGATGCTGGAGCTGCAGGGGAAGCCTCCCTTGCAGAGCTGGGTGACGGCAGCCCCTGTCCGTAATGGGCATTCTCCTCAGCTGGTGATTCTCCATTCCCATGCTGGACACCAGTCTCTGCACCATGATGTAATACTTGCAGCCGTGCAGGTGCTATGCGCAATAGACTGGGATCCAACTGCTCACCAGTGAGTCGCCAATAAAATGATGGGACACTGAGGGCCAGAGACTGCAAGTTCTCCATGGTCTGTGAGCTGCTCTCAAAGTTCACGACCAGCATGGAGATGAACTTATCCTCCACAAACTCATGAACTGCAACAAAATGGAACACAGAGAGATATATATAAGAACATGGGCTCTGACAATAACGGAATAAACACTGTACTACAAAATAAGTTTAAAATGAGTCTACGGGCTTCAGATTGTCGGATAAATGAAATTGTGAGAATTACCCATGAAGCTAAAAAGACAACATCCATGAATACGCTTACTCTCACAAATATCCAAGTGAATTAATATTAAATGTGTCTGTATTATGCATTATGAAACATTTATTCCTACACTTTTGTCACTAATAGTCATCTTACTTTTTATTTTCTTATTAAACACGGTGAGCAAGAAATCGAGACAGAAGGGGAGTACACCGAAGGGCATTTCCTATCGCATCGTTACATTTTCTCATTTTAAAACTCCAGTGTATACCTTTGCAGTACAAAATACATTCGTTTCTGTAGATAAAAGTTGAACTATTCAACCGGTCGGTGATTTTACATCGAAAATCAAAGGTTTTACTTATCAGCTACTTATCAACTAACAAACATTAGGCCAATGCAGACGTTCATTTCGTTTGTCACATACCGGTAACTACAACTTTATTATTTAATCATTAATTACCTTCTGGATCCATGTTCTCCAGGTTCAACGAGCGATGGATTCGAAATCTCATCGAGTAACACTCCTTTATCTCAATACTCTGTGTCATTTTGCCAAGAGCAAGAATGTGCGCATCCAGAAAATGTAACGTATTTGTTTTGTTTTATTTCAAACTGCCTTCATGGGCCGGAAACCGTAAATATTCTAAACTCTGCGCTAAATCACATTCCGACGGCGTTAGTGTCACCGATTCAGATGGGATAAGGAACGTGCGTAATTTCTCTAAATTACCACACAGTAGAGAGTTCATGCCGACAGGATCTTATTGTCTACAAAGTAAGTTCAATGCAAGCATAACCTGCACAAGCAAGACGAAGCATGGCGACTGGGAAAAAATTGTTGCACAATTACTTCAAAATGAGTGTAGCAGGGGGATATTTTGGTGTTTATTTTGTCACTTCCATTCTCCTGCTGGTTAATTAGTTAGGCATTTGTCTGTTTTCCTGTTCTTCTCTCACGGATGTGTGTATATATATATATATATATATATATATATGTGTGTGTGTGTGTGTGTGTGTGTGTACTACACTCGCGTTTGAAAGTAGCGAAGGCTGTTTTGATTGACCCTTATTCTTGACCAGCGTTCCGCGGTGTAGTGTGTTTGCTGACGGAGAGGGGGCATAGATTACTGAAGCGGCGTCCACCGAACGCTGGCTACAGAAATCGCAACAGGTATGTTTACCTATGTAGGTTAAACTATTCCGTACTGACGCAACCAAAAACTAGTGAGCAAGTGATGTTATGTTTAGAGGTATGTGCCCATTGTTCACGGGGGGAAGGTGAGGACTTTACAGTGTCTTTTCTTTTTTTCCCGTGTTTCTTTAGTGTTTTGTGTCGTGCGCTAGCTGCTCTCTATAGTATATGTCTGCGTGATGTTTGCGGTTTGAAATTTTATAGTATCGTTGCATTTGTTTGGCCCTCCAGCCTGTGGGCTGTATGTTATAAGCACTAGGGTTGTTGTGAGCGACGGGTTGGGGGGTTTCCTTTTTGTTTGTCTCTCTCCCCTCCCTCTCACTTAGCTAGTTGCGGTTGTGCTAAGCCTGTTTAATCGCAGGGTGTCTTCAACGCTAAATTCCCTGAATGGTGACTTTGATGTGCGGTGAAGCTTGAGGCCAGTTTCTTTTTAATATTCACTAGTGTGATCATTATCGTTTGAGGTCACAGTGCATTGGGTTTGGTTTTTATTTATTTTTGTGCGTGTAGCGGTCTGAGCGCCTGCATTTGTTCACGCGCGGTATTGTTTCATCTTAGCGGTTGAACTGGCTTGGACCTGGTAGCTTGGCAAGTCCCTTGTATGTTTGTTTTGTTTAATGCCTTTGATTTGCCGAATGACTAACCTGTCTGACCTTCTTTTAAATGTATTTAATAAAGATTTCTAGTTTTATAAAATAAAACCTGTGTAATTCAATTTTAGGGCCCTAATTCCCCCTTGTTCGGATATACTGTCGTGGTTTTTTCTCCTTCCCCGCCAAATCAGAAGTCCGCTTGTGCAGTATCCAGAATTCAGTCTTTATTGCAACAAAGAAGTTACAACCAAGGCTGGACACGTAAAAGTGTGTCCAGTACTGTTTTACACCAATTTTTATATAAGTTCTTATCATTTAACAATATCTCGTAACTTAAGCATCATCATTCCTTCAGCCATTCACAATAATTGTTTTTTCCCTTAATCCACACCCCTAGGTGATAAGTTTGTCCATCATTTCTTTTACCGTTTGGTCTCTCGGCTGAACATAATGGTGGCTGGAGCAGCTCCACTTGGGTTTTTAAAAATGCTCAGCCGTGAACTTCGGGGTGAACTCAGGCGAATCCCTTCCTTTAGTAGTAAACCTAGGCAGTTTCAGCCTTTTACACATTGTCTAACTAAAAGGTTGATAATATATTTGTCCTTTAGCATTGTGATAAAATATACGTTAATAAAAGTGAATATTCATAGATTCAGGACTAATATAAAGTAGCTAACAGAATCTCAGACTAACAAAAGGTGCAAATACATACTCAGTTGGTTACGTTGTGTTGATTACATTATAATGTTTATATTGTAATGATTACATCATGGATATTTGACATACTTTTTAATAATATCATAATACTTGTATTCTATGTTATATAGTGCTGAATAATATTCCATAATACCACATTTAATTGTAGTTTAAGGGGAGGTGTGGCCAGCTGTTTACAAGGGGGTGCTACGTTAGTAACACAAAATTGGACCTAATTTGCTTTAGTTTGACATGGGATCAAAATTTAGAGTAAACTAATACATGTAATAGCGGGCATGCAAAAGATCAACGGCAGAACGGAGGCTCTGAACCCAGTCTAGATTAAAACGGAATTAACCATCTCGCTCAATATAATATTGGGATGAGTTATTCTGATCAGAGGCCTCCATGGATTAGTGCATCTGTCCCCTCACGCATGTTTAGACAGACGTCTAACATCTTAAGGCACCAGGGCAACAACAGACAGAACAACAGCATCAATTTCACAGCTAGTTTTAAAAATTGCTTTAAAGCAGAATGATTATAGCAAATAGGTAAACTGCATAATATTAATGAAATTATTAAAATGTGCAGAGTAATACATATTTGTCATTCAGACATTGTGCTTTTTAAACAGCAGAAGGGATACATTAAATCACGATTATATTGTCCTTACTATATATATATTTTTTAATTTTTCCCCTCAATGTTATAAATATTTGCCCCCCTGATATATAATCAGTGTAAGCACACAAACACGTTGGCCGGTTATCCTATTCATTCAGTACCAGCCCAACAAGTAGAGAATTCAGCACCACGGACAGTGACTTGTGTTACTGCGACATCTGGTTCCTTCATTGGCTCTGTATATATTTATAGAAATGACTAATTGGTTCTGTTGTAGAAATTTCCAGCCAGAGACTTGGTTCCTATATGACAAGGATATTTTATTTTTACATCAACAAGTGTCAAGGCAGCAAGTGCATGCAAACAACTTCTCAGGACAGTTATAGGGCCTTCAGGAGGAGCCAAACTGCTGCGTCATTCAGTGATACCTTGTCTAAGGCACTAAAACATTCTAAGCACTTGGGCATATTTAAACAAAGTAGTATGGCACCTGTGTCAGAATCCATCCCTGCCTTGTCCTGTTCACATGTCACTGGCCATCCTATTCTCTCCTCTGTCTTCTACCCCTTAGCCCGTAGTGTGTTTGCCTGCTCATAGGGCCACCATGTGGCTTAACAGGCCAAGTGGTTGGCCACCGTTCCTGACTACCCTTTTGGTTGTGGGTTTTGAGGATATCAGAGGGTCTGTGTTTTAATGATTGTCCCCCAGGCCACCATGCAGCTCAGCCCAGGATTCTCCACCCATTCTACCTTTACTCCTTCAGCCGCATACATGAGTCAGACCTATAGGTTATTCAAATTTCGTCCTGTCAAATTTACTGGACAGGAAGTGGACACTGCAAATGAATCTGTGAATACTCCAATACCTACATCTTCACAAGTTACATTAATGGGTTTGGTACAGTAAATGGCTGTGAGGTGGGATTTCTTCTTGATGTCTGTTTGTAGCCCGTCCACCAGCAGCTGCTGCTGTATTTATCACACCAAGCAGGGAAAGTATATTGCTAAATTTTCCTTAGTTCAATTACGCTTGATTAAGCTAATTAAGCCGGCTATGTTATTTACATTCAGAAGGATGCCGCCATATTGGGTTATACACAGATGCCACGATAGCTCACACTCACATTCCCTCTTCATTATTTTTCTAAACACACTCTATCCTGCCTTGTCACCTGCAACAAGATCTCACTCCCTGTATCAAGTAAAGTCTTTCTAATGATTGAGCAGATTTCTGCTTCTCTCCTAACCATGGGCATCCAAAGTAAGATGAAGCAAAATGTTAGGAAATTTGACAACACATGGTTACTCTTTTGGTAACAGTGACCTTGGTTTTATTTTGATAGATTTAAACCACATAATATGGTCTTAACCTTGTTTTCTGTCCTAAAAGCAAACTTTTGTGTTACAGGAGAAATGTGCACAGCTGCTCGGATCAACCCCAGCTAATCAGCGCATATGGGAATCTTTTCAAAATACCATGTGAGTCTTATGCAATTTACCCAAGTAATATAAGCTCTTTAGATGACGCTCAAATAATCATTTCCCATCAACTTAGTGTCAGAACACAAACTCGGTGGCAAAAAAGTGAAGCACAACAGACTAAGTTGTGAAAATGAAATCTGCATGTGATGAAAGGGCATGTGACTGTATCACGATGATTATAATATCAGAGCATACGGACCACGGAGTTGGTGGTATGGCCACACTGCTGGTCCCATGTCAGTAGGGTATAGCACACCCTTGGGCCCGGATACCACTAGGATGTCACTGGTGTACCACTGTGCCGTCAGAGTGTGGTGTGTCACTCCACAGCGTTGGCAGGATTGCTCTTCTCCCTGCGGCGCCACCATACGCACACGACGGTCATCTGTGGTACTGCAGAACTGAGATGTATCGCTGAACATGGTAGGACGCCAGTCGTCATCAGTCCATGCCTCCCAGTGACTACACCACTCCAATCGCAACAGTTTCTGTGCTATTGTGAACGTCAGCCTATGCATGGGACGGTGAACCCGTAGTCCAGCTGATGCCAGTCATCGCGACACGATGATATAGGGTGTTGTAGAGAGTCCAGTAGCTGTGTCCATATATCAGGCGCAGGTGTCATGGGGATCTGTGATGCTTGGAGCACAATCCGACGATCCTTCCTTGGCGTGGTCTGTCTTGGATGACCAGAAACTTCACGACGTGTGTGGATGCCTCACGTGCCCATTGGTTTCAATATCAGGCCACTGTGATATCCGCATGGCCCACATGCAATTGCACCATATGACCACCTGGCTTCATGCAAACCCGCAATGCAACCCTATCAAACTCCATCAAGTGCCGGTAACCCTAATGTGACTACGAGGCATCCTGTGTCTGGTGATTAAACATGCCAACTCCTTGCAATTCTAATCATTTACATATCCATCACTGGTCTGCACGTGTACCAAATTACATCTAAATTGGAGAGTTCTGGGTTTTCAACTTGTATATGCCCTTCACTGATGAGAAATTCATCAACATCTAAGTCCTACATTCATGTACAATGCATATTAAATGAATATTTTGTCACTATTAGTCTTGATGTATCATTCTTTGAATGCACTCAATTGAATCATGGACAGTGGTTCCACATGGAAAAAAATGAATATTCTGAAAAGGAAACGTCCTTCTTCGGTTGATACATTCACTTTGTTTTCTGAGAAGGTTTTTCCCTTGAGTGCCTTGTACAGTATGTCTAGTGTGTTTTTTTGGTATGAATGTGGCATTAATCATACAATGAAAAAAACACTGACTTGTAGTGAACATGTAAAACAACAACATGCAGTGTCATCCATCCATCCATTTTCCAAACCACTTATCCTATTGGGTCGCGGGGGGTCCGGAGGCAGGGAACAACCCAGGATGGGGGGCCAGCCCATCGCAGGGCTCACTCACACACCATTCACTCACACATGCACACCTATGGGCAATTTAGCGACTCCAATTAGCCTCAGCATGTTTTTGGACTGTGGGGGGAAACCGGAGTACCCGGAGGAAACCCCACGACGACATGGGGAGAACATGCAAACTCCGCAAACATGTGACCCAGGCGGAGACTCGAACCCGGGTCCCAGAGGTGTGAGGCAACAGTGCTAACCACTGCACCACCCCGCCGCTCCTCATGCAGTGTCATATATAACTGAAATAAGAAATGCTGGATTGCCTGAGTTGCATGCGTGTGTGTTTTTTAATATGGGCAACATGGTTCCCTCAGATGCCTCAGTGTTGCTCACCTCCATCTCTAACACACAGCCACACAAATGATTTTAAAACTACTGAAAGAAATAATTGGCTACACTGCAGCTCCACTGTTTTGTTTGGCACCCCTGCATGTTCTGCATTGCGTGGGGAAAAAAGTTGAAGGCTGTGTTACATACTGTAACACAGCTAGAATGCAAAAACACTTTATACTTCACATAAGGTGGTGGACGTTATTGACAAAGGCAAATTTGTGTTGACTCCAGCAAGGTAGCTAGCGTACTTTGCATTTCTCTCTTACCCGGATGTGACAATAAAGCGCTGCACTACAGTAAACCCTGCAGACAGCATTCCCCTGGAGGATGAGGGGCAGCCACATGAGTGTGTGGCAGAGTCTTTGGTTTACACTAAACTGAGAGCAGACTTGGAGAGCTCTCCCACTGAAAATAGCGAGATGGTTTTGTTTGTGGATGGCTCATGTTGGAGAGATGGGGATGCCTTGAAGGCTGGGTTTGCTGTAGTCCAGGCACAGGGTGATGATTTTCACACTCTCGTTTCAGAGCACAACCCTGTTCTGGTCAATTAGCGGAGATAAAGGCTTTGACTACAGCGTGCCGGCGAGGACAACATAAGACAGTTACTATCTACACAGACTCTGCATACGCACACGGTGTATGCCATCTCTTTGGAGCAGTCTGGAAGCAAAGGGGCTTTCGCAAAAGTGACGGCTCCCCCATTCAGCATTATAATCAGATTTTGGAGTTGCTACACACAATGATGCGTCCCAAGCGTTTTGCTATTGTTAAGTGTCAGGCCCACCGCAAAGGTCGTGATTTTGTTATTCAAGGAAATGCAGCCTCTGATGCGGCAGCCAGGCCAACATTTTGATAACGGATGCGCATGGTCTTGACCATTGCACAAGGGGGGTGGTGTTACAGAAAATTACAGAACAAGGTTTCTGGACACCATAGCTGCAAGCAATGACGGATGCAAGGTTGTCAGAATATGAGGTGTGCATTAAGAACAATTTACGCAAAGCAATCACGGCCCCAGTAGGGCACATTCCAGTGCCTGAGGTACCGTTCAGACACTTGGTGATGGACTATGTGGACATGGGAAAAACAGCATATGGAAAGCGATATATGCTTGTGATTGTGGACAGGTTCAGCAGATGGGTGGAGACAATACCGTCCAAGGACATGGGGGCGATGACAGTGGTGAAATTCCTGATCAGAGAGTCCGAGGTTTGGGATACCAACTGAAATAAGCTCTGATAATGGAGCTGCCTTTGTGGGGAAAGTTAAAAGTTAGTGGTTTAACAGCTGAGAATAAAACAAAAGTTGGCATGTGTGTATCACCCTCAGTTGCAGGGTATGGTGGAGAGAGTGAATGGCACACTTAAGCAGAAGCTGAATAAGATTTGCGCCGCCATGAAAATGAACTGGGTCGATGCCCTGTCAACAGCCTTGATGGCATATCGGATGGAAACGCACAGGTGATGCATTTGTCTCCGCATGAAATGCTGACAGGGAGACCTATGCCTGGATCGACTTGGAGGGGGCGTATAAGGGACCCAGCCTAGATCAGCTGGGGGATGAATTAAAGTTGTACATGAGGACTTTAACCAAAATACACAAAACTATTTCCAAACAGGAAAAGGAGAAAGCACAGAAAGAAGACACAGACCAGGAGGAGCCAGTCATCTTTCCCGGAGATAAAGTCTACCTGCGAGTGTTCTGGTGAAAGTGGCACGAGCCCCGACGAGAGGGACCCTTCAAGGTGACACGAGCCACAGCAACAGCGGTGCAGGTAGAAGGGAGTAATACGTGGTACCATTTGAACCACTGCACTAGAGTACCGCACGAAAGACAGAGTCACTGAAAACAACACTGAGGATGCAGCTGCCCTTGACTCAGATGGCCCTGATGGAGCTCCCAGAGGAGCTCCACAGCTTGGGGTGGAGTCAGGATCAGAGCAGAGTGAGGGCCAAGAGGGAGCATCGCAAGCAGACCAGCCACTCCAGACAGGACACGAAGCTGTGGGTTCTGGTACGGCTGACAGCAACGATGTTAGTGATGCTAATGATTTATCAGGCCCTTCAGGTCTGGGTGCACAGCAGGACCACAGGTCAGGTGAGCACAGGACAACTGACTTCACTGACTCAGCCTGGTCCTTTGATGCTGAATAACCTCTCAGATTACAGTGAGCGAAAGCGGAGAGAAATGGGGGGAGATATGGGAGTGAGGAGAGTGAGTAAATTTTAGAAGGATGCCCAGGATGAAGTAGACCTGTATGGGTTAGCAAAACGTACACTTGGAAATTGGTGATATAAATGGGCTAAGTATACCGCCACTTCATTAGGGCAGGAGGGGTGTGTGTTGTGTGCAAGTCCTGACCCTTCAGTTAGGGTTGTCCCGTTCCCATACACTAATAAACAGTGTGAAGAATGGGAAATGGAGAGGATTATGAGATTCTGGAAGAGTCTGTGTCAGGAGGGGCAGGCCCCTAAGAAAGTGCAGGCCCACATCTAACCAGACGGAGCGCATACCGTACTGCCCATATCAGCGTCTGATATATCAGGGAAATACTAAATATGCATAGAGGGTGGAAAAGCATTGTGGGCAGTTTAAGCCCTGGGAAGGAGGTCAGCAAGATATTATGGCGAACAAATTGAGTTTTTTTACAGCAAATTTTCCTCTCTTCATGTTGTCCCTACTGCGCAGATTAATCGTCCCATGTGCCTGCCAGCAAATATTGCTCCTTTACCTGCCGAATGCTGCCTAATTTTAATGCTGCAATTGAAAGGCTTCAAACATGATATGGGTGTGTGGGTTCTTACTAAAAAGTTATAATTCAAGTAGCCTCAATAACAGTCCATTTTGATGGCAGGTACCTGAAAGTACAACTCTGGAGGACCTTGAGAAGTGAAAGACACCTCTGCTTGACTTCATGGCCAATGCAGGTTGTCTGAGGCCTATCCGGTCAATAAGAGACGGGAATCTGCTGGAACATGACATTGTCACGTTTCAGGTCATCCACAGGGGTCAGGGTCCATTTCAGAGGTATTCTGTGTTCTGTTTACATGTACGTTAGTTAGGATCAGAATTTTATCCTTTGACCATCATGGTTCAAGTTGCTATTATTTCTTTGAATATAAACTAATAAAGTAACCAGTAACACATTGATAATTAATAAGCGAGTTATAAACACTGTCTACATTCTGCGCCACCTGTTCTGCTTTGAGACAATCACAATGACTGCTGACCAGATGGAAGATCTTTTCAGCATTCATCTGTCTCCAGAAGGTAGCAACAAGAGAGTTGCTGAGGAAATAGACTCTCCAGAAGGTAATGACCATCTCCAGGATGCAGAAGGTACTTTAATTGACCGTATAGTGTAGAAGTAAATGTTGTTTTTGTAAAACAAAATATACCTGTATAACAAAAAACACTGTAGCTAAAGTTAAATCCTCTTACTGGACAATCACCTATTTTAAATCGCTCTTCAGTTTTATCCGTTTTCCAAACCTCTTATCCTTCTGGGTCACGGGGGTCGGGAGCCCATCCCAGAAGCAATGGGCACGAGGCAGGGAACAACCCTGAATGGGGTCAAGCCCATTGCAGGGCACACTCACACACCATTCACTCACACATGCACACTTACGGGCAATTTAGCAACTCCAATTAGTCTCAGCATGTTTTTAGACTGTGGGGGAGAACCGGAAAACCCAGAGGAAACCGCACGACGACATGGGGAGAACATGCAAACTCCACACACATCTGACCCAGGCGGAGACTTGAACCCGGGGTCCCAGAGGTGTGACGCAACAGTGCTAACCACTGCACCAGCATGTCGCCCCATCCTATTAAGCTTATTGTTCAGAATTAAAAATGGGGTTATTAAGAAAGAGTAGCCTCCTATAAAATAGCCCAGCACTCCTCCCTCCAGGCCAAGAATATTTTCTTTATGGTCCAGTTCAAAATAATGTCATCTGCAGAAATACTGAGCACATGTAATTTATCTGTATTTTAGATGGTAGACGAGTGGCTGGGTGACGTCGTGGCTGGACGACTTGCAGTGTAGCTTGTTATCTGTGCGTTCTGGGCAGGCTGCTGACTTCTGATTACTTTTGGCATTTGGTTCAATGTTACGTCATTTCCAGGTGTGTCGGTGCCCAGTATGAAGCTAATCGCCGCATTATAGTTATGAAAAGAAGACAGAATAGCAAAGAAATTGAGGCAGAATTAATTCAACAAAGTATTAAAAATATTACTCAAGTAGATGAATCGCTTCTTGAGACTGAAGGCGACTGTATTTGCACGAACGAGCGTCGAAAAGAAATGCATTATTGTCGCGCAGGAGAACAAGACAACCGATGTTACAGCGAGCGGACGCTGCTGCCACGCAGGAGAAGCGAAGCGACATTGCCTTTAAAATGAGAGATTACATTCCGTGGCAGGGGGACAGTTTACAGCACGACACCGGCATTAGGCAGCAGGATGGGTGGGTTAGGTGATCTCCCAGACTGAAAGGGATTCTGGGGACTCGGGGGACAGTGTCGCCCTGAGGGACTGAGGGCCACGTCAGAGGGGGCCTGCTGTAGAGGGGCCCAGACAAGGGATGGCTGATGTAGAGGAGCCAGGTGTGGAGGTGCCACATATTGAGGAACCCTGGTGATCACACTACAGGGGGCCAAATGTTGGTGGGCCAAGAGGAAGTGGCTGGGGAGTAGAAAGCATAGATGTCTTGGAGGTGGGTAGACTACAGAGATTTATGCACCCCGGGATT
This sequence comes from Brienomyrus brachyistius, assembly GCF_023856365.1. NCBI lineage: Eukaryota > Metazoa > Chordata > Actinopteri > Osteoglossiformes > Mormyridae > Brienomyrus > Brienomyrus brachyistius. Next base: position 1,520,050 of record NW_026042335.1, on the reverse strand, counting down.
CCCTCAAGTGCCTCTCAGATCTAGGATGGCCAATACTCAGTCCTCCCCAGGAGTGTGAGGATGCAGACTGGCTCCCCCCAGCCCTCCTCACCGGCTCCCTCCAAAGAGCTGTAGCCCTCCTTTTGGTGATGCCGACATCGTCCCTGCACTTCCCCCTCACACCCTCTGCCATGCGGCAGCAGACATGGCCCACAGAATGTATCAATTTTCTTTGATCTCTTGCTATATATTTTCCTGACATATATTTGTCTTTTGCCAATGTGCATTATGATATAGGAAACGTACCCCAGAGCAGGACTTTAGACTAAACCATTTTCAGTAAGGATAGGTGTGCTTGGGGTGAAAACACTTTAAATGAACTGTTGAGATTGATTCATTTTATCTGTACTTTTTTGAATATGAAGAATTATTTTAGTGGATATCTCCCTATTTTAATGCTAGAGGGAGCCCCCCTCCCCCCCCCAAATTTATGCCTGACCCACAAACCCACACACTGTCCACAGATGAGAACAGCGCAGACCCTGCACAGTCAGGTTTGGCAACTCCTTCCAATTTTATAGCCCAAACCAGGAGTAAAAGATGCAGAAAATCAGACCCTTCATAGAAAAATTTATGTTCAACGACACTCCATAATGCTGCTTAAAATGAAGCAATGCATGCACAAGTTAAAGCTCTTTTCGTTTTAATGAATGAGGATAGAAATAGTTTTGGATAAAGAAATGAATTAGTCTTATTTTTTTCATGTGAGCATCCTCCTGCAGCATTGAAATCCGGCAAAGTGGCTGATGGATGGACTTGTATTAAATTTGGGAGGGTCTGAATGAAGCTCATTACCCCAAATTTTCTTAAATTGGCTTATATATTTACAACATGGTGACTGCAACAATAATACACTCACGACTGTGGTGTTCTACCTAGAGCACCACTAGAGGGAGCTCACACATTCTGTCGTACTTGCCACAGTAACAACAGTGATGTATAGGAACAGAGTTAGAAGCCGGTAATTTATATATAAAAAATGTCATTTCATTAATCTGACTGGGTAGGTCCAGCTGTCAATCCCACCCAGGCCTATCCACAGCTCCGCCTCTGCGTCAGTCCATCTCTTTGCAGTCCAAGTTGTACATCTACCAAACTTGGCAACAAATTGAGAACCGTTCTGTTTCGGTGGTTGTATTTAAGGAATGTCACATTAGTAAACATCTGGACATCTGAAATGGGCAGAGACAAAATCGGCAGTACAGGCAGTCCAATGTCTTTGAAACTCCTTTTTCCTTCAGCACCCTCTTACTGCAAAACCTCAATCCAAAGTTCTCCATGTTCATCTCTGTGAAACTGCAACAGGAGAGCTCTCTCCACTGGTGTTCTAATTCACCAAGGGAACATGAAAGGCCCTCTTTTGGTAGACTGCCTACTGCAGGCTCTCTTTCCCGGGGATGAATTATCTCCAGCTTACTCAAGTGACTCTGGAAGTCGCATTAGATACTGTGTCCAGAAGCAGTCCATGCTGCACTTAGGAATGATGTCTCTTCTAGTGTAGAACTGACTGTGGAATTTACTGTAAATACCTAGCAAAAAAAAAAGCTGCCAGAAAAGTATTGCAAAATTGCTGTTAATCACTGTAAAACCCCCAGCTCCATGGGTGTCCCTACAGGTGGCTGCCCTTTGCTGCCAGGTTTGCTGTTACCTTTGTCTGTGCCCGTGTGTCAAGTAGAGCAAGATGGGGTAGGTGAAAAGAGAATTTCCCCAAGGGGAGTAACAAAGCATCTTCATTTCATTTAGAAAATAATTACAAAATGTCTTTTACAGGTTTTGTCCTATGTAAATTACAGCAATTGTCTTTTTTAAACAGAAAAATAACAATTAACTGTAATCTAGTTTAAAATATTATCTTGTATTCTATTCAAAATATAGAAGTTACCTAGCAACTGGAATTGGCAATAAATGCTATTAATACTCCACAATACTGAATGTTGTTGTAGAATGCTTTCCAAGTTAATTTTTGTATTTTACATTTGCAGCTATGCAATCTATGCATATTGTTAAGTGGTTTAAATGAGACTAAGACGAAAATAACAGCCTGAGACAGAGACCCACACAGAACAAACTCACATTAACTGGAATGACATTAACTTGAAAATTTCAGGATAATCTTCACACCCGTTAACCACTTGATGGAATTCAACTTAGTCAGAGTTGCAACAAAGTCAAGTATTTTTAAAACTGACCATATTCTAGGCTTAAAGGCCCAATTTGAAATCAGGACTGGACATAGAAATCTATTCAGAACAACATTACATTAATGTTAGAATAATGTTATATTTTTTGCTGGTCTGTGTTAATGTAATGCAACAACTCTGGTCTAATACCTCCCTGTCACTTTAATGCTGGATGTGTGTGCAATTTATAACAAGTTAGGCAAGCCACGGATTCAACCATTAAACTGCATTTTCATTCCACATTTTTTGACAGTTCTGTCCAAAATCATATTCCACCAAATCAGCCGTTACAAATTCCAATAACTTCAACCTTCAAATGTATTAAAGTTGATCTTTTTCAGTGTGTTCCTAAATCTTACGGTATAAGCAAAAGGTATAAATAAAAGATTAAGAACAATTTCCATTTGAATAGTGGAGAAGAGTCCTCATCTTTTGTACATGTCTCATGCTCAGAGTCCATCAATCGCCTGAGGAGAGAGGAGACGTGAGGATTGACTGAGTTGTTCTTCTCAGGCATCGTCCCACTTCTTTGGCTTGCAGTCTTCATGCTGCTGGTTGGATTGATTCCAATGAAACAGTTTAAACCGCAAAATCACATGAATAAAACTTACGCTGACCCTCACTGAAGCGGCCTGGTATCTGTTTCATACCTCACTTTACAACACACAGGACTTTTTTTTTAAATTTAAAGGCACAAGTTATTTTACGTCATGGCCAACCCACGTTTGCTAGTTTAATGGCAGAAAAATAGTCAAAGCCAGGCGCCTGGTCCACAAGGGTGTACTCAGTCACTGCTGTTTTTATGGTGTAAACATGCTATAAACTAATTTTTTCAAACATTTTCTTTAAGAGCTAGGGGCGCTAGGTGGATTGCTATTATAATGATGGATTTGCCAGGCAGAAGAAAAGAATGCTTCTCTGCAGAGATACAAAAAATCTGCTTGTGCACAATGTGAAAGCGTGCGAGCAGACCATCTACAACAGCAGCAGGATTACACCAAAGTAGAGGTCTGCATTCCTGTGGAACCCACGGCAATAAAGTGCAGTGCAGGACAAACTTTCATTTTTGAATGCAGGAGCAGGAGGGAAGTGACTGATATGTTCACAGGGAAAAAGAATGAAACAAGTGTTTTTTGTTATCAAACAATTTTTTATTTGCGTGAGTAAATACAAAATTACACAACAAAGTATAGCACGTTATCACAACATTACATTGTCTGAAAGCACTTTACAGCATCCCCACCCAAAGCCCCCAGTGAGTAAGCCATAGGCGACAGTGGCAAGGAAAAACTCCCTAGAAGGAAGAAACCTTGGGAGGCACCAGACTCAAAGGGGAAGCCCAAACCTCCAGGGGCCAGCAGGGAAAGTCAAAAACACACACACCAGATAACTGCAACAGGTTCTTCTACATATCCTATACATGGGCATGGTACAGTGATGCAGTGGTTAAAACTGTTAACTCACACCTCTGGGGATATTCATCCATTTTCTGAAACCGCTTCTCCTGTTCAGCGTTGCTCCAGCTGACAGCTTTTGCAATTCATCTGTATCTGAATGAGGAAAATCAACATACAGGCAATACAATGGAGCTGTCAGTCACTCCTGGCACATGGAATACAGTTCTGCACTGACACCTCCGCAATGAACAATTGCATTATAGCATAGGAAACTAGTTAACTTTCACATAAAATTTAGATATAATCAAAACAGAAGCCTGGAACAATTTTAAATTTTACTAAATGGCAATATACTGATTTTGGTCACCAAACAAACTTTACAGGACTTGCTTCACTACTTTTATTTGTGTTTCTTACAATACATCTGCCCTCATTCTGGTCTGGTGGAATATCATTGCTGTAGGCAGCACCGAGCGAAACCACCCGCATCCGCAGTAGAATGCAACATGAAAGCGCACGCGGAAAAGTGAAATATCACCTAGACTTTGCGGCACAGGAAATTAGCCGACTTGCACATGAAATTTAAATTTAACCAACACAGCACCCCACAACAATGTTCACTTTATTTAAAAGAAATGAACTAATTACTGTACTTAAACGCAGGAAAGCGCACGCGGAAAAGTTAAATGTCAACTACACTTTGCGCATAAAATTTAAATATAATTAACATAGTAGCCCGGAACAAAATCACTTTATTTAAAAGCAATATACTGACTTTACTCATCAAACATATTTTAATATACATGCAAATTTGACAAATACTAAATAATAAGATAAATTATCCGATAAAATGGGAGCAGAATGGCAACCCACCTTGGTGCAGAAAACAAGTGAAGCCGCGTCTTTCAAACCGGCAGCGTCCCACGTGCAGAGGAGTCAAATGTAATCAAGCAACACGGCCCACACAATTAAATAATAACATCATAATAATTATAGCTCTTTTATAATTATTCTATACATTATTCTATAATTAGATGAACAGACTTTTATAAGTTAAGTTGTACACCGAGAACAGTATACAACAGCATAAGCATATAACCCTTAAAGGTTTATTAATTAAAAATCACACATTCATCCTGCTTAACATAAAACAATGACTTAAAGAGACTTAATTGTGAAATGAACGCTACTGTCCGAGGGTATTTATCTCCACAAATTGCTATGGAACATAATGTCTTAAATACTCAGATTTTCAGAATGACAGAATCTTAACATTTTAAATTTTGTTTTGCGATACCGATACGTAGTGATATTTGTAGTGTTGCCAGAAATGTAGTAAGGCGCTCGAATAAGCAGGCCGGAGCATATACGAATGCGTTAGAACAAAATGCTGTTTACTTAACAAAACATTACATAGAAATAATCAAGGTAGCACAGGAGCAAGCATGTCGTATACGTCTCACTCTTATTCACACTTCTTCTCTCTTCTCTCATCCTACGGTCTTTGCCTTTTAACACTGCCACCTAATGTTCTGAGGTTGTAATTACAGTCAGTGAACACAACATCTCCTCTCTCTGTAAAAGAATACACTCTCTATACAAAGTGAATGCAAACAGGAAAACGTAGTAGTTAAATGTAATGAATTGAAATGTAGTTCTGTCAAATACAACTCTTGTGGTACCATTGCATCAGAAATCGTGAATAAAGTATCTTTACATAAGGTGCATTAACATGTAACTGTAAAATCACTGTAAACAGTAAATTACCTATACTTAAACTTGACTCTTATCTAGAGAATAAACTGAAGTACTTCGAACCTTGTAAACAGTCTTAGTTATAACAATCAAGTTACTAGAATCATCCCAGCTTCTCTTTAATCAACTATTGCATGACATAGTCCTTAAGCCACTTGGGCTTGTATTTAACACGTGGCTGTTTGTGAGAGGGGGAATGACTAACACCTGTGTGTATCAGTCGAGATGTGTCGCAGTCTTGTCCAGCCACAGGAGGAATCTTGGCAAGATGAGAGGCATTCCAAATTTTTCCATCACTCAGCAAGAAAGAATTTGGACCTATCCTCTTCCTCACGGTTGTAGGGGAAGTAAATCTGGGATGAGCTTTAGGGACGTGATGAGGCTTCCTTATCCTCACTCTCTCTCCTGGTCGAAAAGAAGGCATGCATGCGCCACGTTTAGCATCAGTGTAATGCTGCATGTTATTCTGATGTCTCTGAACTGCACGACGAACAGAAACATCCAGCGGAGACATGGCAGACGGCAGAGGAAGAATATCCAATTTGGTGCGCATTTTCCTACCATAAAGTAGTTCATATGGTGAGGTGGAAGTTGCGGCATGTGGCGTTGCACGATACACCTGGAGCCAGTTCATAACAGTCTCATTCCATGGTTGTGACTGTTGAATAGCGGTTTGAATGCAGCTTCTCAGGGCACGATGGAATCTCTCGACAGCTCCGTTAGCAGCTGGATAGTAGACTGATGTTCTGCTATGGGAGATACCATAGGTGTGCAGGAATGATGCAAAAGCTGCAGAGGTGAACTGTGGACCATTGTCTGTGACAATGTTCTCTGGGTTACCATGACGACAGAAAATAGATGTCAGGAAGTGAATAACATCTTCAGTAGTGGCGGTATGTGAAAAGGCAACTTCTGGCCACTTTGAATAATAATCTGTCAGCGTGATAGCGTATCTACAAGCAGCAACTGCAGTGTCAAAGGGTCCAACAATATCAAGGCCAAGTTTCTTCCATGGTCCATCAGGCAGTGGGACTGGTTGCAAAGGAGCAGGGTGAGTAGAAGCTGTTTTATCATTAGCCTGGCAGAGTATACATGAAGCAATGCAAGACTGAACTTGTGAATCCATCTTTGGCCACCAGTAGAGGTCGCGCAGACGTTGTTTTGTGCGGACAATTCCTTGATGACTCTCATGTGCAAGCGTGATCAGTGTGTGTCGTAAGGAGAGTGGCACGATGAGTCTTGAGCCTCTGAGGATGTAGTTATCCTTAACGGAGAGCTCATCTCTGATCTTATAGTATAGGGCTAGTATACCACTTACTGATTTAACGGATGGAGGCCAACCACTTTCAATTTGTGAGCGCAGAGCTGACAGTTCAGGACAAGTAGAACAAGCAGAGTTGAAGTCAACCACCGGAAGGGAGCTTAGGACAGCAGAAATATGTGCCACCATCTCGGGTTCTGAATCTGAAATAGAGTCAGGAGGCGCAGGCAGGGGAAGGCGCGAGAGACAATCAGCCGTATAGTTCTGGGAGCCTGGTCGATAGACAACATCATAGTCAAAACAGAGCAGGCGTGCAGACCAGCGGGCAACCCGCATACCAGCCCGACCGATTCCCTTTGTGCTGAGCAGTGTTGTCAATGCCTGATGATCTGTGCGGAGAGTAAAACGACGTCCCCACAGATACGTTCTCCATTTTTCTGTAGCCCACACACAAGCAAGTGCTTCTTTTTCAACAGTCGAGTATTTCCTCTCCGTTTCAGTCAGTGTGCGGGAAGCGAAAGCCACAGGCTTCTCTGTGCCATCAGGCTGTACTTGTGCAAAGACAGCTCCAAGTCCATAGTCACTTGCATCTGTGGAAATTACCGGTCGTAGAGAAGGGTTAAAAAGAGCAAGCGCAGGACTGTTCACAAGAAGTTGCTTAACTTCCTCAAAGCTGCTTTGTGCTGCAGGAGACCATGTAAATGTGTCTTTTTCACTGACACAGGCACGCATAGGAGCCACAACCGTCGCAAAGTTAGGCAGAAACTTTGAATACCAGGACACTAGGCCCAGAAACGATCTCAGGGCAACAGCGTCAGATGGAGGAGGGGCTTTCAGGACAGCATTAATGTGTTCTTGGTCAGGAAGAATGCCATCTACAGTAATGACATGACCTAGGAAGCGTAGGGAGGTTTTCCTGAAGTGACATTTGTTCTCATTGAGAACCAATCCAGCTTCCTTCAGCTTTTGGAGGACAGCGTTGAGGTTCTGGTCATGCTCAACAGGGGAGTTGCCATAGACAATAAGGTCATCCAAATAATTTTGAACACCTGGAAGACCGTTGAGAATGTCAGCCATCATTTTCTGGAAGGCTGAGGGGGCTGATGCGAGGCCATAAGGAACTCTGCAGAATCGGAACAGACCATCGTGTGTGATGAATGCTGTAAGGTCTCTGCTATCTTCATGAAGAGGCAACTGGTAGTATGCATTAGCCAGATCGATTGTAGAAAACAGCTTTGCACCTTGTAAATTTGCAAGCAGTTCATCCACATGAGGTAGAGGGTAGCAATCTGTGACCACAGCCTTGTTTGGTTCACGGAGATCTGTGCACATTCGTATTCCACCAGTTTTCCGTCCTGTAACTACAATAGGCGAAACCCAAGGTGATGCATCAATTTTCTCAATCACACCAGCTTTCAGCAAGCGGTCAAGTTCAGCTGAGACAGAAGCTCTTACAGCAAAAGGCAGGCGTCGTAATTTCTGGCGTACTGGTTTAACAGTGGGGTCAATTTTCACCTTATGCACAAAGTTTTGTGCACAACCAATGTCTGGAGTAGTAGGGATGCAGGAAGCGGTTGAAACAGTCACACAGCTAACAGCAGGAGCAGTAGGGATACAGGGAGCAGATGCAGAGTTTGTGGTAAACACGGGAGGAAGGATAGTGTTACCTTCAATGCAGATGCTTAAGGCTTTCATGAGATCTCTTCCTAAAAGAGAAGTGCCCTTCTTCACCACGTAAAATGTAACAGGGGCAGTGAGAACTCCTCTACTCACTTTGACTTGTAGGCAACCAAGCACAGGAATTCTCTTCCTTGTATAAGTCACTAACTGACTAACTGGTGGAAGCAGTGGTGTGTCATTGAAATACTGAACATAGATGTGGTGTGGCAAAATAGATACTGCTGATCCTGTGTCAACAACCATTTCATGCTCTTTGGTAAGAGAAGCAGGAGTACTGATATTGATTTTGCATGTGAGTGTATGTGGTGCATGGCAAGTGTTGTTTAAGTATAGCACAGTCAGTTTAGGTAGCTGAATCTCACGTACATCACTTGTCTTGGATGAGCGACAAACACGAGCAAAATGTCCAACTTTATGGCAAGACTTGCAAGTTGCTTTGGCTGCAGGACACTGAGAAGAATTAGCCAGATGTGTGTTAGAACCACACCTGAAACAGCTGCGGGAAGATGTAGTGGAGGCATTGAATGGCTTATTAGGATGAATGTGCTGTGTGTATTTCTTTTTAGTGAATTGTGAACGGGGTTGTACAGCTTGCACTGGGACACTGTCGTTTCCTGTTATAGTTTTAGCTTGTTGAATAGCAGATTCTACTTGTGATGCAAGTGTTAAGGTTTTGTCCAGTGTCAGATCCGATTCGAGCAGGAGCCTCTCTCTTATGTTTGAGTTATTCACATGTTCAATCAGCTGATCACGGATCATCTCATCGGTTTTATCATCAAATCCACATTTTGAAGCGAGATCACGCAATACGGCCGCATACTGTATAATAGTCTCATGAGGTGCTTGTTTTCGCTGTCTGAAGGTATGTCGTTCCACAACAACGTTTACTTTAGGTGTATAATGTTTCTCTAAAGCAGTGACAGCAGAGTCAAAGGAGTCACCCGTATCTGGTAGCGAGTAGAAAGTCCGTTGTCCCTCGGTTCCGAGACAGTGGAGTAGCGTAGCTCTCCTGCGCGCTTCAGGCCAAGCATTTCCCGTTGCATTAATTACCAGTAGGTAGTTTTTGAAAATCCGCAGCCACATGTCGAAAGGTATCGGGGGCTCTCCCGGACACGGCAAAAACATCGGAGGTGCAGGCACGTTTCCAGCCATGGTGAGTCAGCAAAAAAAAGAAGAGGTGAAAACACAAAACTCGTCGCCAAAAATGTAGTGTTGCCAGAAATGTAGTAAGGCGCTCGAATAAGCAGGCCGGAGCATATACGAATGCGTTAGAACAAAATGCTGTTTACTTAACAAAACATTACATAGAAATAATCAAGGTAGCACAGGAGCAAGCATGTCGTATACGTCTCACTCTTATTCACACTTCTTCTCTCTTCTCTCATCCTACGGTCTCTGCCTTTTAACACTGCCACCTAATGTTCTGAGGTTGTAATTACAGTCAGTGAACACAACAATATTGGTATGTGGAACAACGTTAAACTGTAGTTAGATTAAGTGCGTATTCACAATTTACCCGTTTGCCTTTTATCGTGACTGAGCACGATCCCCCACCCCAGCTGGTCTGCACTCCCCACATTGCAATTAACGATCCAGACCTCAGCGCTTTTGTTACCGTGGGACTTTGTTGCGTTGAAGAAAACATTAAAATGAAGTCTGAGGAATGTTACATGACACAGCTAAAATGCAAAAACTCTCTCTGGTGTAATTCACTGCATAAAACCAATGGTCTTAAGTGTGGTGCCTTCTTCATAACACTCCCTGACTTTTGTATTCGTGACCATGAGATACTGTGGCCTTTTCTTCCTTCATTTGACTAGTGTTCCTCCCTTTCCTCCCAGCCTTGGTTGGTGGTTCAGGCAGCATCACCTTCTTTTAATAGACCCAGGTGTATCCATCCATCCATTTTCCAAACCACTAATCATACTGGGTCGTGGGGGGTCCGGAGCCTATCCCAGAAGCAATGGGCACGAGGCAGGGAACAACCCAGGATGGGGGGCCAGCCCATTGCAGGGCACACTCACACACCATTCACTCACACATGCACACCTAGGGGCAATTTAGCAACTCCAATTAGCCTCAGCATGTTTTTGGACTGTGGGGGGGAAACCGGAGTACCCGGAGAAAACCCCACGACGATATGGAGAGAACATGCAAACTCCACACACATGTGATCCAGGCAGAGACTCGAACCTGGGTCACCCAGGTGTCATTTATTTTGAAATTCGGTTCAAGTGCAGAAAATGTTCTAGCAGAAGTCTTGGACAATCTCTGAATTACACAGAAATCTGACTTCTTCTGAAGCTGTGAGAAATTGTTCTTCTGTAATTGTTGCATTGATATTTGTTGATGTGCGTGTGCCCTCCTTGAGCAGTAAAGGGGAGATCACATGCAGAGCTGATTTTCTGTAGTTTCTTAGTCTAAATAAAAATAAAATATTCTCTTCATATAGGCTGGACATTTCTAGAAAAGAGCCAATTAGTTATTTCTAGAAAAATATATGGAGCCAATGAAAGGACCTGACGTCATAGTAGCACAGATCACTGTCCGTGATGCTGAATTTTCTACAAATAGGATAACCGGCCACCGTGTCTGTGTGCCTCCACTGATTGGCCCCCTGACATATAATTATTTTTAAGACTGAAGGGGAGAAAGATCATACAGGAAATTAGTTAACAGTAATTAGCAATCACTTATAGTTCTCATTTATAATGATGTAAATTTAAAAAAATAATATATATATATATATATATATATATATATATATATCATTAAAAACAAAATATAATCCTGATTTAATGTATCCCTTCTGCTCTTAAAAAAGCACAATATGTCTGAAAGACAAATATGTCTATTACTCTACATGTTTTAATAATTTTGTTAATATTACCTAATTTGCTTATCTTTTTTTCTGTAATCACTCTGCATTAAAGCAATTTTTAAAACTAGCTGTGAAATTGATGATTCTGTTGTTATTCTGACTGTTGTTGCCCTGGTGCCTTAGGATACGTCTGTCTAAACATAATTGAGAGGATGGATGCATTATTCTATGGAGGCCTCTGAAGAGAATAAATGATCCCAATATTATATTGAGAGAGATGGTTAAATCAGAGCTGGATAAGATTTTAACAACTCTGAGCTATTAGTTAAGTTCTTCCCAAACGAGCTTGATGGGCCGAATGGGCTCCTCTAATTTGTAAATTTCTTATGTTCTAAGATATACAGTACTGTGCAAAAGTCTTAGGCAGTCCAAAGAAATGTTTAAAGCTGTTTATCTGGGTAGCAAGTGTACTTTGGCTTAGAACAAATAACACAATTTAACATTAGAACGTGTAAATTAAGAGGAACACAATAAAAACTATTAATAATTTCTTCTCTTTTCTAAAAAGATACTGATATCTAGTCGGATGGCTAGATGAACACCGCTTCAGTTCCCAAACTTCTCCTCAGGGGCACCTCAGCCGTTCCATGATTTTGACAGATTGACTAGCTGTATGAGGTGTGCTAGTGGCCAAGTCAAAAAATACATGGCTGCACTGGACGGTCGCTACAAATACTAGGATGATGTTAGCAGAGGTTCTGAAATGGCTAAGCTGAGACACTTTGACAGGCATAATATCATAGTTTTACACCAACACGAGGACAATCTAAACATCGTTTTCTTTGCCTGCCTAAGATTTTTGCACAGTGCTGTACATGGAAGTCTCAATTCAACCCTATCCTTTCCTAAGTGCCATACTTCTGTTGAAAAAAGAAAATTACAGATTGGAAACCTTTTAATAAAGAAACTGTGATAGAAAATTCTTGATTATGCTAATCAGTAATCAATAATGGAATGTAGATGATTATGCAAAATGCATTACCTAATCAGTAATTAACAATTGAGTTTACAATGTGTTGTTGATTTACACATAGTGGTTGAAACAATGTAATTTACTTGTCATTAATTGAATGTATCAAACAAGAATGCAAATCTGCTTAAGTAAGAAATTTCTATTTTCTATAGAGGAACTAACATGTTTGCCATATATTGCTTGATCAGCAAGAGGCCCAGGTCAAAGCAAAGGCTTGACCTGAGAAGTAAGCTGTTGCAGAAGATATTATAAAATGAATGCATGGTATTGGATAATATAAAATGTAGAAAAAGAGAACAACGAGTCCTAGAATAATATAGCAAAAGGAAAAGTCCCAAATAGATAGACTTGTTCTAAGCTGATAGGTGGACCTTGAAAACGTAGAAGAAACTGGTATCTCCAAATGGCCAAACTTTCTTTGTACTGCCTGGACCTTGAAAGGCAGAAGTAACTGGAACGTCCAAAAATCCGATTTGTCCTTGATTTGTCAGATGACTGTCGCATTTTAGGCCATAAAAGATGTATGCATTTGTTGCTCGGGGAGCAGAACACAAGACGCATGCTTGCTGAGTGTCTGTTCCCTGTGAGCTCATCAAATAATAAAGTTCTGTCAAACACTTAAACATCGGACTTCGAGAAATTTCTTCCACAAAACACTCTGTTCTCGTTAACAATTTTTCAGTTATAAATTCCATATTGTACACTTTCTTTCCTCTTTCTTTCCATTGTACTGTCGTGGGTGTCTGGGGTTTTAGCCAGGAGATCGTTATCATCCTCCTGGCAATTACAAGAAGAACTCTCTGTAATACAACCTTATTTTCATGCACTATATTCTGTGGCATAATTCCTAGTATGAAACGAGCTGGTTCAAGTGGTAATTTTATGTTCAAACATTTATTTTTTATCTCTTCCTGTATATTTTGCCAGTACTCTGACAGTTCTGGATAATCCCAAAAAATGTGGGTGTGGTCTCCTACCAGGTCACAACCCCTCCAATAAACCCCTGATTTGAGGTGTTACCAAACGTAGAGGTGAGAAGGGGAGTCTTAAAGTATCTCATCTTAACTTTCCAATCAAATTCCCACCATGTAGGACTGTTTGTTATTCTGTGTCCTTCTTTACATGAATGAGTCCAATCTTCATCGTTAATGATAGTATTCATCTCTAGTTCTCATTTCTCTTTATTAACACTGTTGACTCTTTTTGCAATATTTTATAAATATATGATATAATGTTCTTTTTAACCAATCCTTTAATTGTTCATATAAACAATATATTTGTTGACTGTAGGTATCTAAAACAATCGGGCACTGGGAGGCCACATTTATTTCTAAGATGTTCGAAGGACATTAGATCTCCTCCATCACACAACTGATCCAACTGGTTAAACCTCTTTTCTCCCCATGTCTTAAACCCTGTATCTAATTTAGATGGTAGAAAAAATCAACATTCTGTGCAATTTTCATTGATCTTGATATTGATGAAGGGCGTCCCAGCCTCTCTCTCACTTTTCAGAGCGTTTCCTATCCAAATGTTATTGATTTTATTTACTTTCCGTGTATCTTGATTAAAAATAATTGCTATGTCCAGCGGCAAATTTGGGCAGATACTCTGTTCCATTACCACCCACTGACCCTCCCTGTCCTGGGTAATCCATACCACTACTGATATAAGTTGGGCTGCCAAGTAATATTTTTTTTAATTAGGCAAGTCAGGACCCGCATTCTCTTTTGGGTTTAATAGTCTTTTCAGTTCAATCCTGGGTCTTTTGTTTTGCCAGGTAAATTTGGATAACCATTTATTGAGCGTTTTGAATGTAGATATAGGGACCCCTATGGGCAGGGACTGGAACATAAAGAGAAGCCTAGGTGGTATGTTCATTCTAATGCTCTCCACTCTCCCCAATAAGGATAGAGGGAGGATTTCCCATCTTTGAGATAATTCTTTATTTCACATAGTAATTTACCATAATTAGTTTTGTATAAGTATGATATACCAGGATCCCTCGGTATCTAAAGCCATAACTGTGGAATCAAATTTAGTATTTGCGAGCTTTAATGCAAAAAACATTCTCTGTAATATAAGTGTGGGTAGGTTACTGTAAAATTTGGACAAATCTTAAACTTAAGATGTGTAAGGTGTAGTGAACAGGGAGTTCAGTATAGGACTAAACATGCAAGGGAAGAAGTAGATAATTAGTGAAACTTTTGACCGGACTGGAGATCTGAGGAGTCATACACAGATAAATGGCACAGCAGATATTTTTGTCTGCTTTTGAGATGGTTGACGTGACATATTTTCCGACGCGCGCTCTCTGTCCGCTGGTGGGAGTGTGCTCACCTGTCTGCATCGGGGCGGAAGTCCGCCATGCGCAATACAGAGAGCAGAGGAGAATTGTAAATACACAACCGTGTAGACGAGACAAAAATGACAAGCATTTGTGTAAATAAGATAAATAGCATAAGGCTATTTCATTTGTTTAATAAAAGTACAATGTATAGACTTGTTCTATAGGAAAAGTAACCTTAAGAACATAAGAAATTTACTAACGAGAGGAAGCCATCCGGCCCATCAAGCACTTTTGGGAAAAACTTACCTAACAGCTCAGAGTTGGTAAAATCTTATCTAGCTCTGATTTAAAGAAACCCAGGGTTTTAGCTTGCGCTACACTAGTAGGAAGACTATTCCATACTCTAACTACACGCTGTGTAAAGAAGTGCTTCCTCAAATTCGTTTTAAAATGTTCTCCCGCTAAATTCTACTTGTGGCCACGAGTTCTAGTATGTCATGTCACTCACCATCCAGACCTGTTAGAATCTTATATAACTGGCTCATGCCCCCACTTAGTCTGAACAGATTCAGCTCAACTAACCTGTCCTCATAAGACATTCCGCTAAGACTGGGAATCATTCTCGTAGCCCTACGTTGCACCTTTTCCAAGGCAGCAATGTCCATCTTAAGGTATGGTGACCAAACCTGCACACAATATTCTAGGTGGGGTCTTACCAAGGAATTATACAATCATAGCATCACTTCCTTTGACTTAAACTCCACACACCTAGAGATGTAACCCAACATTCTATTTGCCTTTTTTATTGCTTCCCCACACTGGCGAGAGTGGGACATGGAAGCATCAACATACACACCGAGGTCTTTCTCATAATCAGCTACCTTTATTTCAGTGGAACCCATAAAATATCTGTACTTTATATTTCTGCCATATTTCTGGATGTGGCAGTGTGTGAGGAGATGGAGACTCTGATAAAGTATCATAAGGCTAATAAGAACACAGAAAGGTGTAACAAGAAAAGGAGTGAGCAACTGGAGGTTCTGAGGTTATGGCAAAGGGAGAGGCCTGGAGAAAAGAGCAGAAAGTGATGAGAGAGTGATGAGTGAGAATCAGGCAGGAGTCAAAGGTGAAACAGAGCAGGAGGAGTTACGACTTCCTCTGTATCAGGGACTGTATCTGTTAGTAGAAGGGCCACCTCTGATATTTAAGGGCCACTTTCCAGTAATAGAGGGCAAGGTAAAGTTCAGAGGGGAAGAAACAGAAGGATGAAGAAAGTTGTTTATATGGGTACAGGGAAGTGAGCGACCAGCGGCGGCAGACCGTGAAGGAAGGACTGCGAAGGAGTGATATAATAATAGAAGGCCAGGCATGTGGGTTTAAGAAAAAAGGGGGTGATATAAAGGTGGGGTGCGGAGCAAGTGGTAGGGCTGCAGAAGGGCTGATGCATCTGATGGACAGCCCTAACCCTCCATGTAGAGGATGGAGTCAGTTTCAGGAGAAGGAGATAGAAACGGATAGTGAGGAAGGAGTAGAGGAGGATAATGCAGATCATAGAACAGTGGGAAGCAGGAGGGCTGTGAGACCCCCGATAGGGACACTCTGATGCTCCCCCTGGTGGCGAAAGGAGCACAGACACAGTATGTACCATGGGCAGAACAGTCCTGGCAGACGGAGCTTGAAAATGGATGAAAGTATTTGAGGAGGAAACTATGGGACGGCTCTTGGTGATGGGGGACATAAAAGCGGTTCAGGCTTGTGTCCTGGGGGTAGACGGAATGGAGAGAATGCTGGCAGTGGTGACAGGGACTAGGTGTGGCTGAAATGAAGGAGGAGCCCGTAAAGGAGGGGGAGAGCCCAGCTGCCTATCTGCAAGCCCAAGAAAAGCGGTGGAGCACTGAGACAGAGCAGGACCTACAGGATTCGGTGTTCAGAGGTCTGTACCGGAGGGCACTGCAGGACACGCTCCTGAAGCCAGTGAGAAGCAGGCTAAGGCAAGTGGTGGCGCTTATTACTATTCCTGAGAAGCAGCTGATCCACGCTATTGACTTGTACAGAGGAATTTGATGATCCTAGACCCTGGGGAGACTGGGGAACAGGCTGATTCAGCTGGTGTGCTGGAGCTGTGATCAGCATAGACACACCTGTCCAACCTGCATGTTCCAGAATCTTGCATGACGACAGACTGGATAATATTAGGCCCTGAGGGAGTAGCCATTCAGATACGGAGGACTGGTGGGAATGGTACAACACACCAGAGGAGGAGCCCCCCTTAGCAGTGGCTTTTAATCAGCCCACGCTAAATCTGGGAGAAATGATGGGGCGAGCAAAGCAGGTGGTTTGGGTGCCGACAGAACATGAAGGAGTGCAGGCAGCGGCAGGAGAGAAGCTGGTAAGGAGTCAGTCGAGTGCAGAGAGTGTAGGAGATTTCAGAGGTTTGTGGTTGTGGAGCATGATTGGAGTGCAGTGTGAAGGGAAATAAAGGACAGAGGAATATTGGCAGGAGATGGAAGTGCCTGAGGAGGTGTGGTTCCGCTTTGGAACCCCGCCCCTCCCATCTGTGGTCAACCTTCCCCTTCTCAGTCTCTTATTTCTGGCCAGACGTGAGATCTTCGTGGTTTATGCAGCGTGCAAGCGTTTTTCCCCTCCTTGTGTTCCTGTCTTCCTGTGTACCGATCTCTGCTTCACCTCCTTGGCTCCGAATCATGCCTGGCGCGCTTACTGCCAGCTACGATCAGCCGACCTGGATTACCGACAGCGTCTGCCGTTTCAGCCCTCTGACAGCCGACGCCGGACCCCCGGTTACATAGGATGGATGGATGGATTCGAGCTTGTATTTGAAATAGAAATATCGCAGCAGTTCTCAGGCAAGAGCTGGACATATTTATTTTTCAGCTTGTTTTTGGTAAAAGCAAGAAATATAAGCTTTGTGCGTCTGTACTCTGGTCTTACTCCCTGCACACACTGATGGCACGGAAGGACAGTCACTGCAGTCACCTATTCTCACACTGACTTTCTCCTTTAAGTGCTGATACTGCAGAAGAAGATGGATCATTTGCTTGCTTGCTTAATAACCACAAGCACCCATATTGCAGAATGAATGAGACTGAAGTGGATGGAAGGCCACGTCATTCTGTCTGCAGTGAAAGAAATAATAGGAGTTGGAATTGATTATGATTATGGAGAAAATGGCTGGCTATGGTGAGAAAGCTGTGGAAATTTGTGCCAATTCACATCGGTGAGGGCATAAAGGGTAATTTCTTTCAGTATGGGACGAATTCACATATTTGTGCGAGGAAGGTAACAAAAGTTCACTAAAGTACACAATATTAAATTTGAATATCTTTAATTAAAATGTTATGTACAGTATAACACTGCACCTTTTAACACTTTGCATGTCTGGCAGTGAAGGTCACATTCAGTTTGCTGAATGTATTCTCAGTTTTAAATGGTCGGCCTATTTTTCCTTCTGCTGGATGATGTACCCAGTTATCTTATAACCAAAGAGTATAATGAACAAGTTGATGTTCTCTGTGTCTGATACCTGTACCTGTTTGGCAAAGCAGTATATAGTTACTGCCTACATTTTTGGCTGTGCATGTGTGATTTTGATGGGAATATTATATTTTTATATCTGTGTGTAGATTTTTTCAGCAATAATTGAGTTTATCCTTCTGTACAGTATTTAAGGTTTTGGTAATTCATCATTTATTTGTATTTGTGCAGTGTGCAGTTACCAGGTTATAAATAAACAAATAAATAAATGTGACATCAGAAGAGATGTACAATGACAGTAAAATGTGTGAAAGTAATGGAATGTGAAAAATGTGTGTGAGTCTCCACATGTATAAAGCGGCTGTATACCATAAGGAAAAGGAGCAATGGATGAATTACATAAAGTGCTTACTGTCCAAAACGACAATGAGTCATGTTCGGCGTAACATAAATATTCAGTGAGTTAACCCTTCGAACTCGACAAACGCAAGATGCGTTTTTCGCACCTATTAATCTGAAGCTCTTAACTTTGGATATGCATAATGCACAGACAAGAATCATGTCTTTGGAATCAAGAGAACTATCAGCTAACTTCACCAAGTCACCATATGGATGCAAAATCAAAGATTTCTGCCTGGCACTAAGCATGTATTCCTCTGTCACGTCACCGGTGGGAAGTAGGACCCAAATGCAAGCTGTAGGGCAGAATCCCCTTCGTGGGGTTTTATTGACAGGCAGGTTTGGGCACAGAGACGCAAACAGACAAGGACACAACTGGAGAAGATAGGACTGGGCACTTTACCAGACTAAGGAATGGGAAAACACAAGGAAGCTGATAGTGACTGACAGAAGGGGAGGAACATGGGATGAGACTAATAGACACCAAGCGTGGCTCATCAGGGAGGAGAACTGGAGGGTAAGGTTGATTAAATGGGCAAGACATGACAGTAAACGCCCCCCTCCCAATCCTGTGCCCTCCGGGTACAAGGGCATCATTGAGGGGACACACAGACCAGGGCAAAACCAAGGACAACAGGGGAGACTAACCCCCAGGACACAAATCATGACAGGCCAGGTAATCCAACAGGGATGCTGACTATGGACCAAAAGACAGACAGTGGGTGTCAGTGGGTAAGTGGGAACAAAGGACACAGTAGAAGGAGACAAAAGGGAGGGATTGGGCATCAAAAGGACCAAAGACGACACAGGGACAGACAAGGCAGGACACAACCAGACAAGACAGGCAAGCAACGGAACCAGTGCAACAATAATATGGCCAGGAGAGGGGAACCTAAAGCGGGAAGCAAGAGTGACTGGAGTGGGGGCTGGAACAGTGAAATCAGGCTAAGAGGTGAAACCAGGGAGAGCCACGGGGAAGCAAGACTACAGACCAAAGACTGAGGTATTAGGAGGGGCAAGACACTAGGTAGCATGGGAGGTAAAGTGAACAGTTCAGGGCCTCTGATGGGCTCCGGGGTGCCGCAGAAGGGTCACGGCCAGGGGGGCCTTTGGAATCCTGTCTGGGTCTGTAGAAGCTCTACTCGTCTGCGGCAGCCGAGGGAAGAACAGCATCGGTAGACGGCGAGGGGTTGGCAGAGTCGGAGGGTGTCGAGGGGCAGGCAGGACAGGAACTGGACCAAACCAGGGACCTTGCAAAACAAAAGCACAGGCCAGTATCAGAGCCATAAGGAGACCGGAGGTGGTTCCTTTTGGGAACCATTGGATGGGATACCCTGAAAGACCATCATGGACCAAGCCTGGATCAGGAGGCAGGTCTGGGTAGCATACCCTCGTTTTTTCCTCCCGGAGCTGAGCCCACGACTGGATTTCTGTTGACCCTGCCGTTGTCGCGGCGATAGCCTCCTCGGCTGGGGAAACTTTGGCCACGGGGCTGACACCACGGAGTGGGACTCAGGTCAAGACCTGGAGGCTCCCACTCCATGTCCTCCGGGGGAATGTCCTCCAGGTCAGCCCCCTCTGGGCTGGCATTGTCCGGAGAGTCTGATGCCAGGCTGGTGATGCCTTAATCCAGGCTGGCTGTGCCTTAATCCATACTAAATGTAATTAAACATAATGAAATTTAAAAGAATAAAATGGTAATTAGAGGAAAATTTAACGTGTAAGTTTTAAAAAAATGGGCTTTTCCTTTTATCCAGATGTCTGCAAGCGCTGTGACTGTGATGAATGGTGACGCATGAGATCCTGAGAATGGGCGACGCTTCCAAGGATGGGTGGCAGGTGGCATTTCCCAGGAATTACAGGCAGGAGATGCCTGAGGAGCTCTCCTGGAGGGAAGACAGAAAGAGAAGAAGGGAACAAGCAGAGGCTGTGGGGAGAAAAAGGCTGCAGAACCAGTTAAAGTTGTACAGGTGGATTGTACAAATGCCCTCAAGTCTTGGTCCACGAGGGTACCCGTTTTTAATTTACAAAAAAACAATACATTTTTAATAAATCTTAAGGCTTATCATTAACATCTTTCTAGTAGTTAAAACACATACAATCGATTAACTTACCTGGTGATTTTGGAACTTCCGACTCCAAAGCAAAATGTAAAGTAAATGCAGCGTTCTACTTGGGGAAAAGGGATAAATTAAAGGGTTAACTTTGGAATCTAAAACAAAAACAGCAATATCATATCAAGGGTCTTCAATACCTTTTTCCTGTGTCTGCTCCCTTTACATGTAGATACTGAATGTGAAAAAGGCAAGAGCTGGACAGGCCCTGCCTTATTGAGTTGAGGGAATGCAAACAACCCCGCATGCGAGTGGGGAGAAACCAGGCACAAACGCAGTAGGCCTCAGAACAAAGGTAGCTTTATTTCATGGGGCCTTTCCAGCCTCACCTCAAGCTGTTACCCCTCTCTCTTGGCCTTGACATGCCTATAATCCACACAGGCCACAGCATGACAAAAACAACAAAAATAAATAAATAAATAAAAAACAAACAACAATTAGACCAAAAGAAAGACCACCAACCACCCTTTTTACTCTAATCCCCTGCCCTTATATACGGCTTCCCATTAAACTAATTGGGACAGCCCAACGACAAGGGGAAACCAGTTGGAGTTTCATGTACTAACAACATACATTACAACACATACATTTAACATGGAACACATCATAATAGCTGGCCCTTAAGCATTACCGTCCCCTGCTCTTTCACACAGAACATCCCACCTCACACAACAAAAGCAAGAACAAACAACCTTTCTCACCTATTTCCCCCCCCCCTTTTGTGCCAAACCTTCACCTTCCCCTGTTCCACCCTGGGCTATAAGGGAACCTTCCCCAGACGGCGCGCGCTTCCGCAGGGAACCCATATGCCGAGGGACCAGAGGAAACAGCAACCGGGGTGGAAGTTGGTGAGAGACTTCTGCTGATTTACCCAAGTTCTCCCTTTACCATGGCCGATGGATAAAACTAGAACAGTGGGTACCTCACAGCTCTAAGTTATTGCCTTGAATAAAGAAAGAAATAAACCAAACAGCACACTAAGCATGGACTATTATTTTGTGGTGCGCAGGGGATGATGGGATGTGTAGTCCGCCAATTCAATAAACTTCAACACACAATACACTACCATAAACCACTAACATCTGACTCCTTGACCCCCCAAATGCTACTACCAACCCAAGTCATAGAGAAACCCCTTCCCTTTTTACACTGATATAAACACGTACCTATAAAATATATTATGTTTAGTTTATAAGCTTATTTCATTACAACAAACAAGCACAATCCATAAGTGCACTAGGCCTAACACATGGTTCAGAAGCCTCCTACCCCACCTTACACCAGCCACATGGACACCATCTGTCCAACTGGGCAACCTCAGCGTCTTGTGCCTCCTGAAACGCCACCTCAGTTTCTTCTTCTTCCTCACATCCTTCTTCCTGAATGGTTTCCAGCCATGATCTGCCTCCTTGTGACACAATAGATCCCAAAGCATTCCCTCTACTTTTCTCTCCTTCTCCCTTAACCTCCTCCACATTCACTCCTACCTCACATCCATTCTCCTCACCTCCATTTACCATATGCATTCCATTCATACCAGCCTCCGCCCCCTCCATCTCACCATTGGACGCCCCTTTCTGATACCTCCACATTTTCCCAAGTAGCCCTTCCCAATCCCTCCTTATCCCCCCCAACCTGGACAGTGGGGGTGTCGCTCGTGAGCACTCCTCCACACCGTCTCCCCAGTCGATCACCTCGTCACACAGGTTCCAGGCATCCCAGTACTGGGTGTTGATCCAGGCAACCGCTGTCTGAATTTGCTTTCTGAGGAGTAAATGATAGATAGTTAACCAGATATTTACAGTGATAATTAAATGAATAAAGACCAGACAGATCTTCAACCATACAGAAAATACAGTTGCTATAATTATTATAATCATGGGCGTAAACTTTACTTCTGTCATTATTATTGTAGCATGGAGACTGTGTCATTATGCTTATTTTCAAAGTTTTTCTCAGGTTCAGTGACAAAGCAGATTTTTCTTCAAAACTATTTATTGCATTTTTTGTTATGTTGTTTACGGTCAAGCCATCAACATTCAATAAAATTTAAACATGACTATTATTGTGAAAAAGATATAAAAAAAAGTAATGTTTTGTATCAAAATCAACAATTAAATAATCAATTTACAGTAACTGTTCTATGCAAAAAAAAAAACATCTGCAATTTAAAGCAAACTTACATTAATGAATAGACACTAAACAAAAGTACCAAATGTGTTTTTCCTGGTATCACTGGGCCCCACACTCTTACCATATGTTGTTTATGTTAAAGTTGTCCAGCTCGTCTTTCTGCATATTGCAGACTAATAGACTGTGAAGTCTGTCTTGACCCATAGTAGCCCTTAGCCATGTTTTTAGTCTGCGCAATGCACTGAAGCTCCTCTCAGCTTCACATGAGGACACTGGAACCACCAACAAAATTCTGACAAGGACCTCAATCTGGTCAAACAAGCCTGAAGGGCCAGTGCTTTGGACAGGATCTTAGTCCGTATTCAATAAGCCTTTAGGTGAAAGGAGGTGTAAGAATGAGGATCTTTCCCCTTTTTTAGCATGAGAAATATTAGCTTGGGCAAGAGGTTCAGGTTGTTGAACATGTCCAATAGGAGAGAGGACAACTGGGGCCATAACTTTTTATAGAACTCTGAAGGAAAGCCATCGGGTCTGGGACATTAACCACTTTGCGAAGCAGCCGCCATGGTGGTCAGTTCAGTTACAGTGATAGTGACATCTAAATCATTCACAGCCACACATTCCTATGAAGGAATGGCTAAATCCCTAAAGAAACTATTGAACTCTAGACAACAAGTGAGAGGAGAAAAGCTTGAATGCATTATTCATTTCTAGAGGATTTGCTCGTAATAATGAGACCTTGTTTGCATCAGTAGTTCAGCAGTATGTTGAGACACTAGAAATTCATACTCTGCTTGTATCGTTAGGTGCTCCTTATAAACATCAGCAGATGGGGAGAAACATATCAATTGTCAAGATCTGCTTCACGCTGTGTTAAATATGCCATCTTCTCCTTCCACAGCTCTCTATTATTGCTTACATATCAGATAATCTGCCCACTGGTATCAGTCTGCAAGGTTTCCAGCGATATGGAAACAAATACATCTGGAGATTTATTTAAAGAAAGAAAATTGGCAATTTGTTGTGAAATAAAATCAACAAAGAAAGCAACTGAGTGTTGAACCGTCAAGGACACCATGTTCTAACAAAATTTTCGAGGAGACTGGAGCATGATCTGAGAAAGCTATTTTATCATAGCTACTTAGATATTGAGCAAGAAGTCTTATCAACTAAGAAATAGTCAATTTGGGTAAACGTGTGATGAATCTGAGAGAAAAAAACTATACTCTTTTCGAGTGGGATTAAAGAATTGTGAAAACACCTGACACATTAAATTCTTTGGTAAAAGAATTTATCATTTCGACAGATTTTGAAGGCAGAGCTATCTTGGGGGATGGATGATCTAATTTTGGATTAAAGCGACAATTTAAATCACTCCCCAAGATAAGGTGATATTTAGAGGTATCAGGTACCAGTGAGAACAGACGCTTAAAGAAAATATCATCGCAATTAGGAGCACATGCGTTAACCAATAGTACAGGCGTAATGAACAATAAACTAGTAATTATGACAGATCTCCCATTTGGATCGGGAATCCACATCAGATATGCAAAGAACAAAGGGAATAGATGTATGCAACAATATTGCTACGTCCCTTGCTCTACAGCAGAAAGACTGTAGAATGATAGATGTGATCTGCCCATCCACACCTGTCGTCTGATGGTTTAAAATGAGTTTCTTGAAAGAGCATCATACGAGCCCTTCAGTGATAAAGGTATTGCAGTATTTCACAGTGTTTGATAGGATTATTAAGGCTGTTATAGTTAAAACTAAGCAATTTACAATAGTATCCCCCTACACCTCCCTGGTGAGTCCCAGGTTAATCATTACTAAGGCGTACTCCTAACTGAAGTCTGCTATGAAAATTTGGGTTGAAGGCTGTGGCGCAATATGTTAGACTGACTGAAATAAAGCAGAGAAAACGTAATATAAAGAAGTAAGGAAAATTAAAGGTTAAAATGCACGGTAATTTCTTGTCATATCGCCGCAAATGCACATAAAGTACGTACGAATTCACACTGTTACAACAACCGATTGCTGCACATATCGCTTTTAAAGGTGAATGCGTACTTGCTTACCAGTTATATCCATCCCTGCGTATATAGCTAACAGAATGTCAAACACCATTGCTGTGCTCTAGAACTTGCAAAGTAACTTGCTTGCCTGCTAGTGGCACTCCAGTACATTTCTAAAAGCCTGCTCAGGCAGTGCCATCTTGTGGTTTGTCATATGTAGAAGCCTCAACAAGCCAAAAATCAGCTACTTTTTTTTCCAAAGGACAAAATTAATTTGTATCAGCTAAATGTATGAGTTTTTATAGCCACCGAGCTTATCTTATTGGAAGACAAAGCAGGACATTCACGTATCATGTAATTAATTTAAGAAAGCGGTATTTTGCCTCATTACGCGTGTATTTAAGCTGCAGTGTGGTGGAAGCTTATTACCTTTGAATAACATTCCTTTAAATATTATGCCTCAGCTCCATTTGCTTGAATAAAATAACGCTTCCTATTGTACTGAACATTCGCTATACAATTTGTTTTTATGAAACTTTCTTTAACATTTAAAAGAAACGTAGAACTTTCTACATCTGAACTACATAGCACGTCTTCGACATTCCCCGGTTAAATGGACGTTACGCAAGAGTTATGACGTAATACGCACGTAGCGTAATACAACTCATTAGCCAATTTCAACGTACGTACTATTACATTAATGTTAAGCGGACAGTGGGAGTAGTTTCCATAGAAACAACGTAAATATTCTTTACCGTTTGCAGCACAGCAAACTCTACGAATGAAAATGGCGCTCAATTGAGCAGTTTGTTAGCTCTCCAAAATTTCCTTTTATTCTTCAAATTATATTATGCTACTTTGATTATTTACTCTTTTATACTATACTAATGTAGTACATGTCGATAAAATTATTGCATGTTTTTAATGTCATTAAAACTTGTGGTCTTTATTTTTATTGGGGGTGCTCTTATATCGAAGTGATGATGATAGACAGCTATTTGGTTAGTAAAATCTTCCCAAACTTCAAAAAATGTCACTGATCCCTAAAACGGCGGTGTAATTTGCCGGGGTGTCCACGATAAAATATGCGGAATGGTGGGAGATTGGCTATGCGAACGGAAATCCGGCACTAAACAATACAGACAGTTTTCTTTTTAATACGGCGCGAACCCGTAATAAACAGGACGGTAGGCACAGCCCGCCCCCCCCCCCCTGAGCACTGAGCGCGGACTGTACCGGTACACTGACCGGGGGCTGGGAACCCTTACGGTAATGGATGGTAAAATGTTTACCTAAAATGTTTAAGTAATTTGGGGCATTGCTTTCGTAATAAGGTAAATGCTTCAAGCTGACTATTGCATTTTTAAAAAAACAATGTTGCACAGAATTTAAAAAATACTCTTAGTTTCATCAGTGTTAACACAGTTCTCAGTAGCATTCATCTGGGTTTTCACTTGTGGAGCGCTGTTGTTTCCTATTCCATGTTAGTTATAATCGCCAGCACAGTTTTTTTTTTCTGTAAACCCCACAATTTCCATTTTCCAAACCGCTTATCTTACTGGGTCTCGGGGTGTCCGGAGCCTATCCTGAAAGCAATAAACCCCACAATTATTCATTATAATCCATCCATCCATCCACTTTCCAAACCGCTTATCCTACGGAAGCAATAAACCCCACAATTACTCATTATAATCATGGGCGTAAATCGCGGAGGGGACGGAGGGAACATGCCCCCCCACCCCCATCCGAGAGTTGTCCCCCCCCAATAAATTATTTAAAAAAACGCACTCTCTATTATGAAAAATATATATACGTATACCTAAAATAATTGTGTAAGTAGAAAATAAAACAAACCCAAATAATGCATTTAGAAACAGTTGCGTCCCCCCCCATTCCTCACAGTGGTTTGGCCCGCTGCCTGCTTTCTCAGTTCATCTCACCTACTCTACACACACGAGTCAGGTGTGTGGCTGCGGATCTATTAACGTTGAATTCCAGTAAGTAGGGTATTTTATTCACTTTAAATAAAGAGATTATCTTTAATGTAGTTAATGCATACTCATTCATAAATTAGTTTCGGCAAAAAAGCTGATTACCGATGTAATTTCCCATGAATTTGATATATTAGCGACTAAAATATTACTTGTGTAGTTAACGTTCGCTTGTTT
Source organism: Brienomyrus brachyistius (assembly GCF_023856365.1). Classification (NCBI taxonomy): domain Eukaryota; kingdom Metazoa; phylum Chordata; class Actinopteri; order Osteoglossiformes; family Mormyridae; genus Brienomyrus; species Brienomyrus brachyistius. The sequence continues at coordinate 1,493,273 of NW_026042335.1, read as the reverse complement.
ACAATAACTTGTTCCATAGTGCACTGCAACTAACGCGCCAAAGCAGTTTCCAATGCATTGTTTTATTTGTGACGACCTGGCATAATATTAACTTAACATTAACGGCCACAGTTAGCATATTGTTTAGCTGTGCATTTACTAAATGAGCACTGTGCTACGTCCAAACTGACCCCACTGTATTTTTTTGTATAATCAGTTTCTATTCTGTTCTTAAGTGTCTTAATTCATTTTAAATACAAATTGAAACTTTTTTTAATTCCTTGTTTTTATTGTTGTGATTATTTTATGTTAGTTTTACTTTCTTTGTGTAAAGCACTTTGAATTACCATTGTGTATGAAATGTGCTACAGCATAAACTCGCCTTGCCTTGCAGTGTCATAGACTAGGTAAAATGACAGAGAAAAGGAAAATGGACATAGGAACATTTTTCAGTGCACCTAAACGCCAAGTAACGAAACGAAAAGTTCACATATTATGGCAATTTGGCTTTAAGAATGGGTACTTATGACTACTAATGTCACAATATCAATCGCAGGCAAAGGAGACAGAAATTATTGAGGGACAGGTAGAGCAGGGTCATTCAGATGTACAGTGTCAGGTAAGTGTGTTGTGCTTTTATTGAAGGGATAAGGACAGAATTTTTTTTTGGATGAACAATTTCTTTAATGTTTTCTGAGTTGTGGCTGTTCAGTAGATGAACATCACAGGCTCACCAATTTACAGTATGATCTGTCAATTTAACAAGTGTAATGTAAACAAGTTGAGTATTATGAGTATGGAAAACATCTTTTCCTGCATTATTTCTGCTTTAGGAGTCAGTCTGTTCTGAGACAGTGAGAGTAGAGGAAGGGGCAGATTCAGAACCAGGGAGGGAGCCGGAGACAGCAGAACAAAGAGATGATATTGCCAGCAGCAGCACAGGGAGCACAGTTTTTAGTTTAGATCTCAGTGCCTGCACAACTACCTCCCTAGTGTATCGAAAAACAAATGTTTTCAAAGAAGTCATTGACATTTCAAGAGAAATCGTATCAAGACTTTCCATGGCTAAATTACAGTCCATCAGTGTAAGGGGTGTTATGTTTTTACTTCAGCAAAGGTGTTTCAAACCAGTCCTCTTTAGGTCATAGACCTGATGCCGCTTTCGTTAGTACAGGCTTTAGAAATTGGAAGAAAGCCACTGAAAAATGTACAGCACACCAGACCTCTCAAGCCCACCAACATTATGTGACTGTCACTTAGGGGTGGGAATCTTTAGGTACTTTGCGATCCGATCCAATTACGATTCTGGGATCCACGATCCGATTCCAAAACGATTCTTCATATACAGTACATTTTTTTTGCAAATATGCTTAATTCAAATTTAAAATTATATGTTTTTTGTTCATAGTTAGAATCTCTGTTTGACAGTATTTCAATTTTAAAAATGACAAAGTGGAATAAAGACTTGTATTGCTTTTATTTTAACAATTATATTCAGGATGAGCAATTACTAAGGACGATTGTAACAACAAATGGGTTGTTTTCAGTTTGTTTAGAACCTTTTAACAAAGGAAGGAATGTCTTTTATTTATTTTTGTTTAGAACCTTTAGAATTATCTTCAGAGCTGCAATGAATTATCTTTCAATCAGACTGCAAAAAATATCAACATACAAATTAAATAACTTAAACTATAGTGAGATGTTGGATATTTATCTATTGTCGATAAGAGCAGTTGATAAGAGACTTCTTGCTCAATATCTGAGTAGCTATGATAAAATAGCTTTCTCAGATCATGCTCCAGTCTCCTCGAAAATTTTGTTAGAACATGGTGTCCTTGACGGTTCAACACTCAGTTGCTTTCGTTGTTGATTTTATTTCACAACAAATTGCCAATTTTCTTTCTTTAAATAAATCTCCAGATGTATTTGTTTCCATATCGCTGGAAACCTTGCAGACCGATACTAGTGGGCAGATTATCTGATATGTAAGCAATGATAGAGAGCTGTGGAAGGAGAAGATGGCATATTTAACACAGCGTGAAGCAGATCTTGACAATTGATATGTTTCTCCCCATCTGCTGATGTTTATAAGGAGCATCTAACGATACAAGCAGAATATGAATTTCTAGTGTCTCAACATACTGCTGAACTACTGATGCAAACAAGGTCTCATTATTACGAGCAAATCCTCTAGAAATTAATAATGCATTCAAGCTTTTCTCCTCTCACTTGTTGTCTAGAGTTCAATAGTTTCTTTAGGGATTTAGCCATTCCTTCATAGGAATGTGTGGCTGTGAATGATTTAGATGTCACTATCACTCTCACTGTAACTGAACTGACCACCATGGCGGCTGCTTCGCAAAGTGGTTAATGTCCCAGACCCGATGGCTTTCCTTCAGAGTTCTATAAAAAGTTATGGCCCCAGTTGTCCTCTCTCCTATTGGACATGTTCAACAACCTGAACCTCTTGCCCAAGCTAATATTTCTCATGCTTAAAAAGGGGAAAGATCCTCATTCTTACACCTCCTTTCACCTAAAGGCTTATTGAATACGGACTAAGATCCTGTCCAAAGCACTGGCCCTTCAGGCTTGTTTAACCAGATTGAGGTCCTTGTCAGAATTTTGTTGGTGGTTCCAGTGTCCTCATGTGAAGCTGAGAGGAGCTTCAGTGCATTGCGCAGACTAAAGACGTGGCTAAGGGCTACTATGGGCCACGATGGACTTAACAGTCTGTTAGTCTGAATATGCAGAAAGATGAGCTGGACAACTTTAACATAAACAACATATGCCAGGAGTTTGTGGGGCCCCGTGATACCAGGAAAAACACATTTGGTACTTTTGTTTAGTGTCCATTCATTAATGTAAGTTTGCTTTAAATTGCAGATGTTTTTTTTTTTTTGCATAGAACAGTTACTGTAAATTGGTTATTTAATTGTTGATTTTGATGCAAAACATTACTTATGTGATATCTTTTTCACAATAATAGTCATGTTTAAATTTTATTGTATGTTGATGGCTTGACCGTAAACAACATAACAAAAAATGCAATAAATAGTTTTGAAGAAAAATCTGCTTTGTCATTTAACCTGAGAAAAACTTTGAAAATAAGCATAATGACACAGTCTCCCTGCTACAATAGTAATGACAGAAGTAATGTTTTTCACTGTGAGGACAAATCTTCATAAGTACAATTTGACTGTATTATTTGTGTCCCCTTCAAAAATTGCTTATGAGAAATGTTATATTTATTGTCCCCCCCTACTGTTAAATGAAATTTACTCCCATGATTATAATAATTATAGCAACTGTTTTTTTATGGTTGAAGATCTGTCTGGTCTTTATTCATTTAATTATCACTGTAAATAGTTGGTTAACTATCTATCATTTACTCCTCAGAAAGCAAATTCAGACAGCGGTTGCCTGGATCAACACCCAGTACTGGGATGCCTGGAACCTGTGTGACAAGGTGATCGACTGGGGAGACAGTGTGGAGGAGTGCTCACGAGCGACACCCCCACTGTCCAGGTTGGGGGGGATAAGGAGGGATTGGGAAGGGCTACTTGGGAAAATGTGGAGGTATCAGAAAGGGGCGTCCAATGGTGAGATGGAGGGGGCGGAGGCTGGTATGAATGGAATGCATATGGTAAATGGAGGTGAGGAGAATGGATGTGAGGTAAGAGTGAATGTGGAGGAGGTTAAGGGAGAAGGAGAGAAAAGTAGAGGGAATGCTTTGGGATCTATTGTGTCACAAGGAGGCAGATCATGGCTGGAAACCATTCAGGAAGAAGGATGTGAGGAAGAAGAAGAAACTGAGGTGGCGTTTCAGGAGGCACAAGACGCTGAGGTTGCCCAGTTGGACAGATGGTGTCCATGTGGCTGGTGTAAGGTGGGGTAGGAGGCTTCTGAACCATGTGTTAGGCCTAGTGCACTTATGGATTGTGCTTGTTTGTTATAATGAAATAAGCTTATAAACTAAACATAATATATTTTATAGGTACGTGTTTATATCAGTATCTACATGTAAAGGGAGCAGACACAGGAAAAAGGTATTGAAGACCCTTGATATGATATTGCTGTTTTTGATTTAGATTCCAAAGTTAACCCTTTATTTAATTTATCCCTTTTCCCCAAGTAGAATGATGCATTTACTTGTAATCTGTATTATTTTGCTTTGGAGTCGGAAGTTCCAAAATCACCAGGTAAGTTAATCGATTGTATGTGTTTTAACTACTAGACAGATGTAAATGATAAGCCTTAAGATTTATTTTAAATTAATTTATTGTTTTTTTGTAAATTAAAAACAGGAACCCTCGTGGACCAAGACTTGAGGGCATTTGTACCATCCAGCTGTACAACTTTAACTGGTTCTGCAGTCTTTTTCTCCCCACAGCCTCTGCTTGTTCCCTTCTTCTCTTTCTGTCTTCCCTCCAGGAGAGCTCCTCATGCATCTCCAGCCTGTAATTCCTGGGAAATGCCACCTGCCACCCATCCTTGGAAGCGTCGCCCAGTCTCAGGATCTCATACGTCACCATTCATCACAGAGTCACAGCGCTTGCAGACATCTGGATAAAAGGAAAAGCCCATTTTTTAAAACTTACACGTTAAATTTTCCTCTAATTACCATTTTATTCTTTTAAATTTCATTATGTTTAATTACATTTAGTATGGATTAAGGCACAGCCAGCCTGGATTAAGGCATCACCAGCCTGTCATCAGACTCTCCGGACAATGCCAGCCCAGAGGGGGCTGACCTGGAGGACATTCCCCCAGAGGACATGGAGTGGGAGCCTCCAGGTCTTGCCCTGAGTCCCACTCCGTGGTGTCAGCCCCGTGGCCAAAGTTTCCCCAGCCGAGGAGGCTATCGCCGCGACAACGGCAGGGGCAACGGAAATCCAGTCGTGGGCTGAGGTCCAGGAGGAAAAAACGAGGTTATGCTACCCAGACCTGCCTCCTGATCCAGGCTTGGTCCAAGATGGTCTTTCAGGTTATCCCATCCAATGGTTCCCAAAAGGAACCACCTCCGGTCTCCTCATGGCGCTGGTACTGGCCTGTGTTTTTGTTTTGCAGGGTCCCTGGTTTGGTCCAGTTCCTGTCCTGCCTGCCCCTCGACACCCTCCGACTCTGCCAACCCCTCGCCGTCTACCGATGCTGTTCTTCCCTCGGCTGCCACAGACGAGTGGAGCTTCTACAGACCCAGACAGGACTCCAAAGGCCCCCCTGGCCGTGACCCTTCTGCGGCACCCCGGAGCCCATCAGAGGCCCTGAACTGTTCACTTTACCTCCCATGCTACCTAGTGTCTTGCCCCTCCTAATACCTCAGTCTTTGGTCTGTAGTCTTGCTTCCCCGTGGCTCTCCCTGGTTTCACCTCTTAGCCTGATTTCACTGTTCCAGCCCCCACTCCAGTCACTCTTGCTTCCCGCTTTAGGTTCCCCTCTCCTGGCCATATTATTGTTGCACTGGTTCCGTTGCTTGCCTGTCTTGTCTGGTTGTGTCCTGCCTTGTCTGTCCCTGTGCCGTCTTTGGTCCTTTTGATGCCCAATCCCTCCCTTTTGTCTCCTTCTACTGTGTCCTTTGTTCCCACTTACCCACTGACACCCACTGTCTGTCTTTTGGTCCATAGTCAGCATCCCTGTTGGATTACCTGGCCTGTCATGAGTTGTGTCCTGGGGGTTAGTCTCCCCTGTTGTCCTTGGTTTTGCCCTGGTCTGTGTGTCCCCTTAATGATGCCCTTGTACCCGGAGGGCACAGGATTGGGAGGGGGGCGTTTACTGTCATGTCTTGCCCATTTAATCAACCTTACCCTCCAGTTCTCCTCCCTGATGAGCCACGCTTGGTGTCTATTAGTCTCACCCCGTGTTCCTCCCCTTCTGTCAGTCACTATCAGCTTCCTTGTGTTTTCCCATTCCTTAGTCTGGTAAAGTGCCCAGTCCTATCTTCTCCAGTTGTCCTTGTCTGTTTGCGTCTCTGTGCCCAAACCTGGTGGTCAATAAAACTCCCCACGAAGGGGATTCTGCCCTACAGCTTGCATTTGGGTCCTACTTCCCACCGGTGACGTGACAGAGGAATACATGCTTAGTGCCAGGCAGAAATCTTTGATTTTGCATCCATATGGTGACTTGGTGAAGTTAGCTGATAGTTCTCTTGATTCCAAAGACATATGATTCTTGAATTCTGAATATTTATGTTACGCCAAACATGACTCATTTTCGTTTTGGACAGTAAGCACTTTATGTAATTCATCCATTGCTCCTTTTCCTTATGGTATACAACCGTTTTATACATGTGGAGACTTATACGCACAAACAATTTTCACATTCCATTACTTTCACACATTTTACTGTGATTGTACATCTCTTCTGATGTCACATTTATTTATTTGTTTATTTATAACCTGGTAACTGCACACTGCACAAATACAAATAAATCATGAATTACCAAAACCTTAAATACTGTACAGAAGGATAAACTCAATTATTGCTGAAAAAATCTACACACAAATATAAAAATATAATATTCCCATCAAAATCACACATGCACAGCCAAAAATGTAGGCAGTAACTATATACTGCTTTGCCAAACACGTACAGGTATCAGTCACACTGAACATCAACTTGTTCATTATACTCTTTGTTTATTAGAAAATTGGGTACATCATCCAGCAGAAGGAAAAATAGACCGACCATTTAAGACAGAGAATACATTCAGCAAACTGAATGTGACCTTCACTGCCAGACATGCAAAGTGTTAAAAGGTGCAGTGTTATACTGTACATAACATTTTAATTAAAGACATTCAAATTTAATATAGTGTACTTTAGTGAACTTTTGTTACCTTCCTCGCACAAATATGCGAATTCGTCCCATACTGAAAGAAATTACCCTTTATGCCCTCACCGATGTGAATTGGCACAAATTTCCACAGCTTTCTCACCATAGCCAGCCATTTTCTCCATAATCATAATCAATTCCAACTCCTATTATTTCTTTCACTGCAGACAGAATGATGTGGCCTTCCATCCACTTCAGTCTCATTCATTCTGTAATATGGGTGCTTGTGGTTATTAAGCAAGCAAGCCAATGATCCATCTTCTTCTGCATTATCAGCACTTAAAGGAGAAAGTCAGTCTGTGAGAATAGGTGACTGCAGTGACTGTCCTTCCGTGCCATCAATGTGTGCAGGGAGTAAAGACCAGAGTACAGACACACAAAACTAATATTTCTTGCTTTTACCAAAAACAAGTACCTCTGCTTCAATGTAATCGTTTAAAGCCAGACAACTCCAAGCTGAAAAATAAATATGTCCAGCTGTTGCCTGAGAACCGCTGCGATGTTTCTATTTCAAATACAAGCTCGAATCCATCCATCCATCCTATGTAACCGGGGGTCCGGCGTCGGCTGTCAGAGGGCTGAAACGGCAGACGCTGTCGGTAATCCAGGTCGGCTGATCGTAGATGGCAGTAAGCGCGCCAGGCATGACTCGGAGCCAAAGAGGCGAAGCAGAGATCGGTACACAGGAAGACAGGAACACAAGGAGGGGAAAAACGCTTGCACGCTGCATAAACCATGAAGATCTCGCGTCTGGCCAGAAATAAGAGACTGAGAAGGGGAAGGTTGACCACAGATGGGAGGGGCGGGGTTCCAAAGCGGAACCACACCTCCTCAGGCACTTCCATCTCCTGCCAACATTCCTCTGTCCTTTATTTCCCTTCACACTGCACTCCAATCATGCTCCATAACCATAAACCTCTGAAATCTCCTACACTCTCTGCATTCGACTGACTCCTTACCAGCTTCTCTCCTGCCGCTGCCTGCACTCCTCCATGTTCTGTCGGCACCCAAACCACCTGCTTTGCTCGCCCCATCATTTCTCCCAGATCCAGCGTGGACTGATTAAAAGCCACTGCTAAGGGGGGCTCCTCCTCTGGTGTGTTGTACCATTCTCCCACTACTCCCATCCTCCGTATCTGAATGGCTACTCCCTCAGGGCCTAATATTATCCAGTCTGCCGTCATGCGCATCCCGTCTTTCTCTCGGTCAGGCAGCGGATCTATCAGCCGATCCCACTCATCCCTCACTCCAGGATCACTGAAATCTCCCATCACAACTAACAACTGTATTTATCCTATTTCCAATTTAGCACATTGCTATATTGTTCCTGTATAAATGGTCCCCACTATTCTAGGATTTCCCAAACCTTTCCAATAACTTCTTCTAATCCGTATAAGCTATACTATCCCTGCTGGACAACAACCTTTGTTGCAGAAGGGTGAACTGTCCACTGAGTACCTCTACTCCCCCTTCGTACATTTTATGTCTATCTGCAGCTGACACACAGCATCTCTGCCTAACAAATTCACTGGGATATGCTCTGATGTTAGTTTAGACATATTTACATTTTTGGCCCCTATCTGAACATCTACTAAAGAAGATTCTGGAACATGCAGGTTGGACAGGTGTGTCCAGGCTGATCACAGCTCCAGCACACCAGCTGAATCAGCCTGTTTCCCAGTCTCCCAGGGGTCTAGGATCATCAAATTTGTGAGTAAATGGGTGCCCTCTGAGGAAACCCCCATCCATTGTATCTACTCACTCTGTTCTAATTAGGGACCGGAGGCCAATTAGTGGCCTTGTTTTTTTGGCAGTGACTGACTCAATTTCTTCGTCAGCTCCCTCTCATGCTCTTCAGCAGAGTCCTCCTCCTCTCTGTACAAGTCAATAGCGTGGATCAGCTGCTCCTCAGGAATAGTAATAAGTCCCACCACTTGCCTTAGCCTGCTTCTCACTGGCTTCGGGAGCGTGTCCTGCAGAGCCCTCCGGTACAGACCGCTGAACACCAAATCCTGTAGGTCCTGCTCTGCCTCACTGCTCCACCGCTTTTCTTGGGCTTGCAGATAGGCAGCTGGGCTCTCCCCCTCCTTTACGGGCTCCACCTTCATTTCAGCCACACTCAATCACGGAGTCCCTGTCACCACTGCCAGCATTCTCTCCATTCCGTCTACCCCCAGGACACAAGCCTGAACCGCTTTTATATCCCCCATCACCAAGAGCCGTCCCATAGTTTCCTCCTCAAATACTTTCATCCATTTTCAAGCTCCGTCTGCCAGGACTGTTCTGCCCATGGCACATACTGTGTCTGTGCTCCTTTCACCACCAGGGGGAGCATCAGAGTGTCCCTATCGGGGGTCTCACAGCCCTCCTGCTTCCCACTGTTCTATGATCTGCATTATCCTCCTCTACTCCTTCCTCACTATCCGTTTCTATCTCCTTCTCCTGAAACTGACTCCATCCTCTACATGGGGAGTTAGGGCTGTCCATCAGATGCATCAGCCCTTCTGCAGCCCTACCACTTGCTCCGTACCCCACCTTTATATCACTCCCCTTTTTCTTAAACCCACATGCCTGGCCTTCTATTATTATATCACTCCCTCGCAGTCCTTCCTTCACGGTCTGCCGCCGCAGGTCGCTCACTTCCCTGTACCCATATAAACAACTTTCTTCATCCTTCTGTTTCTTCCCCTCTGAACTTTATCTTGCCCTCTATTACTGGAAAGTGGCCCTTAAATATCAGAGGTGGCCCTTCTACTAACAGATACAGTCCCTGATACTGAGGAAGTCGTAATTCCTCCTGCTCTGTTTTACCTTTGACTCCTGCCTGATTCTCACTCATCACTCTCTCATCACTTTCTGCTCTTTTCTCCAGGCCTCTCCCTTTGCCATAACCTCAGAACCTCCAGTTGCTCACTCCTTTTCTTGTTACGCCTTGCTGTGTTCTTATTAGCCTTATGATACTTTATCAGAGTCTCCATCTCCTCACACACTGCCACATCCAGAAATATAGCAGAAATATACAGTACAGATATTTTACGGGTTCCACTGAAATAAAGGTAGCTGATTATGAGAAAGATCTCAGTGTGTATGTTGATGCTTCCATGTCCCACTCTCGCCAGTGTGGGGAAGCAATAAAAAAGTTAAATAGAATGTTGGGTTACAACTCTAGGTGTGTGGAGTTTAAGTCAAAGGAAGTGATGCTACGATTATATAATTCCCTGGTAAGACCCCACCTAGAATATTTTGTGCATGTTTGGTCACCATACCTTAAGAAGGACATTGCTGCCTTGGAAAAGTTGCAACGTAGGGCTACGAGAATGATTCCTGGTCTTAGAGGAATGTCTTATGAGGACAGGTTAGTTGAGCTGAATCTGTTCAGCCTCGAGCAAAGGAGACTAAGTTGGGGCATGATCCAGGTATATAAGATTCTAACAGGTCTGGATGGCGGTGACATGACATACTACAACTCGTGGCCACAAGTGGAATTTAGCGGGAGAACATTTTAAAGCGAATTTGAGGAAGCACTTCTTTACACAGCGTGTAGTTAGAGTATGGGATAGTCTTCCTACTAGTGTAGCGCAAGCTAAAACCCTGGGTTTCTTTAAATCAGAGCTAGATAAGATTTTACCAACTCTGAGCTGTTAGGTACGTTTTCCCCAAAAGTGCTTGATGGGCCGGATGGCTTCCTCTCGTTTGTAAATTTCTTATGTTCTTAAGGTTACTTTTCCTATAGAATAAGTCTATACGTTGTCCTTTTCTTAAACAAACTAAATAGCCTTATGCTATTTATCTTATTTACACAAAAGCTTGTCATTTTTGTCTCTACACGGTCGCTCATTTACTATTCTCCTCTGCTCTCTGTATTGCGCATGGCGGACTTCCGCCCCGATGCAGACAGGTGAGCACACTCCCACCAGCGGACAGAGAGCGCACGTCGGAAAATATGTCACGTCAACCATCTGAAAAGCAGACAAAAATATCTGCTGTGTCATATATCTTTAGATGACTCCTCAGATCTCCAGTCCAGTCAAAAGTTTCACTAATTATCTACTTCTTCCCTTGCATGTTTAGTCCTATACTGAACTCCCTGATCGCTACACCTTACTGTTGCTTTAAGTTTAAGATTCGTCCAAATTTTACAGTAACCTACCCACACTTATACTACAGAGAATGTTTTTGCATTAAAGCTCTCAAATATTAAGTTTCGATTCCACAGTTATGGCTTTAGATACCTAGGGATCCTGGTATATCATACTTATACAAGACTAATTATGGTAAATTACTATGTGAAATAAAGAATTATCTCCAAAGATGGGAAATCCTCCCTCTATCCTTATTGGGTAGAGTGGAGAGCATTAGAATGAACATACTGTCACGATCAGGAAATATCTGTAGCGGCGATCGTGCCGGAAACTGGCAAGGCAGGCAAGGTACGGGGAATAAAGGGGATTTATTAAGTGGACGAGGTTTCGGGAAAATTTGACAGGGACTAACAACAATCCACAATGACAGACAAGGGTAACTGGCAAGACCAGGACTTAAAACAGGACAAGACTAAGCAAAGTAATCAGACAAGGCTGGAAACAATCAGGGAAGCACACGCGGGTAATCAGGGGGCACACGAGGAGCCGACGAGCCGGATCATGACACATACTACCTAGGCTTCTCTTTATGTTCCAGTCCCTGCCCATAGGGGTCCCTATATCCACATTCAAAACGCTCAATAAATGGTTATCCAAATTTACCTGGCAAAACAAAAGACCCAGGATTGAACTGAAAAGACTATTAAACCCAAAAGAGAATGAGGGTCTGGACTTACCTAATTTAAAAAATTATTACTTGGCAGCCCAACTTATGTCAGTAGTGGTATGGATAACCCAGGACAGGGAGGGTCAGTGGGTGGGAACAGAACAATCTGCCCAAATTTGCCGCTTGACATAGTGTGACGCCCGCTCCGTCCGCTCCTCGTGTGTGCCACGCCCCCTAATTACCCACGTGTGATTCCCTGATTGTGCCCAGTCGTGTCTTGTTTCCTGCTGCCTTGTTCCGTGTATTTAAGTCCCTGTTTTGCATTAACCCCTTGTCTGTCATTGATGTTAGTCAGTGTCTGATGTCTCCTTCCCCAGTTCCCTTAAATAAATCCCCCATTTTCCCTGAGTTCTGGCTACCTCGCTTGTTTCCTGCCCGCTCGCCTGCTCGCCCGCTTTAACCCCGGAGAGCCAGCGTGACACATAGCAATTATTTTTAATCAAGATACATGGAAAGTAAATAAAATCAATAACATTTGGATAGGAAACACTCTGAAAAGTGAGAGAGAGGCTGGGACGCCCTTCATCAAAAATAAAAATTGCACATGATGTTGATTTTCTACCATCTAAATTAGATACAGGGTTTAAGACATGGGGAGAAAAGGGTTTAACCAGTTGGATCAGTTGTGTAATGGAGGAGATCTAATGTCCTTCGAACATCTTAGAAACAAATGTGGCCTCCCAGTGCCCAACTGTTTTAGATACCTACAGTCAACAAATATATTGTTTATATTAACAATTAAAGGATTGGTTAAAAGAACATTATATCATATATTTATAAAATATTACAAAAAGAGTCAACAGTGTTAATAAAGAGAAATGGGAACTAGAGATGAATACTATCATTAACGATGAAGATTGGACTCATTCATGTAAAGAAGGACACAGAATAACAAACAGTCCTACATGGAGGGAATTTGATTGGAAAGTTAAGATGAGATACTTTAAGACTCCCCTTCTCACCTCTACGTTTGGCAACACCTCTAATCAGGGGTTTATTGGAGGGGTTGTGACCTGGTAGGAGACCACACCCACATTTTTTGGGATTGTCCAAAACTGTCAGAGTACTGGCAAAATATACAGGAAGAGATAAAAAAAATGTTTGAACATAAAATTACCACTTGAACCAGCTCGTTTCATACTAGGAATTATGCCACAGAATATAGTGCATGAAAATAAGGTTGTATTACAGAGAGTTCTTCTTGTAATTGCCAGGAGGATGATAACGATCTCCTGGCTAAAACCCCAGCCACCCACGACAGTACAATGGAAAGAAAGAGGAAAGAAAGTGTATAATATGGAATTTATAACTGAAAAATTGTTAACGAGAACAGAGTGTTTTGTGGAAGAAATTTCTCGAAGTCCGATGTTTAAGTGTTTGACAGAACTTTATTATTTGATGAGCTCACAGGGAACAGACACTCAGCAAGCATGCGTCTTGTGTTCTGCTCCCCGAGCAACAAATGCATACATCTTTTATGGCCTAAAATGCGACAGTCATCTGACAAATCAAGGACAAATCGGATTTTTGGACGTTCCAGTTACTTCTGCCTTTCAAGGTCCAGGCAGTTCAAAGAAAGTTTGGCCATTTGGAGATACCAGTTTCTTCTACGTTTTCAAGGTCCACCTATCAGCTTAGAACAAGTCTATCTATTTGGGACTTTTCCTTTTGCTATATTATTCTAGGACTCGTTGTTCTCTTTTTCTACATTTTATGTTATCCAATACCATGCATTCATTTTATAATATCTTCTGCAACAGCTTACTTCTCAGGTCATGCCTTTGCTTTGACCTGGGCCTCTTGCTGATCAAGCAATATATGGCAAACATGTTAGTTCCTCTATAGAAAATAGAAATTTCTTACTTAAGCAGATTTGCATTCTTGTTTGATACATTCAATTAATGACAAGTAAATTACATTGTTTCAACCACTATGTGTAAATCAACAACACATTGTAAACTCAATTGTTAATTACTGATTAGGTAATGCATTTTGCATAATCATCTATATTCCATTATTGATTACTGATTAGCATAATCAAGAATTTTCTATCACAGTTTCTTTATTAAAAGGTTTCCAATCTGTAATTTTCTTTTTTCAACAGAAGTATGGCACTTAGGAAAGGATAGGGTTGAATTGAGACTTCCATGTACAGCACTGTGCAAAAATCTTAGGCAGGCAAAGAAAACGATGTTTAGATTGTCCTCGTGTTGGTGTAAAACTATGATATTATGCCTGTCAAAGTGTCTCAGCTTAGCCATTTCAGAACCTCTGCTAACATCATCCTAGTATTTGTAGCGACCGTCCAGTGCAGCCATGTATTTTTTGACTTGGCCACTAGCACACCTCATACAGCTAGTCAATCTGTCAAAATCATGGAACGGCTGAGGTGCCCCTGAGGAGAAGTTTGGGAACTGAAGCGGTGTTCATCTAGCCATCCGACTAGATATCAGTATCTTTTTAGAAAAGAGAAGAAATTATTAATAGTTTTTATTGTGTTCCTCTTAATTTACACGTTCTAATGTTAAATTGTGTTATTTGTTCTAAGCCAAAGTACACTTGCTACCCAGATAAACAGCTTTAAACATTTCTTTGGACTGCCTAAGACTTTTGCACAGTACTGTATATCTTAGAACATAAGAAATTTACAAATTAGAGGAGCCCATTCGGCCCATCAAGCTCGTTTGGGAAGAACTTAACTAATAGCTCAGAGTTGTTAAAATCTTATCCAGCTCTGATTTAACCATCTCTCTCAATATAATATTGGGATCATTTATTCTCTTCAGAGGCCTCCATAGAATAATGCATCCATCCTCTCAATTATGTTTAGACAGACGTATCCTAAGGCACCAGGGCAACAACAGTCAGAATAACAACAGAATCATCAGTATCACAGCTAGTTTTAAAAATTGCTTTAATGCAGAGTGATTACAGAAAAAAAGATAAGCAAATTAGGTAATATTAACAAAATTATTAAAACATGTAGAGTAATAGACATATTTGTCTTTCAGACATATTGTGCTTTTTTTTAAGAGCAGAAGGGATACATTAAATCAGGATTATATTTTGTTTTTAATGATATATATATATATATATATATATATATATATATATATATATATATATATATATATATATATATATATATTATTTTTTTAAATTTACATCATTATAAATGGGGCGGCATGGTGGTGCAGTGGTTAGCACTGTCGCCTCACACCTCTGGGACCCGGGTTCGAGTCTCCGCCTGGGTCACATGTGTGCAGAGTTTGCATGTTCTCTCCATATCGTCGTGGGGTTTTCTCCGGGTACTCCGGTTTCCCCCCCACAGTCCAAAAACATGCTGAGGCTAATTGGAGTTGCTAAATTGCCCCTAGGTGTGCATGTGTGAGTGAATGGTGTGTGAGTGTGCCCTGCAATGGGCCGGCCCCCCATCCTGGGTTGTTCCCTGCCTCGTGCCCATTGCTTCTGGGATAGGCTCCGGACCCCCCACGACCCAGTATGATTAGTGGTTTGGAAAATGGATGGATGGATACACCTGGGTCTATTAAAAGAAGGTGATGCTGCCTGAACCACCAACCAAGGCTGGGAGGAAAGGGAGGAACACTAGTCAAATGAAGGAAGAAAAGGCCACAGTATCTCATGGTCACGAATACAAAAGTCAGGGAGTGTTATGAAGAAGGCACCACACTTAAGACTATTGGTTTTATGCAGTGAATTACACCAGAGAGAGTTTTTGCATTTTAGCTGTGTCATGTAACATTCCTCAGACTTCATTTTAATGTTTTCTTCAACGCAACAAAGTCCCACGGTAACAAAAGCGCTGAGGTCTGGATCGTTAATTGCAATGTGGGGAGTGCAGACCAGCTGGGGTGGGGGATCGTGCTCAGTCACGATAAAAGGCAAACGGGTAAATTGTGAATACGCACTTAATCTAACTACAGTTTAACGTTGTTCCACATACCAATATCACTACGTATCGGTATCGCAAAACAAAATTTAAAATGTTAAGATTCTGTCATTCTGAAAATCTGAGTATTTAAGACATTATGTTCCATAGCAATTTGTGGAGATAAATACCCTCGGACAGTAGCGTTCATTTCACAATTAAGTCTCTTTAAGTCATTGTTTTATGTTAAGCAGGATGAATGTGTGATTTTTAATTAATAAACCTTTAAGGGTTATATGCTTATGCTGTTGTATACTGTTCTCGGTGTACAACTTAACTTATAAAAGTCTGCTCATCTAATTATAGAATAATGTATAGAATAATTATAAAAGAGCTATAATTATTATGATGTTATTATTTAATTGTGTGGGCCGTGTTGCTTGATTACATTTGACTCCTCGGCACGTGGGACGCTGCCGGTTTGAAAGACGCGGCTTCACTTGTTTTCTGCACCAAGGTGGGTTGCCATTCTGCTCCCATTTTATCGGATAATTTATCTTATTATTTAGTATTTGTCAAATTTGCATGTATATTAAAATATGTTTGATGAGTAAAGTCAGTATATTGCTTTTAAATAAAGTGATTTTGTTCCGGGCTACTATGTTAATTATATTTAAATTTTATGCGCAAAGTGTAGTTGACATTTAACTTTTCCGCGTTTAAGTACATTATTGCGCTTGCTAGTGAGTAAATTAGTTCATTTCTTTTAAATAAAGTGAACATTGTTGTGGGGTGCTGTGTTGGTTAAATTTAAATTTCATGTGCAAGTCGGCTAGTTTCCTGTGCCGCAAAGTCTAGGTGATATTTCACTTTTCCGCGTGCGCTTTCATGTTGCATTCTACTGCGGATGCGGGTGGTTTCGCTCGGTGCTGCCTACAGCAATGATATTCCACCAGACCAGGAGAGGGCAGATGTATTGTAAGAAACACGAATAAAAGTAGTGAAGCAAGTCCTGTAAAGTTTATTTGGTGACTAAAATCAGTATATTGCCATTTAGTAAAATTTAAAATTGTTCCAGGCTTCTGTTTTGATTATATCTAAATTTTATGTGAAAGTTAACTAGTTTCCTATGCTATAATGCAATTGTTCATTGCGGAGGTGTCAGTGCAGAACTGTATTCCATGTGCCAGGAGTGACTGACAGCTCCATTGTATTGCCTGTATGTTGTTTTTCCTCATTCAGATACAGATGAATTGCAAAAGCTGTCAGCTGGAGCAACGCTGAACAGGAGAAGCGGTTTCAGAAAATGGATGAATGTCCCCAGAGGTGTGAGTTAACAGTTTTAACCACTGCATCACTGTACCATGCCCATGTATAGGATATGTAGAAGAACCTGTTGCAGTTATCTGGTGTGTGTGTTTTTGACTCTCCCTGCCGGCCCCTGGAGGTTTGGGCTTCCCCTTTGAGTCTGGTGCCTCCCAAGGTTTCTTCCTTCTAGGGAGTTTTTCCTTGCCACTGTCGCCTATGGCTTACTCACTGGGGGCTTTGGGTGGGGATGCTGTAAAGTGCTTTCAGACAATGTAATGTTGTGATAACGTGCTATACTTTGTTGTGTAATTTTGTATTTACTCACGCAAATAAAAAATTGTTTGATAACAAAAAACACTTGTTTCATTCTTTTTCCCTGCGAACATATCAGTCACTTCCCTCCTGCTCCTGCATTCAAAAATGAAAGTTTGTCCTGCACTGCACTTTATTGCCGTGGGTTCCACAGGAATGCAGACCTCTACTTTGGTGTAATCCTGCTGCTGTTGTAGATGGTCTGCTCGCACGCTTTCACATTGTGCACAAGCAGATTTTTTGTATCTCTGCAGAGAAGCATTCTTTTCTTCTGCCTGGCAAATCCATCATTATAATAGCAATCCACCTAGCGCCCCTAGCTCTTAAAGAAAATGTTTGAAAAAATTAGTTTATAGCATGTTTACACCATAAAAACAGCAGTGACTGAGTACACCCTTGTGGACCAGGCGCCTGGCTTTGACTATTTTTCTGCCATTAAACTAGCAAACGTGGGTTGGCCATGACGTAAAATAACTTGTGCCTTTAAATTAAAAAAAAAAGTCCTGTGTGTTGTAAAGTGAGGTATGAAACAGATACCAGGCCGCTTCAGTGAGGGTCAGCGTAAGTTTTATTATTGTGATTTTGCGGTTTAAACTGTTTCATTGGAATCAATCCAACCAGCAGCATGAAGACTGCAAGCCAAAGAAGTGGGACGATGCCTGAGAAGAACAACTCAGTCAATCCTCACGTCTCCTCTCTCCTCAGGCGATTGATGGACTCTGAGCATGAGACATGTACAAAAGATGAGGACTCTTCTCCACTATTCAAATGGAAATTGTTCTTAATCTTTTATTTATACCTTTTGCTTATACCGTAAGATTTAGGAACACACTGAAAAAGATCAACTTTAATACATTTGAAGGTTGAAGTTATTGGAATTTGTAACGGCTGATTTGGTGGAATATGATTTTAGACAGAACTGTCAAAAAATGTGGAATGAAAATGCAGTTTAATGGTTGAATCCGTGGCTTGCCTAACTTGTTATAAATTGCACACACATCCAGCATTAAAGTGACAGGGAGGTATTAGACCAGAGTTGTTGCATTACATTAACACAGACCAGCAAAAAATATAACATTATTCTAACATTAATGTAATGTTGTTCTGAATAGATTTCTATGTCCAGTCCTGATTTCAAATTGGGCCTTTAAGCCTAGAATATGGTCAGTTTTAAAAATACTTGACTTTGTTGCAACTCTGACTAAGTTGAATTCCATCAAGTGGTTAACGGGTGTGAAGATTATCCTGAAATTTTCAAGTTAATGTCATTCCAGTTAATGTGAGTTTGTTCTGTGTGGGTCTCTGTCTCAGGCTGTCATTTTCGTCTTAGTCTCATTTAAACCACTTAACAATATGCATAGATTGCATAGCTGCAAATGTAAAATACAAAAATTAACTTGGAAAGCATTCTACAACAACATTCAGTATTGTGGAGTATTAATAGCATTTATTGCCAATTCCAGTTGCTAGGTAACTTCTATATTTTGAATAGAATACAAGATAATATTTTAAACTAGATTACAGTTAATTGTTATTTTTCTGTTTAAAAAAGACAATTGCTGTAATTTACATAGGACAAAACCTGTAAAAGACATTTTGTAATTATTTTCTAAATGAAATGAAGATGCTTTGTTACTCCCCTTGGGGAAATTCTCTTTTCACCTACCCCATCTTGCTCTACTTGACACACGGGCACAGACAAAGGTAACAGCAAACCTGGCAGCAAAGGGCAGCCACCTGTAGGGACACCCATGGAGCTGGGGGTTTTACAGTGATTAACAGCAATTTTGCAATACTTTTCTGGCAGCTTTTTTTTTTGCTAGGAATTTACAGTAAATTCCACAGTCAGTTCTACACTAGAAGAGACATCATTCCTAAGCGCAGCATGGACTGCTTCCGGACACAGTATCTAATGCGACTTCCAGAGTCACTTGAGTAAGCTGGAGATGATTCATCCCCGGGAAAGAGAGCCTGCAGTAGGCAGTCTACCAAAAGAGGGCCTTTCCTGTTCCCTTGGTGAATTAGAACACCAGTGGAGAGAGCTCTCCTGTTGCAGTTTCACAGAGATGAACAACATGGAGAACTTTGGATTGAGGTTTTGCAGTAAGAGGGTGCTGAAGGAAAAAGGAGTTTCAAAGACATTGGACTGCCTGTACTGCCGATTTTGTCTCTGCCCATTTCAGATGTCCAGATGTTTACTAATGTGACATTCCTTAAATACAACCACCGAAACAGAACGGTTCTCAATTTGTTGCCAAGTTTGGTAGATGTACAACTTGGACTGCAAAGAGATGGACTGACGCAGAGGCGGAGCTGTGGATAGGCCTGGGTGGGATTGACAGCTGGACCTACCCAGTCAGATTAATGAAATGACATTTTTTATATATAAATTACCGGCTTCTAACTCTGTTCCTATACATCACTGTTGTTACTGTGGCAAGTACGACAGAA
Source organism: Brienomyrus brachyistius (assembly GCF_023856365.1). Taxonomy (NCBI): domain Eukaryota; kingdom Metazoa; phylum Chordata; class Actinopteri; order Osteoglossiformes; family Mormyridae; genus Brienomyrus; species Brienomyrus brachyistius. The sequence continues at coordinate 1,473,697 of NW_026042335.1, read as the reverse complement.
TGTGTGAGCTCCCTCTAGTGGTGCTCTAGGTAGAACACCACAGTCGTGAGTGTATTATTGTTGCAGTCACCATGTTGTAAATATATAAGCCAATTTAAGAAAATTTGGGGTAATGAGCTTCATTCAGACCCTCCCAAATTTAATACAAGTCCATCCATCAGCCACTTTACCGGATTTCAATGCTGCAGGAGGATGCTCACATGAAAAAAATAAGACTAATTCATTTCTTTATCCAAAACTATTTCTTTCCTCATTCATTAAAACGAAAAGAGCTTTAACTTGTGCATGCATTGCTTCATTTTAAGCAGCATTATGGAGTGTCGTTGAACATAAATTTTTCTATGAAGGGTCTGATTTTCTGCATCTTTTACTCCTGGTTTGGGCTATAAAATTGGAAGGAGTTGCCAAACCTGACTGTGCAGGGTCTGCGCTGTTCTCATCTGTGGACAGTGTGTGGGTTTGTGGGTCAGGCATAAATTTGGGGGGGGGGCTCCCTCTAGCATTAAAATAGGGAGATATCCACTAAAATAATTCTTCATATTCAAAAAAGTACAGATAAAATGAATCAATCTCAACAGTTCATTTAAAGTGTTTTCACCCCAAGCACACCTATCCTTACTGAAAATGGTTTAGTCTAAAGTCCTGCTCTGGGGTACGTTTCCTATATCATAATGCACATTGGCAAAAGACAAATATATGTCAGGAAACTATATAGCAAGAGATCAAAGAAAATTGATACATTCTGTGGGCCATGTCTGCTGCCGCATGGCAGAGAGTGTGAGGGGGAAGTGCAGGGACGATGTCGGCATCACCAAAAGGAGGGCTACAGCTCTTTGGAGGGAGCCGGTGAGGAGAGCTGGGGGGAGCCAGTCTGCATCCTCTCACTCCTGGGGAGGACCGAGTATTGGCCATCCTAGATCTGAGAGGCACTTGAGGGAATCCCGGGGTGCATAAATCTCTGTAGTCTACCCACCTCCAAGACATCTATGCTTTCTACTCCCCAGCCACTTCCTCTTGGCCCACCAACATTTGGCCCCCTGTAGTGTGATCACCAGGGTTCCTCAATATGTGGCACCTCCACACCTGGCTCCTCTACATCAGCCATCCCTTGTCTGGGCCCCTCTACAGCAGGCCCCCTCTGACGTGGCCCTCAGTCCCTCAGGGCGACACTGTCCCCTGAGTCCCCAGAATCCCTTTCAGTCTGGGAGATCACCTAACCCACCCATCCTGCTGCCTAATGCCGGTGTCGTGCTGTAAACTGTCCTCCTGCCACGGAATGTAATCTCTCATTTTAAAGGCAATGTCGCTTCGCTTCTCCTGCGCGGCAGCAGCGTCCGCTCGCTGTAACATCGGTAGTCTTGTTTAAGCAGACTAAAAACTCACATTTCTTGTTTATTATGATATTTTACAGTCAAAGTTAAGATTAACATCCTCCTGTAATACGTCGCAAATGTGACACTTACTACTATTTCATTTAAACGCGACAATAATGCATTTCTTTTCGACGCTCGTTCATGCAAATACAGTCGCCTTCAGTCTCAAGAAGCGATTCATCTACTTGAGTAATATTTTTAATACTTTGTTGAATTAATTCTGCCTCAATTTCTTTGCTATTCTGTCTTCTTTTCATAACTATAATGCGGCGATTAGCTTCATACTGGGCACCGACACACCTGGAAATGACGTAACATTGAACCAAATGCCAAAAGTAATCAGAAGTCAGCAGCCTGCCCAGAACGCACAGATAACAAGCTACACTGCAAGTCATCCAGCCACGACGTCACCCAGCCACTCGTCTACCATCTAAAATACAGATAAATTACATGTGCTCCGTATTTCTGCAGATGACATTATTTTGAACTGGACCATAAAGAAAATATTCTTGGCCTGGAGGGAGGAGTGCTGGGCTATTTTATAGGAGGCTACTCTTTCTTAATAACCCCATTTTTAATTCTGAACAATAAGCTTAATAGGATGGGGCGACATGCTGGTGCAGTGGTTAGCACTGTTGCCTCACACCTCTGCGACCCGGGTTCAAGTCTCCGCCTGGGTCAGATGTGTGTGGAGTTTGCATGTTCTCCCCATGTCGTCGTGCGGTTTCCTCTGGGTTTTCCGGTTCTCCCCCACAGTCTAAAAACATGCTGAGACTAATTGGAGTTGCTAAATTGCCCGTAAGTGTGCATGTGTGAGTGAATGGTGTGTGAGTGTGCCCTGCAATGGGCTTGACCCCATTCAGGGTTGTTCCCTGCCTCGTGCCCATTGCTTCTGGGATGGGCTCCCGACCCCCGTGACCCAGAAGGATAAGAGGTTTGGAAAACGGATAAAACTGAAGAGCGATTTAAAATAGGTGATTGTCCAGTAAGAGGATTTAACTTTAGCTACAGTGTTTTTTGTTATACAGGTATATTTTGTTTTACAAAAACAACATTTACTTCTACACTATACGGTCAATTAAAGTACCTTCTGCATCCTGGAGATGGTCATTACCTTCTGGAGAGTCTATTTCCTCAGCAACTCTCTTGTTGCTACCTTCTGGAGACAGATGAATGCTGAAAAGATCTTCCATCTGGTCAGCAGTAATTGTGATTGGCTCAAAGCAGAACAGGTGGCGCAGAATGTAGACAGTGTTTATAACTCACTTATTAATTATCAATGTGTTACTGGTTACTTTATTAGTTTATATTCAAAGAAATAATAGCAACTTGATCCATGTTGGTCAAAGGATAAAATTCTGATCCTAACTAACGTACATGTAAACAGAACACAGAATACCTCTGAAATGGACCCTGACCCCTGTGGATGACCTGAAACGTGACAATGTCATGTTCCAGCAGATTCCCGTCTCTTATTGACCGGATAGGCCTCAGACAACCTGCATTGGCCATGAAGTCAAGCAGAGGTGTCTTTCACTTCTCAAGGTCCTCCAGAGTTGTACTTTCAGGTACCTGCCATCAAAATGGACTGTTATTGAGGCTACTTGAATTATAACTTTTTAGTAAGAACCCACACACCCATATCATGTTTGAAGCCTTTCAATTGCAGCATTAAAATTAGGCAGCATTCGGCAGGTAAAGGAGCAATATTTGCTGGCAGGCACATGGGACGATTAATCTGCGCAGTAGGGACAACATGAAGAGAGGAAAATTTGCTGTAAAAAAACTCAATTTGTTCGCCATAATATCTTGCTGACCTCCTTCCCAGGGCTTAAACTGCCCACAATGCTTTTCCACCCTCTATGCATATTTAGTATTTCCCTGATATATCAGACGCTGATATGGGCAGTACGGTATGCGCTCCGTCTGGTTAGATGTGGGCCTGCACTTTCTTAGGGGCCTGCCCCTCCTGACACAGACTCTTCCAGAATCTCATAATCCTCTCCATTTCCCATTCTTCACACTGTTTATTAGTGTATGGGAACGGGACAACCCTAACTGAAGGGTCAGGACTTGCACACAACACACACCCCTCCTGCCCTAATGAAGTGGCGGTATACTTAGCCCATTTATACCACCAATTTCCAAGTGTACGTTTTGCTAACCCATACAGGTCTACTTCATCCTGGGCATCCTTCTAAAATTTGCTCACTCTCCTCACTCCCATATCTCCCCCCATTTCTCTCCGCTTTCGCTCACTGTAATCTGAGAGGTTATTCAGCATCAAAGGACCAGGCTGAGTCAGTGAAGTCAGTTGTCCTGTGCTCACCTGACCTGTGGTCCTGCTGTGCACCCAGACCTGAAGGGCCTGATAAATCATTAGCATCACTAACATCGTTGCTGTCAGCCGTACCAGAACCCACAGCTTCGTGTCCTGTCTGGAGTGGCTGGTCTGCTTGCGATGCTCCCTCTTGGCCCTCACTCTGCTCTGATCCTGACTCCACCCCAAGCTGTGGAGCTCCTCTGGGAGCTCCATCAGGGCCATCTGAGTCAAGGGCAGCTGCATCCTCAGTGTTGTTTTCAGTGACTCTGTCTTTCGTGCGGTACTCTAGTGCAGTGGTTCAAATGGTACCACGTATTACTCCCTTCTACCTGCACCGCTGTTGCTGTGGCTCGTGTCACCTTGAAGGGTCCCTCTCGTCGGGGCTCGTGCCACTTTCACCAGAACACTCGCAGGTAGACTTTATCTCCGGGAAAGATGACTGGCTCCTCCTGGTCTGTGTCTTCTTTCTGTGCTTTCTCCTTTTCCTGTTTGGAAATAGTTTTGTGTATTTTGGTTAAAGTCCTCATGTACAACTTTAATTCATCCCCCAGCTGATCTAGGCTGGGTCCCTTATACGCCCTCTCCAAGTCGATCCAGGCATAGGTCTCCCTGTCAGCATTTCATGCGGAGACAAATGCATCACCTGTGCGTTTCCATCCGATATGCCATCAAGGCTGTTGACAGGGCATCCACCCAGTTCATTTTCATGGCGGCGCAAATCTTATTCAGCTTCTGCTTAAGTGTGCCATTCACTCTCTCCACCATACCCTGCAACTGAGGGTGATACACACATGCCAACTTTTGTTTTATTCTCAGCTGTTAAACCACTAACTTTTAACTTTCCCCACAAAGGCAGCTCCATTATCAGAGCTTATTTCAGTTGGTATCCCAAACCTCGGACTCTCTGATCAGGAATTTCACCACTGTCATCGCCCCCATGTCCTTGGACGGTATTGTCTCCACCCATCTGCTGAACCTGTCCACAATCACAAGCATATATCGCTTTCCATATGCTGTTTTTCCCATGTCCACATAGTCCATCACCAAGTGTCTGAACGGTCCCTCAGGCACTGGAATGTGCCCTACTGGGGCCGTGATTGCTTTGCGTAAATTGTTCTTAATGCACACCTCATATTCTGACAACCTTGCATCCGTCATTGCTTGCAGCTATGGTGTCCAGAAACCTTGTTCTGTAATTTTCTGTAACACCACCCCCCTTGTGCAATGGTCAAGACCATGCGCATCCGTTATCAAAATGTTGGCCTGGCTGCCGCATCAGAGGCTGCATTTCCTTGAATAACAAAATCACGACCTTTGCGGTGGGCCTGACACTTAACAATAGCAAAACGCTTGGGACGCATCATTGTGTGTAGCAACTCCAAAATCTGATTATAATGCTGAATGGGGGAGCCGTCACTTTTGCGAAAGCCCCCTTGCTTCCAGACTGCTCCAAAGAGATGGCATACACCGTGTGCGTATGCAGAGTCTGTGTAGATAGTAACTGTCTTATGTTGTCCTCGCCGGCACGCTGCAGTCAAAGCCTTTATCTCCACTAATTGAGCAGAACAGGGTTGTGCTCTGAAACGAGAGTGTGAAAATCATCACCCTGTGCCTGGACTACAGCAAACCCAGCCTTCAAGGCATCCCCATCTCTCCAACATGAGCCATCCACAAACAAAACCATCTCGCTATTTTCAGTGGGAGAGCTCTCCAAGTCTGCTCTCAGTTTAGTGTAAACCAAAGACTCTGCCACACACTCATGTGGCTGCCCCTCATCCTCCAGGGGAATGCTGTCTGCAGGGTTTACTGTAGTGCAGCGCTTTATTGTCAGATCCAGGTAAGTGAGAATTGAAAGTTTGCCTTTGTCAATAACGTCCACCACCTTATGTGAAGTATAAAGTGTTTTTGCATTCTAGCTGTGTTACAGTATGTAACACAGCCTTCAACTTTTTTCCCCACGCAATGCAGAACATGCAGGGGTGCCAAACAAAACAGTGGAGCTGCAGTGTAGCCAATTATTTCTTTCAGTAGTTTTAAAATCATTTGTGTGGCTGTGTGTTAGAGATGGAGGTGAGCAACACTGAGGCATCTCAGGGAACCATGTTGCCCATATTAAAAAACACACACGCATGCAACTCAGGCAATCCAGCATTTCTTATTTCAGTTATATATGACACTGCATGAGGAGCGGCGGGGTGGTGCAGTGGTTAGCACTGTTGCCTCACACCTCTGGGACCCGGGTTCGAGTCTCCGCCTGGGTCACATGTGTGCGGAGTTTGCATGTTCTCCCCATGTCGTCGTGGGGTTTCCTCCGGGTACTCCGGTTTCCCCCCACAGTCCAAAAACATGCTGAGGCTAATTGGAGTCGCTAAATTGCCCATAGGTGTGCATGTGTGAGTGAATGGTGTCTGAGTGAGCCCTGCGATGGGCTGGCCCCCCATCCTGGGTTGTTCCCTGCCTCCGGACCCCCCGCGACCCAATAGGATAAGCGGTTTGGAAAATGGATGGATGGATGACACTGCATGTTGTTGTTTTACATGTTCACTACAAGTCAGTGTTTTTTTCATTGTATGATTAATGCCACATTCATACCAAAAAAACACACTAGACATACTGTACAAGGCACTCAAGGGAAAAACCTTCTCAGAAAACAAAGTGAATGTATCAACCGAAGAAGGACATTTCCTTTTCAGAATATTCATTTTTTTCCATGTGGAACCACTGTCCATGATTCAATTGAGTGCATTCAAAGAATGATACATCAAGACTAATAGTGACAAAATATTAATTTAATATGCATTGTACATGAATGTAGGACTTAGATGTTGATGAATTTCTCATCAGTGAAGGGCATATACAAGTTGAAAACCCAGAACTCTCCAATTTAGATGTAATTTGGTACACGTGCAGACCAGTGATGGATATGTAAATGATTAGAATTGCAAGGGGTTGGCATGTTTAATCACCAGACACAGGATGCCTCGTAGTCACATTAGGGTTACCGGCACTTGACGGAGTTTGATAGGGTTGCATTGCGGGTTTGCATGAAGCCAGGTGGTCATATGGTGCAATTGCATGTGGGCCATGCGGATATCACAGTGGCCTGATATTGAAACCAATGGGCACGTGAGGCATCCACACACGTCGTGAAGTTTCTGGTCATCCAAGACAGACCACGCCAAGGAAGGATCGTCGGATTGTGCTCCAAGCATCACAGATCCCCATGACACCTGCGCCTGATATATGGACACAGCTACTGGACTCTCTACAACACCCTATATCATCATGTCGCGATGACTGGCATCAGCTGGACTACGGGTTCACCGTCCCATGCATAGGCTGCCGTTCACAATAGCACAGAAACTGTTGCGATTGGAGTGGTGTAGTCACTGGGAGGCATGGACTGATGACGACTGGCGTCCTACCATGTTCAGCGATACATCTCAGTTCTGCAGTACCACAGATGACCGTCGTGTGCGTATGGTGGCGCCGCAGGGAGAAGAGCAATCCTGCCAACGCTGTGGAGTGACACACCACACTCTGACGGCACAGTGGTACACCAGTGACATCCTAGTGGTATCCGGGCCCAAGGGTGTGCTATACCCTACTGACATGGGACCAGCAGTGTGGCCATACCACCAACTCCGTGGTCCGTATGCTCTGATATTATAATCATCGTGATACAGTCACATGCCCTTTCATCACATGCAGATTTCATTTTCACAACTTAGTCTGTTGTGCTTCACTTTTTTTGCCACCGAGTTTGTGTTCTGACACTAAGTTGATGGGAAATGATTATTTGAGCGTCATCTAAAGAGCTTATATTACTTGGGTAAATTGCATAAGACTCACATGGTATTTTGAAAAGATTCCCATATGCGCTGATTAGCTGGGGTTGATCCGAGCAGCTGTGCACATTTCTCCTGTAACACAAAAGTTTGCTTTTAGGACAGAAAACAAGGTTAAGACCAAATTATGTGGTTTACATCTATCAAAATAAAACCAAGGTCACTGTTACCAAAAGAGTAACCATGTGTTGTCAAATTTCCTAACATTTTGCTTCATCTTACTTTGGATGCCCATGGTTAGGAGAGAAGCAGAAATCTGCTCAATCATTAGAAAGACTTTACTTGATACAGGGAGTGAGATCTTGTTGCAGGTGACAAGGCAGGATAGAGTGTGTTTAGAAAAATAATGAAGAGGGAATGTGAGTGTGAGCTATCGTGGCATCTGTGTATAACCCAATATGGCGGCATCCTTCTGAATGTAAATAACATAGCCGGCTTAATTAGCTTAATCACGCGTAATTGAACTAAGGAAAATTTAGCAATATACTTTCCCTGCTTGGTGTGATAAATACAGCAGCAGCTGCTGGTGGACGGGCTACAAACAGACATCAAGAAGAAATCCCACCTCACAGCCATTTACTGTACCAAACCCATTAATGTAACTTGTGAAGATGTAGGTATTGGAGTATTCACAGATTCATTTGCAGTGTCCACTTCCTGTCCAGTAAATTTGACAGGACGAAATTTGAATAACCTATAGGTCTGACTCATGTATGCGGCTGAAGGAGTAAAGGTAGAATGGGTGGAGAATCCTGGGCTGAGCTGCATGGTGGCCTGGGGGACAATCATTAAAACACAGACCCTCTGATATCCTCAAAACCCACAACCAAAAGGGTAGTCAGGAACGGTGGCCAACCACTTGGCCCGTTAAGCCACATGGTGGCCCTATGAGCAGGCAAACACACTACGGGCTAAGGGGTAGAAGACAGAGGAGAGAATAGGATGGCCAGTGACATGTGAACAGGACAAGGCAGGGATGGATTCTGACACAGGTGCCATACTACTTTGTTTAAATATGCCCAAGTGCTTAGAATGTTTTAGTGCCTTAGACAAGGTATCACTGAATGACGCAGCAGTTTGGCTCCTCCTGAAGGCCCTATAACTGTCCTGAGAAGTTGTTTGCATGCACTTGCTGCCTTGACACTTGTTGATGTACGTGTGCCCTGCTCGAGCAGTAAAGGGGAGATCACATGCAGAGATGATTTTCTGTAGCTTCTCAGTCCGAGTAAAAATAAAATATCCTTGTCATATAGGAACCAAGTCTCTGGCTGGAAATTTCTACAACAGAACCAATTAGTCATTTCTATAAATATATACAGAGCCAATGAAGGAACCAGATGTCGCAGTAACACAAGTCACTGTCCGTGGTGCTGAATTCTCTACTTGTTGGGCTGGTACTGAATGAATAGGATAACCGGCCAACGTGTTTGTGTGCTTACACTGATTATATATCAGGGGGGCAAATATTTATAACATTGAGGGGAAAAATTAAAAAATATATATATAGTAAGGACAATATAATCGTGATTTAATGTATCCCTTCTGCTGTTTAAAAAGCACAATGTCTGAATGACAAATATGTATTACTCTGCACATTTTAATAATTTCATTAATATTATGCAGTTTACCTATTTGCTATAATCATTCTGCTTTAAAGCAATTTTTAAAACTAGCTGTGAAATTGATGCTGTTGTTCTGTCTGTTGTTGCCCTGGTGCCTTAAGATGTTAGACGTCTGTCTAAACATGCGTGAGGGGACAGATGCACTAATCCATGGAGGCCTCTGATCAGAATAACTCACCCCAATATTATATTGAGCGAGATGGTTAATTCCGTTTTAATCTAGACTGGGTTCAGAGCCTCCGTTCTGCCGTTGATCTTTTGCATGCCCGCTATTACATGTATTAGTTTACTCTAAATTTTGATCCCATGTCAAACTAAAGCAAATTAGGTCCAATTTTGTGTTACTAACGTAGCACCCCCTTGTAAACAGCTGGCCACACCTCCCCTTAAACTACAATTAAATGTGGTATTATGGAATATTATTCAGCACTATATAACATAGAATACAAGTATTATGATATTATTAAAAAGTATGTCAAATATCCATGATGTAATCATTACAATATAAACATTATAATGTAATCAACACAACGTAATCAACTGAGTATGTATTTGCACCTTTTGTTAGTCTGAGATTCTGTTAGCTACTTTATATTAGTCCTGAATCTATGAATATTCACTTTTATTAACGTATATTTTATCACAATGCTAAAGGACAAATATATTATCAACCTTTTAGTTAGACAATGTGTAAAAGGCTGAAACTGCCTAGGTTTACTACTAAAGGAAGGGATTCGCCTGAGTTCACCCGAAGTTCACGGCTGAGCATTTTTAAAAACCCAAGTGGAGCTGCTCCAACAACCATTATGTTCAGCCGAGAGACCAAACGGTAAAAGAAATGATGGACAAACTTATCACCTAGGCGTGTGGATTAAGGGAAAAAACAATTATTGTGAATGGCTGAAGGAATGATGATGCTTAAGTTACGAGATATTGTTAAATGATAAGAACTTATATAAAAATTGGTGTAAAACAGTACTGGACACACTTTTACGTGTCCAGCCTTGGTTGTAACTTCTTTGTTGCAATAAAGACTGAATTCTGGATACTGCACAAGCGGACTTCTGATTTGGCGGGGAAGGAGAAAAAACCACGACAGTATATCCGAACAAGGGGGAATTAGGGCCCTAAAATTGAATTACACAGGTTTTATTTTATAAAACTAGAAATCTTTATTAAATACATTTAAAAGAAGGTCAGACAGGTTAGTCATTCGGCAAATCAAAGGCATTAAACAAAACAAACATACAAGGGACTTGCCAAGCTACCAGGTCCAAGCCAGTTCAACCGCTAAGATGAAACAATACCGCGCGTGAACAAATGCAGGCGCTCAGACCGCTACACGCACAAAAATAAATAAAAACCAAACCCAATGCACTGTGACCTCAAACGATAATGATCACACTAGTGAATATTAAAAAGAAACTGGCCTCAAGCTTCACCGCACATCAAAGTCACCATTCAGGGAATTTAGCGTTGAAGACACCCTGCGGTTAAACAGGCTTAGCACAACCGCAACTAGCTAAGTGAGAGGGAGGGGAGAGAGACAAACAAAAAGGAAAACCCCCCAACCCGTCGCTCACAACAACCCTAGTGCTTATAACATACAGCCCACAGGCTGGAGGGCCAAACAAATGCAACGATACTATAAAATTTCAAACCGCAAACATCACGCAGACATATACTATAGAGAGCAGCTAGCGCACGACACAAAACACTAAAGAAACACGGGAAAAAAAGAAAAGACAATGTAAAGTCCTCACCTTCCCCCCGTGAACAATGGGCACATACCTCTAAACATAACATCACTTGCTCACTAGTTTTTGGTTGCGTCAGTACGGAATAGTTTAACCTACATAGGTAAACATACCTGTTGCGATTTCTGTAGCCAGCGTTCGGTGGACGCCGCTTCAGTAATCTACGCCCCCTCTCCATCAGCAAACACACTACACCGCGGAACGCTGGTCAAGAATAAGGGTCAATCAAAACAGCCTTCGCTACTTTCAAACGCGAGTGTAGTACACACACACACACACATATATATATACACACACACACGTCCGTGAGAGAAGAACAGGAAAACAGACAAATGCCTAACTAATTAACCAGCAGGAGAATGGAAGTGACAAAATAAACACCAAAATATCCCCCTGCTACACTCATTTTGAAGTAATTGTGCAACAATTTTTTTCCCAGTCGCCATGCTTCGTCTTGCTTGTGCAGGTTATGCTTGCATTGAACTTACTTTGTAGACAATAAGATCCTGTCGGCATGAACTCTCTACTGTGTGGTAATTTAGAGAAATTACACACGTTCCTTATCCCATCTGAATCGGTGACACTAACGCCGTCGGAATGTGATTTAGCGCAGAGTTTAGAATATTTACGGTTTCCGGCCCATGAAGGCAGTTTGAAATAAAACAAAACAAATACGTTACATTTTCTGGATGCGCACATTCTTGCTCTTGGCAAAATGACACAGAGTATTGAGATAAAGGAGTGTTACTCGATGAGATTTCGAATCCATCGCTCGTTGAACCTGGAGAACATGGATCCAGAAGGTAATTAATGATTAAATAATAAAGTTGTAGTTACCGGTATGTGACAAACGAAATGAACGTCTGCATTGGCCTAATGTTTGTTAGTTGATAAGTAGCTGATAAGTAAAACCTTTGATTTTCGATGTAAAATCACCGACCGGTTGAATAGTTCAACTTTTATCTACAGAAACGAATGTATTTTGTACTGCAAAGGTATACACTGGAGTTTTAAAATGAGAAAATGTAACGATGCGATAGGAAATGCCCTTCGGTGTACTCCCCTTCTGTCTCGATTTCTTGCTCACCGTGTTTAATAAGAAAATAAAAAGGAAGATGACTATTAGTGACAAAAGTGTAGGAATAAATGTTTCATAATGCATAATACAGACACATTTAATATTAATTCACTTGGATATTTGTGAGAGTAAGCGTATTCATGGATGTTGTCTTTTTAGCTTCATGGGTAATTCTCACAATTTCATTTATCCGACAATCTGAAGCCCGTAGACTCATTTTAAACTTATTTTGTAGTACAGTGTTTATTCCGTTATTGTCAGAGCCCATGTTCTTATATATATCTCTCTGTGTTCCATTTTGTTGCAGTTCATGAGTTTGTGGAGGATAAGTTCATCTCCATGCTGGTCGTGAACTTTGAGAGCAGCTCACTGACCATGGAGAACTTGCAGTCTCTGGCCCTCAGTGTCCCATCATTTTATTGGCGACTCACTGGGGAGCAGTTGGATCCCAGTCTATTGCGCATAACACCTGCACGGCTGCAAGTATTACATCATGGTGCAGAGACTGGTGTCCAGCATGGGAATGGAGAATCACCAGCTGAGGAGAATGCCCATTACGGACAGGGGCTGCCGTCACCCAGCTCTGCAAGGGAGGCTTCCCCTGCAGCTCCAGCATCCACGACTGAGGATGCTGATGGACTCCTCGAGGCTCTCCCCTTGCTCTGGGGTGAAGATGAGCCCTCATCTGTGGCTTCTGACACTCAGCCTGGAAATGAGGTTGAGTCAGAGCATGGTGAACCCTCCAGCTCCACCTTCTGGATCCCTGCGGGCCCTAACACCATGTGGCAGCAGGTTGAGATTGAAGGCCAGACCTTCCTGCGCAAGCTGGATGAGCTCAGCATTCCCGAGGGACTTTGGAGCATCACGGACTACGCTGATGATCACACCATGGTCATGTCCGTGCATGTCTCCGTGCGTGTGCACAGTTCTCTGCGAACATGGGTTGTGAGGCAGGAGGAGAGCCCTCCTCACATGCCCGTTGGCACCAGTCAGAGGAAGCGCAAGGCCAAGCCCGACGACACCAGCGGCTCCAGCTCACCACCGCCACGCAAGAGGCCCATGCGCTTATGATTGCATTCCACGTTTTTACGCTGTGAGTTACATTTACAATTTAATCAGTTACTTGATAAATGACAAAAAGTAGTTACTGCGGTATATATTCCATACATTTGCTAAACTGGAGTTTTGTGCGTCCTTAAGTAATAACTGTAAGCATTCTTTAAGTATGAAAGAGTTTAGGACATTGTCACCTGAAGGCCCAGTGTCCCCATAATTATAACTTTATACTATATTTCTGCATGACTGAGTATTCAATGAGTACCTGGTACTCACATCTCATATTTACCATTTATATCAGTCTCCAAAGTGCTTAGAGAGTTAAGGCTGGTCTTGGTTAGTTCTTAGTGATTGAGCTTTTATTCTTCTGTAATACTCCCCAAGTCCCTCACTCTACTCAATCTCAGTACTCATAACTGCAACAGTTTATGGATAATCAATGGCAAACATAATGCAGACATATGACATACAGTGTGGTGTTTGCAATAAGTTGGGCTTAGTGGAAAAAGCCCAATTACTAACCCTGACTTCTACTTCGCAGGCGGCACCAAGTCAAGTCCCGGCGGGCACGCTGCCAGAAGTCAAGTCCCGGCGGGCAGGCGGCCCCAGGTCGCGTCCCGGCGGGCAGGCGGCCCCGGGTCGCGTCCCGGCGGGCAGGCGGCCCGGGGTCGCGTCCCGGCGGGCAGGCGGCCCGGGGTCGCGTCCCGGCGGGCAGGCGGCCCGAGGTCGCGTCCCGGCGGGCAGGCGGCCCGAGGTCGCGTCCCGGCGGGCAGGCGGCCCGAGGTCGCGTCCCGGCGGGCAGGCGGCCCGAGGACGCGTCCCGGCGGGCAGGCGGCCCCAAGTCAAGTCCCGGCGGGCAAGCGGCCCCAAGTCAAGTCCCGGCGGGCAAGCGGCCCCAAGTCAAGTCCCGGCGGGCAAGCGGCTCCACCCGGCGGGCACGCTTCCAGAAGTCAAGTCCCGGCGGGCATGCTGCCAGAAGTCAAGTCCCGGCGGGCACGCTGCCAGAAGTCAAGTCCCGGCGGGCAGGCGGCCCCAGGTCGCGTCCCGGCGGGCAGGCGGCCCCAGGTCGCGTCCCGGCGGGCAGGCGGCCCCAGGTCGCGTCCCGGCGGGCAGGCGGCCCGAGGTCGCGTCCCGGCGGGCAGGCGGCCCGAGGTCGCGTCCCGGCGGGCAGGCGGCCCGAGGTCGCGTCCCGGCGGGCAGGCGACCCCAAGTCGAGTCCCGGCGGGCAAGCGGCTCCACCCAGCGGGCACGCTGCCAGAAGTCAAGTCCCGGCGGGCACGCTGCCAGAAATCAAGTCCCGGCGGGCAGGCGGCCCCAAGTCAAGTCCCGGCGGGCAAGCGGCTCCACCCGGCGGGCACACTGCCAGAAGTCAAGTCCCGGCGGGCAGGCGGCCCTAAGTCAAGTCCCGGCGGGCAGGCTGCCAGAAGTCAAGTCCCGGCGGGCAGGCTGCCAGAAGTCAAGTCCCGGCGGGCAGGCTGCCAGAAGTCAAGTCCCGGCGGGCACGCTGCCAGAAGTCAAGTCCCGGCGGGCACGCTGCCAGAAGTCAAGTCCCGGCTGGCAGGCGGCCCCAATTCAAGTCCCGGCGGGCAAGCGGCTCCACCCAGCGGGCACACTGCCAGAAGTCAAGTCCCGGCGGGCACGCTGCCAGAAGTCAAGTCCCGGCGGGCAGGCGGCCCCAAGTCAAGTCCCGGCGGGCAGGCGGCCCCAAGTCAAGTCCCGGCGTGCAGGAGGCCCCAAGTCAAGTCCCGGCGTGCAGGCGGCCCCAAGTCAAGTCCCGGCTGGCAGGCGGCCCCAAGTCAAGTCCCGGCGGGCAGGCGGCTCCACCCGGCGGGCACGCTGCCAGAAGTCAAGTCCCGGCGGGCAGGCGGCCCCAAGTCAAGTCCCGGCGGGCAGGCGGCCCCAAGTCAAGTCCCGGCGGGCAAGCGGCCCCAAGTCAAGTCCCGGCGGGCAAGCGGCTCCACCCATCGGGCACACTGCCAGAAGTCAAGTCCCGGCGGGCACGCTGCCAGAAGTCAAGTCCCGGCGGGCAGGCGGCCCCAAGTCAAGTCCCGGCGGGCAGGCGGCCCCAAGTCAAGTCCCGGCGTGCAGGCGGCCCCAAGTCAAGTCCCGGCTGGCAGGCGGCCCCAAGTCAAGTCCCGGCGAGCAGGCGGCCCCAAGTCAAGTCCCGGCGGACACGCTACCAGAAGTCAAGTCCCGGCGGGCACGCTGCCAGAAGTCAAGTCCCGGCGGGCACGCTGCCAGAAGTCAAGTCCCGGCGGGCACGCTGCCAGAAGTCAAGTCCCGGCGTGCAGGCGGCCCCAAGTCAAGTCCCGGCGGGCAGGCGGCCCCAAGTCATGTCCCGGCGGGCAGGCGGCCCCAAGTCAAGTCCCGGCGGGCACGCTGCCACAAGTCAAGTCCCGGCGGGCAGGCGGCCCCAAGTCAAGTCCCGGCGGGCAAGCGGCTCCACCCGGCGGGCACGCTGCCAGAAGTCAAGTCCCGGCGGGCACGCTGCCAGAAGTCAAGTCCCGGCGGGCAGGCAGCCCCAAGTCAAGTCCCGGTGGGCAAGCGGCTCCACCCGGCGGGCACGCTGCCAGAAGTCAAGTCCCGGCGGGCAGGCGGCCCCAAGTCAAGTCCCGGCGGGCAGGCGGCCCCAAGTCAAGTCCCGGCGGGCAGGCGGCCCCAAGTCAAGTCCCGCCGGGCAGGCGGCCGCAAGTCAAGTCCCGGCGGGCAGGCGGCCCCAAGTCAAGTCCCGGCGGGCAAGCGGCTCCACCCATCGGGCACACTGCCAGAAGTCAAGTCCCGGCGGGCACGCTGCCAGAAGTCAAGTCCCGGCGGGCAGGCGGCCCCAAGTCAAGTCCCGGCGGGCAGGCGGCCCCAAGTCAAGTCCCGGCGGGCAGGCGGCCCCAAGTCAAGTCCCGGCGTGCAGGCGGCCCCAAGTCAAGTCCCGGCTGGCAGGCGGCCCCAAGTCAAGTCCCGGCGGGCAGGCGGGCAGGCGGCCCGAAGTCAAGTCCCGGCGAGCAGGCGGCCCGAAGTCAAGTCCCGGCGGACACGCTGCCAGAAGTCAAGTCCCGGCGGGCACGCTGCCAGAAGTCAAGTCCCGGCGGGCACGCTGCCAGAAGTCAAGTCCCGGCGGGCAGGCGGCTCCACCCGGCGGGCACGCTGCCAGAAGTCAAGTCCCGGCGGGCACGCTGCCAGAAGTCAAGTCCCGGCGTGCAGGCGGCCCCAAGTCAAGTCTCGGCGGGCAGGCGGCCCCAAGTCATGTCCCGGCGGGCAGGCGGCCTCAAGTCATGTCCCGGCGGGCAGGCGGCCCCAAGTCAAGTCCCGGCGGGCACGCTGCCACAAGTCAAGTCCCGGCGGGCAGGCGGCCCCAAGTCAAGTCCCGGCGGGCAAGCGGCCAGAAGTCAAGTCCCGCCGGGCAGGCGGCCCCAAGTCAAGTCCCGGCGGGCAGGCGGCCCCAAGTCAAGTCCCGGCGGGCAGGCGGCCCCAAGTCAAGTCCCGGCGGGCACGCTGCCAGAAGTCAAGTCCCGGCGGGCACGCTGCCAGAAGTCAAGTCCCGGCGGGCACGCTGCCAGAAGTCAAGTCCCGGCGGGCAGGCGGCCCCAAGTCAAGTCCCGGCGGGCAAGCGGCTCCACCCGGCGGGCACGCTGCCAGAAGTCAAGTCCCGGCTGGCAGGCGGCCCCAAGTCAAGTCCCGGTGGGCAAGCGGCTCCACCCGGCGGGCACGCTGCCAGAAGTCAAGTCCCGGCGGGCAGGCGGCCCCAAGTCAAGTCCCGGCGGGCAAGCGGCTCCACCCGGCGGGCACGCTGCCAGAAGTCAAGTCCCGGCGGGCAGGCGGCCCCAAGTCAAGTCCCGGTGGGCAAGCGGCTCCACCCGGCGGGCACGCTGCCAGAAGTCAAGTCCCGGCGGGCAGGCGGCCCCAAGTCAAGTCCCGGCGGGCAGGCGGCCCCAAGTCAAGTCCCGGCTGGCAGGCGGCCCCAAGTCAAGTCCCGGCGGGCAGGCGGCCCCAAGTCAAGTCCCGGCGAGCAGGCGGCCCGAAGTCAAGTCCCGGCGGACACGCTGCCAGAAGTCAAGTCCCGGCGGGCAAGCGGCTCCACCCATCGGGCACACTGCCAGAAGTCAAGTCCCGGCGGGCACGCTGCCAGAAGTCAAGTCCCGGCGGGCAGGCGGCCCCAAGTCAAGTCCCGGCGGGCAGGCGGCCCCAAGTCAAGTCCCGGCGGGCAGGCGGCCCCAAGTCAAGTCCCGGCGTGCATGCGGCCCCAAGTCAAGTCCCGGCTGGCAGGCGGCCCCAAGTCAAGTCCCGGCGGGCAGGCGGCCCCAAGTCAAGTCCCGGCGGGCAGGCGGCCCGAAGTCAAGTCCCGGCGGACACGCTGCCAGAAGTCAAGTCCCGGCGGGCACGCTGCCAGAAGTCAAGTCCCGGCGGGCACGCTGCCAGAAGTCAAGTCCCGGCGGGCACGCTGCCAGAAGTCAAGTCCCGGCGGGCAGGCGGCTCCACCCGGCGGGCACGCTGCCAGAAGTCAAGTCCCGGCGGGCACGCTGCCAGAAGTCAAGTCCCGGCGTGCAGGCGGCCCCAAGTCAAGTCTCGGCGGGCAGGCGGCCCCAAGTCATGTCCCGGCGGGCAGGCGGCCCCAAGTCATGTCCCGGCGGGCAGGCGGCCAGAAGTCAAGTCCCGGCGGGCAGGAGGCCCCAAGTAAAGTCCCGGCGGGCAGGCGGCCCCAAGTCAAGTCCCGGCGGGCAGGCGGCCCCAAGTCAAGTCCCGGCGGGCAGGCGGCCCCAAGTCAAGTCCCGGCTGGCAGGCGGCCCCAAGTCAAGTCCCGGCGGGCAGGCGGCCCCAAGTCAAGTTCCGGCGAGCAGGCGGCCCGAAGTCAAGTCCCGGCGGACACACTGCCAGAAGTCAAGTCCCGGCGGGCACGCTGCCAGAAGTCAAGTCCCGGCGGGCAAGCTGCCAGAAGTCAAGTCCCGGCGGGCACGCTGCCAGAAGTCAAGTCCCGGCGGGCAGGCGGCCCCAAGTCAAGTCCCGGCGGGCAAGCGGCTCCACCCATCGGGCACACTGCCAGAAGTCAAGTCCCGGCGGGCACGCTGCCAGGAGTCAAGTCCCGGCGGGCAGGCGGCCCCAAGTCAAGTCCCGGCTGGCAGGCGGCCCCAAGTCAAGTCCCGGCGTGCAGGAGGCCCCAAGTTAAGTCCCGGCTTGCAGGCGGCCCCAAGTCAAGTCCCGGCTGGCAGGCGGCCCCAAGTCAAGTCCCAGCGGGCAGGCGGCCCCAAGTCAAGTCCCGGCGAGCAGGCGGCCCCAAGTCAAGTCCCGGTGGACACGCTGCCAGGAGTCAAGTCCCGGCGGGCACGCTGCCAGAAGTCAAGTCCCGGCGGGCAGGCGGCCCCAAGTCAAGTCCCGGCGGGCAAGCGGCTCCACCCGGCGGGCACGCTGCCAGAAGTCAAGTCCCGGCGGGCAGGCGGCCCCAACTCAAGTCCCGCGGGCAGGCGGCCCCAAGTCAAGTCCCGGCGGGCAGGCGGCCCCAAGTCAAGTCCCGGCGGGCAGGCGGCTCCGCCCATCGGGCACACTGCCAGAAGTCAAGTCCCGGCGGGCACGCTGCCAGAAGTCAAGTCCCGGTGGGCAGGCGGCCCCAAGTCATGTCCCGGCGGGCAGGCGGCCCCAAGTCAAGTCCCGGCGGGTAGGCGGCCCCAAGTCAAGTCCCGGCGGGCAGGCGGCCCCAAGTCAAGTCCCGGCTGGCAGGCGGCCCCAAGTCAAGTCCCGGCGGGCAGGCGGCCCCAAGTCAAGTCCCGGCGAGCAGGCGGCCCGAAGTCAAGTCCCGGCGGACACACTGCCAGAAGTCAAGTCCCGGCGGGCACGCTGCCAGAAGTCAAGTCCCGGCGGGCACGCTGCCAGAAGTCAAGTCCCGGCGGGCACGCTGCCAGAAGTCAAGTCCCGGCGGGCACGCTGCCAGAAGTCAAGTCCCGGCGGGCACGCTGCCAGAAGTCAAGTCCCTGCGGGCAGGCGGCCCCAAGTCAAGTCCCGGCGGGCAAGCGGCTCCACCCGGCGGGCACGCTGCCAGAAGTCAAGTCCCGGGGGGCACGCTGCCACAAGTCAAGTCCCGGCGGGCAGGCGGCCCCAAGTCAAGTCCCGGCGGGCAGGCGGCCCCAAGTCAAGTCCCGGCGGGCAGGCGGCCCCAAGTCAAGTCCCGGCGGGCAAGCGGCTCCACCCATCGGGCACACTGCCAGAAGTCAAGTCCCGGCGGGCACGCTGCCAGAAGTCAAGTCCCGGCGGGCAGGCGGCCCCAAGTCAAGTCCCGGCTGGCAGGCGGCCCCAAGTCAAGTCCCGGCGTGCAGGAGGCCCCAAGTTAAGTCCCGGCTTGCAGGCGGCCCCAAGTCAAGTCCCGGCTGGCAGGCGGCCCCAAGTCAAGTCCCGGCGGGCAGGCGGCCCCAAGTCAAGTCCCGGCGAGCAGGCGGCCCCAAGTCAAGTCCCGGTGGACACGCTGCCAGGAGTCAAGTCCCGGCGGGCACGCTGCCAGAAGTCAAGTCCCGGCGGGCAGGCGGCCCCAAGTCAAGTCCCGGCGGGCAAGCGGCTCCACCCGGCGGGCACGCTGCCAGAAGTCAAGTCCCGGCGGGCAGGCGGCCCCAAGTCAAGTTCCGGCGGGCAGGCGGCCCCAAGTCAAGTCCCGGCGGGCAGGCGGCCCCAAGTCAAGTCCCGGCGGGCAGGCGGCTCCGCCCATCGGGCACACTGCCAGAAGTCAAGTCCCGGCGGGCACGCTGCCAGAAGTCAAGTCCCGGTGGGCAGGCGGCCCCAAGTCATGTCCCGGCGGGCAGGCGGCCCCAAGTCAAGTCCCGGCGGGTAGGCGGCCCCAAGTCAAGTCCCGGCGGGTAGGCGGCCCCAAGTCAAGTCCCGGCGGGCAGGCGGCCCCAAGTCAAGTCCCGGCTGGCAGGCGGCCCCAAGTCAAGTCCCGGCGAGCAGGCGGCCCCAAGTCAAGTCCCGGCGAGCAGGCGGCCCGAAGTCAAGTCCCGGCGGACACACTGCCAGAAGTCAAGTCCCGGCGGGCACGCTGCCAGAAGTCAAGTCCCGGCGGGCACGCTGCCAGAAGTCAAGTCCCGGCGGGCACGCTGCCAGAAGTCAAGTCCCGGCGGGCAGGCGGCCCCAAGTCAAGTCCCGGCGGGCAAGCGGCTCCACCCGGCGGGCACGCTGCCAGAAGTCAAGTCCCGGCGGGCAGGCGGCCCCAAGTCAAGTTCCGGCGGGCAGGCGGCCCCAAGTCAAGTCCCGGCGGGCAGGCGGCCCCAAGTCAAGTCCCGGCGGGCAGGCGGCTCCGCCCATCGGGCACACTGCCAGAAGTCAAGTCCCGGCGGGCACGCTGCCAGAAGTCAAGTCCCGGTGGGCAGGCGGCCCCAAGTCATGTCCCGGCGGGCAGGCGGCCCCAAGTCAAGTCCCGGCGGGTAGGCGGCCCCAAGTCAAGTCCCGGCGGGTAGGCGGCCCCAAGTCAAGTCCCGGCGGGCAGGCGGCCCCAAGTCAAGTCCCGGCTGGCAGGCGGCCCCAAGTCAAGTCCCGGCGGGCAGGCGGCCCCAAGTCAAGTCCCGGCGAGCAGGCGGCCCGAAGTCAAGTCCCGGCGGACACGCTGCCAGAAGTCAAGTCCCGGCGGGCACGCTGCCAGAAGTCAAGTCCCGGCGGGCACGCTGCCAGAAGTCAAGTCCCGGCGGGCACGCTGCCAGAAGTCAAGTCCCGGCGGGCACGCTGCCAGAAGTCAAGTCCCGGCGGGCAGGCGGCCCCAAGTCAAGTCCCGGCGGGCAAGCGGCTCCACCCGGCGGGCACGCTGCCAGAAGTCAAGTCCCGGCGGGCAAGCGGCTCCACCCAGCGGGCACACTGCCAGAAGTCAAGTCCCGGCGGGCACGCTGCCAGAAGTCAAGTCCCTGCGGGCAGGCGGCCCCAAGTCAAGTCCCGGCGGGCAAGCGGCTCCACCCGGCGGGCACGCTGCCAGAAGTCAAGTCCCGGGGGGCACGCTGCCACAAGTCAAGTCCCGGCGGGCAGGCGGCCCCAAGTCAAGTACCGGCGAGCAGGCAGCTCCACCCGGCGGGCACGCTGCCAGAAGTCAAGTCCCGGCGGGCACGCTGCCAGAAGTCAAGTCCCGGCGTGCAGGCGGCCCCAAGTCATGTCCCGGCGGGCAGGCGGCCCCAAGTCATGTCCCGGCGGGCAGGCGGCTCCAAGTCAAGTCCCGGCGGGTAGGCGGCCCCAAGTCAAGTCCCGGCGGGTAGGCGGCCCCAAGTCAAGTCCCGGCGGGCACGCTGCCACAAGTCAAGTCCCGGCTGGCAGGCGGCCCCAAGCCAAGTCCCGGCGGGCAGGCGGCCCCAAGTCAAGTCCCGGCGAGCAGGCGGCCCGAAGTCAAGTCCCGGCGGACACGCTGCCAGAAGTCAAGTCCCGGCGGACACGCTGCCAGAAGTCAAGTCCCGGCGGGCACGCTGCCAGAAGTCAAGTCCCGGCGGGCACGCTGCCAGAAGTCAAGTCCCGGCGGGCACGCTGCCAGAAATCAAGTCCCGGCGGGCACGCTGCCAGAAGTCAAGTCCCGGCGGGCAGGCGGCCCCAATTCAAGTCACGGCGGGCAGGCGGCCCCAAATCAAGTCCCGGCGGGCAAGCGGCTCCACCCGGCGGGCACGCTGCCAGAAGTCAAGTCCCGGCGGGCACGCTGCCAGAAGTCAAGTCCCGGCGGGCAGGCGGCCCTAAGTCAAGTACCGGCGGGCAGGCGGCTCCACCCGGCGGGCACGCTGCCAGAAGTCAAGTCCCGGCGGGCACGCTGCCAGAAGTCAAGTCCCGGCGTGCAGGCGGCCCCAAGTCATGTCCCGGCGGGCAGGCGGCCCCAAGTCATGTCCCGGCGGGCAGGCGGCCCCAAGTCAAGTCCCGGCGGGTAGGCGGCCCCAAGTCAAGTCCCGGCGGGTAGGCGGCCCCAAGTCAAGTCCCGGCGGGTAGGCGGCCCCAAGTCAAGTCCCGGCGGGCACGCTGCCACAAGTCAAGTCCCGGCGGGCAGGCGGCCCCAAGTCAAGTCCCGGCGAGCAGGCGGCCCGAAGTCAAGTCCCGGCGGGCACGCTGCCAGAAGTCAAGTCCCGGCGGGCACGCTGCCAGAAGTCAAGTCCCGGCGGGCAGGCGGCCCCAAGTCAAGTCCCGGCGGGCAGGCGGCCCCAAGTCAAGTCCCGGCGGGCACGCTGCCAGAAGTCAAGTCCCGGCGGGCACGCTGCCAGAAGTCAAGTCCCGGCGGGCACGCTGCCAGAAGTCAAGTCCCGGCGGGCACGCTGCCAGAAGTCAAGTCCCGGCGGGCACGCTGCCAGAAGTCAAGTCCCGGGCGGGCAGGCTGCCAGAAGTCAAGTCCCGGGCGGGCAGGCTGCCAGAAGTCAAGTCCCGGGCGGGCAGGCTGCCAGAAGTCAAGTCCCGGGCGGGCAGGCTGCCAGAAGTCAAGTCCCGGGCGGGCAGGCTGGCAGAAGTCAAGTCCCGGGCGGGCAGGCTGGCAGAAGTCAAGTCCCGGCGGGCACGCTGCCAGAAGTCAAGTCCCGGCGGGCAGGCGGCCCCAAGTCACGTCCCGGCGGGCAGGCGGCTCCACCCGGCGGGCACGCTGCCAGAAGTCAAGTCCCGGCGGGCGCGCTGCCAGAAGTCAAGTCCCGGCGGGCGCGCTGCCAGAAGTCAAGTCCCGGCGGGCAGGCGGCCCCAAGTCAAGTCCCGGCGTGCAGGAGGCCCCAAGTCAAGTCCCGGCGTGCAGGCGGCCCCAAGTCAAGTCCCGGCGTGCAGGCGGCCCCAAGTCAAGTCCCGGCGTGCAGGAGGCCCCAAGTCAAGTCCCGGCGGGCAGGCGGCCCGAAGTCAAGTCCCGGCGGGCACGCTGCCAGAAGTCGCGTCCCGGCGGGCACGCTGCCAGAAGTCGCGTCCCGGCGGGCACGCTGCCAGAAGTCGCGTCCCGGCGGGCACGCTGCCAGAAGTCGCGTCCCGGCGGGCACGCTGCCAGAAGTCGCGTCCCGGCGGGCAGGCGGCCCCAAGTCGCGTCCCGGCGGGCAGGCGGCCCCAAGTCAAGTCCCGGCGGCCACGCTGCCAGAAGTCAAGGCCCGGCGGGCAGGCGGCTCCAAGTCAAGTCCCGGCGGGCACGCTGCCAGAAGTCAAGTCCCGGCGGGCAGGCGGCTCCACCCGGCAGGCACGCTGCCAGAAGTCAAGTCCCGGCGGGTAGGCGGCTCCACCCGGCAGGCACGCTGCCAGAAGTCAAGTCCCGGCGTGCAGGGGGCCCCAAGTCAAGTCCCGGCGGGCAGGCGGCTCCACCCGGCAGGCACGCTGCCAGAAGTCAAGTCCCGGCGGGCAGGCGGCTCCACCCGGCAGGCACGCTGCCAGAAGTCAAGTCCCGGTAGGCAGGCGGCCCCAAGTCAAGTCCCGGCGGGCAGGCGGTCCCAAGTCAAGTCCCGGCGGGCAGGCGGCCCCAAGTCAAGTCCCGGCGGGCAGGCGGCCCCAAGTCAAGTCCCGGCGGGCATGCTGCCAGAAGTCAAGTCCGCCGGCACAGGCTCCCCCAGCAGCTCCGCCTGCAGCCACCAGAAGGACCCCACCCAAGAGCCACCAAAGCCCCACCCAGGCCAGGATCGCAGTCGCAGTGCCGAACCCCCCAGCAACCCACCCCCAGGGAACCCCCAGACGGCCCGAGACAATATGCCCCCCACGTACAACGACAATGACCAAAGCGGGACAGAACCGTGACCCCCCACCCCCACTAGGTGATGGAGCTGATCAAAGGAGCACAGAGAGATTGATCTAGTGTGGCAGCAGAAGCTGTATCAAGACTAATATGGTTCAACAAACTGTCTCTATATTGGTCGATATTAAAATTATTTTTATTTTTCCAGTTCATAAGGACAGTCTTCTAGGCAGTGCATAAGGCGGTGAAAGCCATGTGGATTGTGTTAAAATCTGTACTGACGCCATCTAGGTCACCCAACAATCAGACTGAAGGAGAGGCTGGAATGGTACATTTCAGACATTTTAAGTCTTCACAGATCCTGCGCCAGAACATCTGAGTAGGTGGACAGAACCAAAAAGCATGGATGTAACTGTCAGGTGTATCGCCTTGACAGTGTGAGCAGATGTTAGAAGACGTAAAACCCATCCTGAACATCCGATGCCCTGTATAGTGCACTCTATGCAGGATTTTGTATTGTATTAACTGTAAACTGGAATTTCTAATCAGTTTAAAGGTTTTTAAACATATCTTAGACCAGAAATTGTGGTCCCAGCTGACTGATAGATCTGCCTCCCATTTTGCAATGATTCATCCATTTTAGAAAGTGTCCTGTATATTTTAGACAGTAATTTGGGGGTTTCAGATGAAGTAATTCTGCCACACTTTGTGGTATTTGTAATTTGATTTGATTAGACCTTAATTTTTTTTTACTATAGATTTAACTTGTTGATATTCTAAAAATCTATTCTTGCTAATCCCATATCGTTTAACTAATATGTCAAAGGGAATAAAGTATATTCCTTCAAATATATGTTCCAAGTATTTAATACCTTTACAACTCCAATCTGGGAAGTTTATCAATTATTGTTTAGTAGTACGTCAGGGTTGTTCCAGATGGGAGTACGCTTGCATGGGATTAATGAAGACTGAGTCATTTTTAGAAACTCCCACTACGCTGTCAGAAAAGAGCTGATACTGATGCTTTTGAAGCATTCCTGTCGTTTTGATGTTTGAGCTAATGAATGGTAGATCCGAAATCTCTATCTTATTGCATAATGCCTGTTCTACGTCTGGCCAAGGCTCATCTAAGAGGGTATGTTTTAACCACCCTGAGATGTTTTGGAGCCTGTTGGCTAAGAAATAGTGGTGAAAATTAGGCCGATCTATTCCTCCTTTGTCCTTAGTCCTTTGCAGTGTTTCTAAGCTAATACGTGGGGGTTTATCTTTCCAGAGGAATTTAGAGATGGCGGAGTCCAGAGATCTAAACCAGTCAGGTGATGGTTTACTCGGGATCGTTGCAAATAAATTATTAGTTCTTGGCAAAGCCATCATTTTTATTGAGGTGACCCTTCCCATAAGTTATATGGGTACGGACTTCCAGCTGACCAGATCATCCGCTACTTTATTTAAAAGTGGGAAATGGTTTAGTTTAGTTAAATCTGCCAGCCTAGGTGTAACATTAATACCTAAATATTTTATATCTCCAGACGGCAGTGGAGTGGGAGAATTATTCTGGAAGGAGCAATTAATTGGAAGAACTGTAGATTTTAACCAATTTATCGAATAATCTGAGACTCTTGAGAAAGAGTTTATTAATGCAATCACCTCAGAAAGAGTGGTTTGTGAATGCTGGAGAAAAAGTAACACGTCATCCACATAAAGACTTACCATATGTTCTACATTCCTGCGTTTAATGCCTTTAATCACTGTAGCCTGTCTAATTGCTGCTGCTAGTGGTTCAATAAAAATCGCAGACACTGAGGGGGATAGAGGACATCCCTGCCTGGTGCCCCTCTTCAGACTGACCAAACATCCTCCAGTTTCTTTCGTCCTGACACATGCTGTTGGGGAACGATGTAATATTTTTAACCAGTTTATGAAAGAGTTTCCGAAACCAAATTTGCATAAAGCTGCAAATAAAAAATTCCAGTTACTGTAACTCTATCGAATGCTTTTTCTGCATCTAGAGACAATATTGTAATTTGAAGGTTTTTATTGCATGAATAGTCTATGTCTAGATTAAGTAATCTACGTGTATTTGTTGATGAGTGCCTCCTTTTATTGAACCAGTTTGGTCAGGATGAATTATGAGAGGGGTTAACTTCTCTATTCTTTTTGAGAGAGCTTTGCAGATTATTTTAAGGTCAACGTTTATAAGGGATATTGGACGATAGCTGGTAGATACTGTAGGATCTTTGCCTGGTTTTAGCAAGAGACTGATGTTGGCAGAATTCATATTTGGTGGTAGCCGACCATTTTCCCTGGTTTCTTGCAACATTCTGCAGAATGTTGATGCCAGAATTGTCCAGAATTCTTTATAGAATTCTGCTGGAAATCCATCTGGACCTGGAGCCGTTTTATTGGGCATACCGTTCAGGGCTTCCTGGAGTTCACCTGGTGTCAGCGGAGAATCCATTGCCATCGCTTGATTGTCTGATAATTTCAGAAGGGTTATACTATCAAGAAACTGATCAATTTCGTCTTTAGATGCGTTTATCTGTGGTGAATATAAAGATTTGTAAAAGTCCCTGAAAGTGCTGTTTTTTTCTGTCAGAGTCATATACTGTATCCCCATTTCAGTCTTTAACAGCACATATAGTTGTTTTTTCCATATTTATTTTTAACTGATTAGCTAAAAATGACCTGATTTGTTACCATGTTCATAATTTTGCCAGCGAAGTTTTTCTATTAATAATTTCATTTAAATCTAGTTTTGCTTTGCGTATTTTATTCAGCATTTCCTGTTCCTGGGATGATATGTAGGCTTCTTCTAAGGATTTGATGGTTTCTTCTAATTCCTGGATGCACTTGTTTTCTCTTTTCTTTTTACATGATGAGAATGAGATTATTTTACCTCTCATCACAGCTTTGCCTGCTTCCCAGAGAACAGATGCTGATGTTCCAGGCAGGTCATTATAGTCTAAATATAAACCCCACTCTTTTTTAAAATAGTTAATAAAATTTCCATCTTTAAGCAATGATGTATTAAATCTCCAGTTTCTGCTTGGTGGAATGGCCTTCTTATTTATTAGGGTTAAAGATACAGGAGCATGATCGCTGACAGCTATAGGGTGTATCTCTGTGTCTGAAATGTCACTCAGCAGAGAGCTACTGACTAGGAAATAATCCAGATGAGAGTAAGAGTGATGGACATGTGAGTAGAAAGTATATTCCCTACGGGTGGGGTGAAGAGAACGCCATGCATCGCAAAGTCCATAGTCGCTCATGTGCTGTTTAACTATATTTGTGGATTCCCAATTGCGCTGAGCAGCTGTACTGAGCCTGTCCATTTCTTTATTTAGTCCAAAGTTGAGGTCGCCCACAAGAACAAGTGCGCAGTCCTGGTGTTCAGAGAGTGCGGTAAAGAAAACGTGGACATATGAGGGGTTCTCAACATAACTTTTTGTTAAGTATAGATAATTTAATGATTATAAATCTACCCTGTGGATCTATAATTGTGTTGAGTACTGTGAAATTGACATTTTTATGTATTAGAATGGGGAGGCATGGTGGTGCAGTGGTTAGCACTGTTGCCTCGCACCTCTGGGACCCGGGTTCGAGTCTCCGCCTGGGTCACATGTGTGTGGAGTGAGCATGTTCTCCCCATGTCGTCTTGGGGTTTCCTCCAGGTACTCCGGTTTCCCTCCACAGTCCAAAAATATGTTGAGGCTATTTGGAGTTGCTAAATTGCCCTTAGGGTGAGAGTGAATAGTGTGTGAGTGTGCCCTGCGATGGGCTGGCCCCCCATCCTGGGTTGTACTCTGCCTCGAGCCCATTGCTTCCGGGACTGGCTACGGACCCCCCACGACCCAGTAGGATAAGCGCTTTGGAAAATGGATGGATGGATGTATTAGAATTGCTACCCGTCTTTGCCTAAAGTTATAGCAGGCTGAGAACAGATTAGGAAACTCAGGTGTTTTAAGTTCATCATTTGGCAGGTCTATGAGTCTCTTGTAATAAAACAACGTCTGCCTGTAGTTTTTTAAGCTGGCTAAATATTTTTAACCTCTTAGGTTTCCCTTGATTGCCTTGTACAGTATGTCTAGTGTGTTTTTTGGTATGAATGTGGCATTAATCAGACAATGAAAAAAACACTGACTTGTAGTGAACATGTAAAACAACAACATGCAGTGTCATCCATCCATTTTCCAAACCGCTTATCCTATTGGGTCACGGGGGGTCCGGAGGCAGGGAACAACCCAGGATGGGGGGCCAGCCCATCGCAGGGCACACTCACACATGCACACCTATGGTTAATTTAGCGACTCCAATTAGTCTCAGCATGTTTTTGGACTGTGGGGGGGAAACCGGAGTACCCGGAGGAAACCCCACGACGACATGGGGAGAACATGCAAACTCCGCACACATGTGACCCAGGCGGAGACTCGAACCCGGGTCCCAGAGGTGTGAGGCAACAGTGCTAACCACTGCACCACCACGATGCCCCTCATGCAGTGTCATATATAACTGAAATAAGAAATGCTGGATTGCCTGAGTTGCATGCATGTGTGTTTTTTAATATGGGCAACATGGTTCCCTGAGATGCCTCAGTGTTGCTCACCTCCATCTCTAACACACAGCCTCAGAAATGATTTTAAAACTACTGAAAGAAATAATTGGCTACATTGCAGCTCCACTGTTTTGTTTGGCACCCCTGCATGTCCTGCATTGTGTGGGAAAAAAAGTTGAAGGCTGTGTTACATACTGTAACACAGCTAGAATGCAAAAACACTTTATACTTCACATAAGATGGTGGACCTTATTGACAAAGGCAAATTTGTGTTGACCCCAGCAAGGCAGCTAGCGTACTTTGCATTTCTCACTTACCCGGATCTGACAATAAAGCGCTCCACTACAGTAAACCCTGCAGACAGCATTCCCCTGGAGGATGAGGGGCAGCCACATGAGTGTGTGGCAGAGTCTTTGGTTTACACTAAACTGAGAGCAGACTTGGAGAGCTCTCCCATTGAAAATAGCGAGATGGTTTTGTTTGTGGATGGCTCATGTTGGAGAGATGGGGATGCCTTGAAGGCTGGGTTTGCTGTAGTCCAGGCACAGGGTGATGATTTTCACACTCTCGTTTCAGAGCACAACCCTGTTCCGCTCAATTAGCGGAGATAAAGGCTTTGACTACAGCGTGCCGGCGAGGACAACATAAGACAGTTACTATCTACACAGACTCTGCATATGCACACGGTGTATGCCATCTGTTTGGAGCAGTCTGGAAGCAAAGGGGCTTTCGCAAAAGTGACGGCTCCCCCATTCAGCATTATAATCAGATTTTGGAGTTGCTACACACAATGATGCGTCCCAAGCGTTTGGCTATTGTTAAGTGTCAGGCCCACCGCAAAGGTCGTGATTTTGTTATTCAAGGAAATGCAGCCTCTGATGCGGCAGCCAGGGCGGCTGCGCAGGTGAGTACTGCTGATCTTTTACCTATGGTGACTACAGAGCAGGTTTCTGATCTGGTGGCCCTGCAGGAGCGGGCGGGCCCCTATGAGGCCTCAGTGTGGCTAAAAAGGGGGGCCTCTAAGGATGCTAATGGTCTGTATCGCAACCATGAGGGACTTTTGGCTGCACCTCTGTCTCTGGTGAACATTTTGATAACGGATGCGCATGGTCTTGACCATTGCGCAAGGGGGGAGGAGTTAAGGAAAATTACACAACAAGCTGCAAGCAATGATGGATGCAAGGTTGTCAGAATGTGAATATGAGGTGTGCATTAAGAACAATGTACGCAAAGCAATCACGGCCCCAGTAAGGCACATTCCAGTGCCTGAGGGACCGTTCAGACACTTGGTGATGGACTATGTGGACATGGGAAAAACAGCATATGGAAAGCGATATATGCTTGTGATTGTGGACAGGTTCAGCAGATGGGTGGAGACAATACCGTCCAAGGACATGGGGGCGATGACAGTGGTGAAATTCCTGATCAGAGAGTCTGAGGTTTGGGATACCAACTGAAATAAGCTCTGATAATGGAGCTGCCTTTGTGGGGAAAGTTACAAAGTTAGTGGTTTAACAGCTGAGAATTAAACAAAAGTTGGCATGTGTGTATCACCCTCAGTTTGCAGGGTATGGTGGAGAGAGTGAATGGCACACTTAAGCAGAAGCTGAATAAGATTTGCGCCACCATGAAAATGAACTGGGTGGATGCACTGCCAACAGCCTTGATGGCGTATCGGATGGAAACGCACAGGGTGACGCATTTGTCTCCGCATGAAATGCTGACAGGGAAACCAATGCCTGGATCGACTTGGAGGGGGCGTATAAGGGACCCAGCCTCGATCAGCTGGGGGATGAATTAAAGTTGTACATGAGGACTTTAACCAAAATACACAAAACTATTTCCAAACAGGAAAAGGAGAAAGCACAGAAAGAAGACACAGACCAGGAGGAGCCAGTCATCTTTCCCGGAGATAAAGTCTACCTGCGAGTGTTCCGGTGAAAGTGGCACGAGCCCCGACGAGAGGGACCCTTCAAGGTGACACGAGCCACAGCAACAGCGGTGCAGGTAGAAGGGAGTAATACGTGGTACCATTTGAACCACTGCACTAGAGTACCGCACGAAAGACAGAGTCACTGAAAACGACACAGAGGATGCAGCTGCCCTTGACTCAGATGGCCCTGATGGAGCTCCCAGAGGAGCTCCACAGCTTGGGGTGGAGTCAGGATCAGAGCAGAGTGAAGGTCAAGAGGGAGCATCGCAAGCAGACCAGCCACTCCAGACACGACACGAAGCTGTGGGTTCTGGTAGGGCTGACAGCAACGATGTTAGTGATGCTAATGATTTATCAGGCCCTTCAGGTCTGGGTGCACAGCAGGACCACAGGTCAGGTGAGCACAGGACAACTGACTTCACTGACTCAGCCTGGTCCTTTGATGCTGAATAACCTCTCAGATTACAAAGAGCGAAAGCGGATAGAGAAATGGGGGGAGATATAGGAGTGAGGAGAGTGAGCAAATTTTAGAATATACCCAGGATGAAGTAGACCTGGATGAGTTAGCAAAACGTACGCTTGGAAATTGGTGGTATAAATGGGCTAAGTATACCGCCACTTCATTAGGGCAGGAGGGGTGTGTGTTGTGTGCAAGTCCTGACCCTTCAGTTAGGGTTGTCCCGTTCCCATACACTAATAAACAGTGTGAAGAATGGGAAATGGAGAGGAGTATGAGATTCTGGAAGAGTCTGTGTCAGGAGGGGCAGGCCCCTAAGAAAGTGCAGGCCCACATCTAACCAGACGGAGCGCATACCGTACTGCCCATATCAGCGTCTGATATATCAGGGAAATACTAAATATGCATAGAGGGTGGAAAAGCATTGTGGGCAGTTTAAGCCCTGGGAAGGAGGTCAGCAAGATATTATGGCGAACAAATTGAGTTTTTTTACAGCAAATTTTCCTCTCTTCACGTTGTCCCTACTGCGCAGATTAATCGTCCCATGTGCCTGCCAGCAAATATTGCTCCTTTACCTGCCGAATGCTGCCTAATTTTAATGCTGCAATTGAAAGGCTTCAAACATGATATGGGTGTGTGGGTTCTTACTAAAAAGTTATAATTCAAGTAGCCTCAATGACAGTCCATTTTGATGGCAGGTATCTGAAAGTACAACTCTGGAGGACCTTGAGAAGTGAAAGACACCTCTGCTTGACTTCATGGCCAATGCAGGTTGTCTGAGGCCTATCCGGTCAATAAGAGACAGGAATCTGCTGGAACATGACATTGTCACGTTTCAGGTCATCCACAGGGGTCAGGGTCCATTTCAGAGGTATTCTGTGTTCTGTTTACATGCATGTTAGTTAGGATCAGAATTTTATCCTTTGACCAACATGGATCAAGTTGCTATTATTTCTTTGAATATAAACTAATAAAGTAACCAGTAACACATTGATAATTCATAAGTGAGTTATAAACACTGTCTACATTCTGCGCCCCCTGTTCTGCTTTGAGCCAATCACAATGACTGCTGACCAGATGGAAGATCTTTTCAGCTTTCATCTGTCTCCAGAAGGTAGCAACAAGAGAGTTGCTGAGGAAATAGACTCTCCAGAAGGTAATGACCATCTCCAGGATGCAGAAGGTACTTTAATTGACCGTATACTACGGGACCGTTGAATGCTTGAATCTGATTGGCTGACGAACGTTCTGAGGTGTGCAATTATTTTCAGATAAACGCACGGCGAACGTAGTTCCAGGTAGCTCTCTTGACCGCATTACAGTTCCATATCACTTCGCATAGTTAACTGTAATAACGGAAATTAGCATACAGTACCTATACAGCACACAGGACTAACAAAAACAACAACATGATAGACGATTTTCCGAAAGTAAATTTTAATATTTACGGTGAATATGAAACTTTCAACAATTGGGCTGCAGCAGTATTAGTTAGCCTAGTGTACCAACTTAAAGGCTACACATGACATTTCTCACTAGCGAGGTAATAACAGCGCTGCATCTTAAAGCAGACTTACAGTTTAGAGACGGTGCTTCAGAACACTGTTGAGGGACACACAGAGGTAGCCTAATTCATACAAGCTCTCTCTCTCTCTCTCTCTCTCTCTGTTTCTCTTTCCCTGTGTCTCTGTCTCTCTCGCTCTCTTTCTAATAACTTCATTATTAACTGCATTAGTCTGCTATCAACGGCTCAAGCCTCCATTGCCAGCTTTAAAATGACGTTTTGGAACTAGCAAAAGAGTCGTTGGATGAGATGCGGAAGAAATAATCCTACTCACAATAGCGATTTAAGTAGATAAACCGGACGAATCCCTTGAAATATATCATCTGATCGATGTCTTGAGGTGTGGCAACCATAGTATAAGCGGAATAATTGACTCCGGACCGTTGAATTATTAGAAAATAATGCACACCCGAGGTGTAACGGCCACTCCGCTTCGCGTCCACCTCGGGTGTGCATTATTTTCTAATAATTCAACGGTCCGTCGTCAATTATTCCTTACGTATAGTGTAGAAGTAAATGTTGTTTTTGTAAAACCAAATATACCTGTATAACAAAAAACACTGTAGCTAAAGTTAAATCCTCTTACTGGACAATCACCTATTTTAAATCGCTCTTCAGTTTTATCCGTTTTCCAAACCTCTTATCCTTCTGGGTCACGGGGGTCGGGAGCCCATCCCAGAAGCAATGGGCATGAGGCAGGGAACAACCCTGAATGGGGTCAAGCCCATTGCAGGGCACACTCACACACCATTCACTCACACATGCACACTTACGGGCAATTTAGCAACTCCAATTAATCTCAGCATGTTTTTAGACTGTGGGGGAGAACCGGAAAACCCAGAGGAAACCGCACGACGACATGGGGAGAACATGCAAACTCCACACACATCTGACCCCGGCGGAGACTTGAACCCGGGTCGCAGAGGTGTGAGGCAACAGTGCTAACCACTGCACCAGCATGTCGCCCCATCCTATTAATCTTATTGTTCAGAATTAAAAATGGGGTTATTAAGAAAGAGTAGCCTCCTATAAAATAGCCCAGCACCTCCTCCCTCCAGGCCAAGAATATTTTCTTTATGGTCCAGTTCAAAATAATATCAACTGCAGAATTACGGAGCACATGTAATTTATCTGTATTTTAGATGGTAGACGAGTGGCTGGGTGACGTCGTGGCTGGACGACTTGCAGTGTAGCTTGTTATCTGTGCATTCTGGGCAGGCTGCTGACTTCTGATTACTTTTGGCATTTGGTTCGATGTTACGTCATTTCCAGGTGTGTCGGTGCCCAGTATGAAGCTAATCGCCGCATTATAGTTATGAAAAGAAGACAGAATAGCAAAGAAATTGAGGCAGAATTAATTCAACAAAGTATTAAAAATATTACTCAAGTAGATGAATCGCTTCTTGAGACTGAAGGCGACTGTATTTGCACGAACGAGCGTCGAAAAGAAATGCATTACTGTCGCATTTAAATGAAATAGTAGTAAGTGTCACATTTGCGACGTATTACAGGAGGATGTTAATCTTAACTTTGACTGTAAAATATCATAATAAACAAGAAATGTGAGTTTTTAGTCTGCTTAAACAAGACAACCGATGTTACAGCGAGCGGACGCTGCTGCCGCGCAGGAGAAGCGAAGCGACATTGCCTTTAAAATGAGAGATTACATTCCGTGGCAGGGGGACAGTTTACAGCACGACACCGGCATTAGGCAGCAGGATGGGTGGGTTAGGTGATCTCCCAGACTGAAAGGGATTCTGGGGACTCAGGGGACAGTGTCGCCCTGAGGGACTGAGGGCCACGTCAGAGGGGGCCTGCTGTAGAGGGGCCCAGACAAGGGATGGCTGATGTAGAGGAGCCAGGTGTGGAGGTGCCACATATTGAGGAACCCTGGTGATCACACTACAGGGGGCCAAATGTTGGTGGGCCAAGAGGAAGTGGCTGGGGAGTAGAAAGCATAGATGTCTTGGAGGTGGGTAGACTACAGAGATTTATGCACCCCGGGATTCCCTCAAGTGCCTCTCAGATCTAGGATGGCCAATACTCGGTCCTCCCCAGGAGTGAGAGGATGCAGACTGGCTCCCCCCAGCTCTCCTCACCGGCTCCCTCCAAAGAGCTGTAGCCCTCCTTTTGGTGATGCCGACATCGTCCCTGCACTTCCCCCTCACACTCTCTGCCATGCGGCAGCAGACATGGCCCACAGAATGTATCAATTTTCTTTGATCTCTTGCTATATAGTTTCCTGGCATATATTTGTCTTTTGCCAATGTGCATTATGATATAGGAAACGTACCCCAGAGCAGGACTTTAGACTAAACCATTTTCAGTAAGGATAGGTGTGCTTGGGGTGAAAACACTTTAAATGAACTGTTGAGATTGATTCATTTTATCTGTACTTTTTTGAATATGAAGAATTATTTTAGTGGATATCTCCCTATTTTAATGCTAGAGGGAGCCCCCCCCCCAAATTTATGCCTGACCCACAAACCCACACACTGTCCACAGATGAGAACAGCGCAGACCCTGCACAGTCAGGTTTGGCAACTCCTTCCAATTTTATAGCCCAAACCAGGAGTAAAAGATGCAGAAAATCAGACCCTTCATAGAAAAATTTATGTTCAACGACACTCCATAATGCTGCTTAAAATGAAGCAATGCACGCACAAGTTAAAGCTCTTTTCGTTTTAATGAATGAGGAGTTTTGGATAAAGAAATGAATTAGTCTTATTTTTTTCATGTGAGCATCCTCCTGCAGCATTTAAATACGGTAAAGTGGCTGATGGATGGACTTGTATTAAATTTGGGAGGGTCTGAATGAAGCTCATTACCCCAAATTTTCTTAAATTGGCTTATATATTTACAACATGGTGACTTCAACAATAATACACCCACGACTGTGGTGTTCTACCTAGAGCACCACTAGAGGGAGCTCACACATTCTGTCGTACTTGCCACAGTAACAACAGTGATGTATAGGAACAGAGTTAGAAGCCGGTAATTTATATATAAAAAATGTCATTTCATTAATCTGACTGGGTAGGTCCAGCTGTCAATCCCACCCAGGCCTATCCTCAGCTCCGCCTCTGCGTCAGTCCATCTCTTTGCAGTCCAAGTTGTACATCTACCAAACTTGGCAACAAATTTGCAACGGTTCTGTTTCGGTGGTTGTATTTAAGGAATGTCACATTAGTAAACATCTGGACATCTGAAATGGGCAGAGACAAAATCGGCAGTACAGGCAGACCAATGTCTTTGAAACTCCTTTTTCCTTCAGCACCCTCTTACTGCAAAACCTCAATCCAAAGTTCTCCATGTTGTTCATCTCTGTGAAACTGCAACAGGAGAGCTCTCTCCACTGGTGTTCTAATTCACCAAGGGAACAGGAAAGGCCCTCTTTTGGTAGACTGCCTACTGCAGGCTCTCTTTCCCGGGGATGAATTATCTCCAGCTTACTCAAGTGACTCTGGAAGTCGCATTAGATACTGTGTCCAGAAGCAGTCCATGCTGCGCTTAGGAATGATGTCTCTTCTAGTGTAGAACTGACTGTGGAATTTACTGTAAATACCTAGCAAAAAAAAAAAGCTGCCAGAAAGCTATTGCAAAATTGCTGTTAATCACTGTAAAACCCCCAGCTCCATGGGTGTCCCTACAGGTGGCTGCCCTTTGCTGCCAGGTTTGCTGTTACCTTTGTCTGTGCCCGTGTGTCAAGTAGAGCAAGATGGGGTAGGTGAAAAAAGAATTTCCCCAAGGGGAGTAACAAAGCATCTTCATTTCATTTAGAAAATAATTACAAAATGTCTTTTACAGGTTTTGTCCTATGTAAATTACAGCAATTGTCTTTTTTAAACAGAAAAATAACAATTAACTGTAATCTAGTTTAAAATATTATCTTGTATTCTATTCAAAATATAGAAGTTACCTAGCAACTGGAATTGGCAATAAATACTAATACTCCACAGTACTGAATGTTGTTGTAGAATGCTTTCCAAGTTAATTTTTTTATTTTACATTTGCAGCTATGCAATCTATGCATATTGTTAAGTGGTTTAAATGAGACTAAGATGAAAATGACAGCCTGAGACAGAGACCCACACAGAACAAACTCACATTAACTGGAATGACATTAACTTGAAAATTTCAGGATAATCTTCACACCCGTTAACCACTTGATGGAATTCAACTTAGTCAGAGTTGCAACAAAGTCAAGTATTTTTAAAACTGACCATATTCTAGGCTTAAAGGCCCAATTTGAAATCAGGACTGGACATAGAAATCTATTCAGAACAACATTACATTAATGTTAGAATAATGTTATGATATTTTTTGCTGGTCTGTGTTAATGTAATGCAACAACTCTGGTCTAATACCTCCCTGTCACTTTAATGCTGGATGAGTGTGCAATTTATAACAAGTTAGGCACGCCACGGATTCAACCATTAAACTGCATTTTCATTCCACTTTTTTTGACAGTTTGGTCCAAAATCATATTCCACTAAATCAGCCGTAACAAATTCCAATAACTTCAACCTTCAAATGTATTAAAGTTGATCTTTTTCATTGTGTTCCTAAATCTTACGGTATAAGCAAAATGTATAAATAAAAGATTAAGAACAATTTCCATTTGAATAGTGGAGAAGAGTCCTCATCTTTTGTACATGTCTCATGCTCAGAGTCCATCAATCGCCTGAGGAGAGAGGAGACGTGAGGATTGACTGAGTTGTTCTTCTCATGCATCGTCCCACTTCTTTGGCTTGCAGTCTTCATGCTGCTGGTTGGATTGATTCCAATGAAACAGTTTAAACCGCAAAATCACATGAATAAAACTTACGCTGACCCTCACTGAAGCGGCCTGGTATCTGTTTCATACCTCACTTTACAACACACAGGACTTTTTTTTAAGAATTTAAAGGCACAAGTTATTTTACATCATGGCCAACCCACGTTTGCTAGTTTAATGGCAGAAAAATAGTCAAAGCCAGGCGCCTGGTCCACAAGGGTTGTACTCAGTCACTGCTGTTTTTATGGTGTAAACATGCTATAAATTTTTTCAAACATTTTCTTTAAGAGCTAGATGCGCTTGCACCTTGGTGGATTGCTATTATAATGATGGATTTGCCAGGCAGAAGAAAAGAATGCTTCTCTGCAGAGATACAAAAAATCTGCTTGTGCACAATGTGAAAGCGTGCGAGCAGACCATCTACAACAGCAGCAGGATTACACCAAAGTAGAGGTCTGCATTCCTGTGGAACCCACGGCAATAAAGTGCAGTGCAGGACAAACTTTCATTTTTGAATGCAGGAGCAGGAGGGAAGTGACTGATATGTTCGCAGGGAAAAAGAATGAAACAAGTGTTTTTTGTTATCAAACAATTTTTTATTTGCGTGAGTAAATACAAAATTATACAACAAAGTATAGCACGTTATCACAACATTACATTGTGTGAAAGCGCTTTACAGCATCCCCACCCAAAGCCCCCAGTGAGTAAGCCATAGGCGACAGTGGCAAGGAAAAACTCCCTAGAAGGAAGAAACCTTGGGAGGCACCAGACTCAAAGGGGAAGCCCAAACCTCCAGGGGCCGGCAGGGAAAGTCAAAAACACACACACCAGATAACTGCAACAGGTTCTTCTACATATCCTATACATGGGCATGGTACAGTGATGCAGTAGTTAAAACTGTTAACTCACACCTCTGGGGATATTCATCCATTTTCTGAAACCGCTTCTCCTGTTCAGCGTTGCTCCAGCTGACAGCTTTTGCAATTCATCTGTACCTGAATGAGGAAAAACAACATACAGGCAATACAATGGAGCTGTCAGTCACTCCTGGCACATGGAATACAGTTCTGCACTGACACCTCCGCAATGAACAATTGCATTATAGCATAGGAAACTAGTTAACTTTCACATAAAATTTAGATATAATCAAAACAGAAGCCTGGAACAATTTTAAATTTTACTAAATGGCAATATACTGATTTTAGTCACCAAACAAACTTTACAGGACTTGCTTCACTACTTTTATTTGTGTTTCTTGCAATACATCTGCCCTCTCCTGGTCTGCTGGAATATCATTGCTGTAGGCAGCACCGAGCGCAACCACCCGCATCCGCAGTAGAATGCAACATGAAAGCGCACGCGGAAAAGTGAAATATCACCTAGACTTTGCGGCACAGGAAACTAGCCGACTTGCACATGAAATTTAAATTTAACCAACACAGCACCCCACAACAATGTTCACTTTATTTAAAAGAAATGAACTAATTTACTCACTAGCAAGCGCAATAATGTACTTAAACGCAGGAAAGCGCACGCGGAAAAGTTAAATGTCAACTACACTTTGCGCATAAAATTTAAACATAATTAACATAGTAGCCCGGAACAAAATCACTTTATTTAAAAGCAATATACTGACTTTACTCATCAAACATATTTTAATATACATGCAAATTTGAAAAAATACTAAACAATAAGATAAATTATCCGATAAAATGGGAGCAGAATGGCAACCCACCTTGGTGCAGAAAACAAGTGAAGCTGCGTCTTTCAAACCGGCAGCGTCCCACGTGCCGAGGAGTCAAATGTAATCAAGCAACACGGCCCACACAATTAAATAATAACATCATAATAATTATAGCTCTTTTATAATTATTCTATATATTATTCTATAATTAGAACACCGAGAACAGTATACAACAGCATAAGCATATAACCCTTAAAGGTTTATTAATTAAAAATCACACATTCATCCTGCTTAACAAAAAACAATGACTTAAAGAGACTTAATTGTGAAATGAACGCTACTGTCCGAGGGTATTTATCTCCACAAATCGCTATGGAACATAATGTCTTAAATACTCAGATTTTCAGAATGACAGAATCTTAACATTTTAAATTTTGTTTTGCGATACCGATACGTAGTGATATTGGTATGTGGAACAACGTTAAACTGTAGTTAGATTAAGGGCGTATTCACAATTTACCCGTTTGCCTTTTACCGTGACTGAGCACGATCCCCCACCCCAGCTGGTCTGCACTCCCCACATTGCAAATAACGATCCAGACCTCAGCGCTTTTGTTACCGTGGGACTTCGTTGTGTTGAAGAAAACATTAAAATGAAGTCTGAGGAATGTTACATAACACAGCTAAAATGCAAAAACTCTCTCTGGTGTAATTCACTGCATAAAACCAATGGTCTTAAGTGTGGTGCCTTCTTCATAACACTCCCTGACTTTTGTATTCGTGACCATGAGATACTGTGGCCTTTTCTTCCTTCATTTGACTAGTGTTCCTCCCTTTCCTCCCAGCCTTGGTTGGTGGTTCAGGCAGCATCACCTTCTTTTAATAGACCCAGGTGTATCCATCCATCCATTTTCCAAACCGCTTATTATACTGGGTCGGGGGGGTCCGGAGCCTATCCCAGAAGCAATGGGCACGAGGCACACTCACACACCATTCACTCACACATGCACACTTAGGGGCAATTTAGCAACTCCAATTAGCCTCAGCATGTTTTTGGACTGTGGGGGGGAAACCGGAGTACCCGGAGAAAACCCCACGACGACATGGAGAGAACATGCAAACTCCACACACATGTGACCCAGGCAGAGACTCGAACCTGGGTCACCCAGGTGTCATTTATTTTGAAATTCGGTTCAAGTGCAGAAAATATAATTACCATATAATTACCTTTAATAATGAGGGGGGAAAAGTCGAGACAGGAAATTAGGTAACAGTAATTAGTAATCACGCATAGTTCTCATTTATCATGATGTAAAATTATAAAACCTTTTCTGACTATTAATCTGCACATTTCAATAATTGAATTAATATTGCCTAATTTATTTATCATTTACTGCAATCACTGTACATTAAAGTATGTTTTGAATCTAGCTGTGAAATTGTTGATGCTTTTGTTGATCTGAAAGATGTTGCCGGAGCCTTAGGATATGCCTCTATACACATGAGTGAGGGGATGGATGCACTATTCTATGGAGGCCTCTGAAGAGAATAATTATCCCAATTTTATATTGAGAGAAATGGTTAATTGGTTAATGGTTAAATGGTTAATGCAAACTGTGTTCAGAGCCCCTGTTCTGCCATTGATCTTTTTTTAAGGCAAGCTATCATGTATTAGTTTACTCTAAATTTTGATCACATGTCAAACTAAGCCACATGGTAGCCCGAGCAGCAGGCAAACACACTACGGGCTAAGGAGCTACAAGACAGAGGAGAGAATAGGATGGCCAGTGACATGTGCTGGCCAAATGGGAACAAACAAGAGAGAACAGGACAAGTCAGGGATGGATTCTGACACTAAATACGCCCAAGTGCTTAGAATGGTTTAGTGCAAGTCTTAGACAATGGTATCTCTGGATGAGGCAGCAGTTTGACTCCTCCTGAAGGCCCTATAACTGTCCTGAGAAGTTGTTTGTATGCACTTGCTGCCTTGACATTTATTGATGTGCATGAGCCCTGCTCGAGCAGTAAAGGGGAGATCGCATGCAGAGCTGATTATCTATAGCTTCTTAGTCTGAGTAAAAATAAAATCTTCTCGTCATATAGGAAGCAAGTCTATGGCTGGAAATTTGTACAACAGAGGCATTTAGTTATTTCTAGAAAACTATATAGAGCCAATGAAGGAACCAGACGTCACAGTAACACTGGTCACTGTCCATGGTTCTGAATACTCTACTTGTTGGGCTGGCGCTGAACAAATAGGATAACCGGCCAATGTGTCCGTGTGCCTCCACTGATTGGCCCCCTGACATATAATTATTTTTAACACTGAAGGAGAGAAAGATCATACAGGAAATTAGTTAACAGTAATTAGCAATCACTTATAGTTCTCATTTATAATGATGTAAATTTTTAAAAATAATATATATATATATCATTAAAAACAAAATATAATCCTGATTTAATGTATCCCTTCTGCCCTTAAAAAAGCACAATATGTCTGAAAGACAAATATGTCTATTACTCTACATGTTTTAATAATTTTGTTAATATTACCTAATTTGCTTATCTTTTTTTCTGTAATCACTCTGCATTAAAGCAATTTTTAAAACTAGCTGTGAAATTGATGATTCTGTTGTTATTCTGACTGTTGTTGCCCTGGTGCCTTAGGATACGTCTGTCTAAACATAATTGAGAGGATGGATGCATTATTCTATGGAGGCCTCTGAAGAGAATAAATGATCCCAATATTATATTGAGAGAGATGGTTAAATCAGAGCTGGATAAGATTTTAA
Organism: Brienomyrus brachyistius; assembly: GCF_023856365.1. NCBI lineage: Eukaryota > Metazoa > Chordata > Actinopteri > Osteoglossiformes > Mormyridae > Brienomyrus > Brienomyrus brachyistius. The sequence goes on along the minus strand of NW_026042335.1, from coordinate 1,432,278 downwards.
CAACTCTGAGCTATTAGTTAAGTTCTTCCCAAACGAGCTTGATGGGCCGAATGGGCTCCTCTCATTTGTAAATTTCTTATGTTCTAAGATATACAGTACTGTGCAAAAGTCTTAGGCAATCCAAAGAAATGTTTAAAGCTGTTTATCTGGATAGCAAGTGTACTTTGGCTTAGAACAAAAAACACAATTTAACATTAGAACATGTGCAAATTAAGAGGAACACAATAAAAACTAGTAATAATTTCTTCTCTTTTCTAAAAAGATACTGATATCTAGTCGGATGGCTAGATGAACACCACTTCAGTTCCCAAACTTCTCCTCAGGGGCACCTCAGCCGTTCCATGATTTTGACAGATTGACTAGCTGTATGAGGTGTCATAGTGGCCAAGTCAAAAACTACATGGCTGCACTGGACGGTCGCTGCAAATACTAGGATGATGTTAGCAGAGGTTCTGAAATGGCTAAGCTGACACACTTTGACAGGCATAATATCATAGTTTTACACCAACACGAGGACAATCTAAACATCGTTTTCTTTGCCTGCCTAAGATTTTTGCACAGTGCTGTACATGGAAGTCTCAATTCAACCCTATCCTTTCCTAAGTGCCATACTTCTGTTGAAAAAAGAAAATTACAGATTGGAAACCTTTTAATAAAGAAACTGTGATAGAAAATTCTTGATTATGCTAATCAATAATCAATAATGGAATATAGATGATTATGCAAAATGCATTACCTAATCAGTAATTAACAATTGAGTTTACAATGTGTTGTTGATTTACACATAGTGGTTGAAACAATGTAATTTACTTGTCATTAATTGAATGTATCAAACAAGAATGCAAATCTGCTTAAGTAAGAAATTTCTATTTTCTATAGAGGAACTAACATGTTTGCCATATATTGCTTGTTCAGCAAGAGGCCCAGGTCAAAGCAAAGGCATGACCTGAGAAGTAAGCTGTTGCAGAAGATATTATAAAATGAATGCATGGTATTGGATAATATAAAATGTAGAAAAAGAGAACAACGAGTCCTAGAATAATATAGCAAAAGGAAAAGTCCCAAATAGATAGACTTGTTCTAAGCTGATAGGTGGACCTTGAAAACGTAGAAGAAACTGGTATCTCCAGATGGCCAAACTTTCTTTGAACTGCCTGGACCTTGAAAGGCAGAAGTAACTGGAACGTCCAAAAATCCAATTTGTCCTTGATTTGTCAGATGACTGTCGCATTTTAGGCCATAAAAGATGTATGCATTTGTTGCTCGGGGAGCAGAACACAAGACGCATGATTGCTGAGTGTCTGTTCCCTGTGAGCTCATCGAATAATAAAGTTCTGTCAAACACTTAACATCGGACTTCGAGAAATTTCTTCCACAAAACACTCTGTTCTCGTTAACAATTTTTCAGTTATAAATTCCATATTATACACTTTCTTTCCTCTTTCTTTCCATTGTACTGTCGTGGGGGGCTGGGGTTTTAGCCAGGAGATCGTTATCATCCTCCTGGCAATTACAAGAAGAACTCTCTGTAATACAACCTTATTTTCATGCACTATATTCTGTGGCATAATTCCTAGTATGAAACGAGCTGGTTCAAGTGGTAATTTTATGTTCAAACATTTTTTTTTATCTCTTCCTGTATATTTTGCCAGTACTCTGACAGTTTTGGACAATCCCAAAAAATGTGGGTGTGGTCTCCTACCAGGTCACAACCCCTCCAATAAAACCCTGATTAGAGGTGTTGCCAAACGTAGAGGTGAGAAGGGGAGTCTTAAAGTATCTCATCTTAACTTTCCAATCAAATTCCCTCCATGTAGGACTGTTTGTTATTCTGTGTCCTTCTTTACATGAATGAGTCCAATCTTCATCGTTAATGATAGTATTCATCTCTAGTTTCCATTTCTCTTTGATATTAACACTGTTGACTCTTTTTGTAATATTTTATAAATATATGATATAATGTTCTTTTTAACCAATCCTTTAATTGTTAATATAAACAATATATTTGTTGACTGTAGGTATCTAAAACAGTTGGGCACTGGGAGGCCACATTTGTTTCTAAGATGTTCGAAGGACATTAGATCTCCTCCATCACACAACTGATCCAACTGGTTAAACCCTTTTCTCCCCATGTCTTAAACCCTGTATCTAATTAATATGGTAGAAAATCAACATCATGTGCAATTTTCATTGCTCTTGATATTGATGAAGAGCGTCCCAGCCTCTCTCTCACTTTTCAGAGTGTTTCCTATCCAAATGTTAATCATTTTATTTACTTTCCATGTATCTTGATTAAAAATAATTGCTATGTCCAGCGGCAAATTTGGGCAGATACTCTGTTCCATTCCCACCCACTGAGCCTCCCTGTCCTGGGTTATCCATACCACTACTGATATAAGTTGGGCTGCCAAGTAATAATTTTTTTAATTAGGTAAGTCCAGACCCGCATTCTCTTTTGGGTTTAACAGTCTTTTCAGTTCAATCCTGGGTCTTTTGTTTTGCCAGGTAAATTTGGATAACCATTTATTGAGCGTTTTGAATGTGGATATGGGGACCCCTATGGGCAGGGACTGGAACATAAAGAGAAGCCTAGGTGGTATGTTCATTCTAATGCTCTCCACTCTCCCCAATAAGGATAGAGGGAGGATTTCCCATCTTTCGAGATAATTCTTTGTTTCACATAGTAATTTACCATAATTAGTTTTGTGTAAGTATGATATACCAGGATCCCTCGGTATCTAAAGCCATAACTGTGGAATCAAATTTAGTATTTGCGAGCTTTAATGCAAAAAACATTCTGTTGGGGAAAGCGCCCGGCGTTTCCACCCCAACTCCACATTTACGAGACACACACTTTATAGTTTTTACTTGCAAGGGTACCCACACTCTCTGCAATGCAAACTACAGCAGAATGTGTTACAAAGGGTGGTTCCCCTTGACTCCTTTATTTATAGTCAGTGGGAGGCGCAAGAGTCATGCAGAATAGGGAGGTGAAAGAAAGTTCTGGTTTTGCTAAGGTGGGAATGCTATTATTAATATAATCTAAAGTATGAGGCTAGGGGAAAACAAAATAATGTATATACATATTTACATTCATTGCTGATCATACAGGAGTGATAACAAAATGATTCATAACAGTTTCTTCAACCTAACAGTCCCTCCTGTTTATCATGACAGTATGATCAGAAACATCAGTATTGTACAAGTTGCAAAAGCATTTCCAGTACAACCGTCATTTAGATCACATCATCATCATCCTAACTGTGGAGTACAGAAAACCATCAGGAGTCGTTCCTCCTGTTTATCATAGAAAAACATCTAATTCCGTTACTTCAGGTCCGAGCCCTGCACGGGTGCTTTCGGCTCAGCCGTCATTATGAATTACATGTCTTCTTCATCGCTATCGCTGGAAACAGGCTCTGTCTCCATATTCTGAGTAAGGGAGAGAAACATTGTACTGTGTGTCCGAAAAGCAGCATTAAGAGCTTGATTAATAAACATTTTCAAACATGGTATAACAGTTATAAAACAACAGAAAAACAAAATAAAAAACAAAACAAAAGGTAGGCACATTTTCATCAGTATGGACCACCATGTTCCTGTAACAAACCAGTCCAGCCAGGAGGACTGCGGTTGATTGTCCATGGTCATCACTTTTTGTAAGTCACGGAGGCGGTCAAGGGCAATTGTCATATTAGGTGAGTGCACGTTGTCAGGAATGTAAGTGCAGCACGTTTGATTCAGGAGGACACATACTCCTCCTTGTGCAGCTGTCAGTAGGTCTAATGCCATACGGTTCTGGATAACCATCTGTCTGGTTATGTCCAATTGTTCGTTTTGTTGTTGATCAATTAGTATCGAACTATTTATGAAAAGACCTAGTCTATAATTTAGAGTTTCTACTCGCAGCATGAGCTTTCCAACTCCTGCCCAGGGGAATAGGGACAGCGCAACTTTACTGCCTGTTCCCCACAGTTTATGTTCAGGGGGTACGTCTGTTCCCCACAAACTGTCATGGGGTTGTATTGATATCGAACGCTTCCTCCTGCTTCTGATGGAAACCTTACTTCCCTGTGCTATCAGGAAGGTGTGATCTGAAACAAAAATAGGAGCGCACACTCCAAACCAGTTCGGTGGTAGGACAAAGTATGCACGAGGTCCGCATAACCAAGCCACTCCGTCCACCCAATAAGTTCCATTACTGGGCCCCAAGAACGAGACAGGAGAGCCGTACATGCTGCTAACGAAGGTCGTGTCACAATTCGTGGTATTGCCTCCGATCCACCTAGTGCCATTATTCTGTTTGTAGCAGACTGAATGATTATATGTGGTTGGGTCTTGATATATTAGGACAGAAAAGGGGAATGATACATTGGTTTTAGTTACGGTGAAATCCACCCAAAAGTCTTGGAGACATGTGCCGTTTTGGAACCCAGGGTCATCTGGGTATATTCCTGTGGCATCTTGCACAACAGTTTTTACGGTTATATTACCTGACCCATTAGTGGTGATATTAACATAGTCTCCATCTACGGAAAATATAAGTGAAACAATACTTTGGTACCCTATACCTGCAAAAGATGCGGCACATTTGGCCTGGGACATATTCATGGGTTTTCCATATACAGTGGGTCCTTCACTATGAGTAGGCGGCACAGAACTCACATTTTTTGCAGTTACAGTGTCATGTACATATCGATACCAGTAGTTCTTCATGAACGGGTGTGAGTGGTCAGCAGGCAACGGGCGCAGATGGAAGTCGTCATGGGTCCATCGCCGTAGGTGCTGCAATGGAGCTAGTGGGAGCAAGGACAACCATACAAGTCCAAAAACAAGAATGACCCCTAGAGTCACCTTACCACATCCCCACCCCGTCAGAGCCATCCTAATAGAGTGCAGTTCAGTTGTTTTCTTCACCGGGTTGAGACAGCAGCACCCTATTGGTTACTGTGCCTTTGTAGCGGACTTCCACTGCTACTCTGTCGCTGAGGCCTCTGATAAGGGCTTGATGGGTTTACAGTGACTTTTGTGTATCCAGGAAGGTCGTTCTGCTTTTTTCACCGCTGTTGGTGTTGTGAGGAGGACTTGATAAGGTCCGTCCCACCGGGGTGTGCTCCACTCCTTCCGCAACAGGACCTTGACCAGGATCCAATCCCCTGGCTGCAAGTTATCCTGTTGGTTAGAAACAGAATTTACTGGCAGACTACTGGGGCTATGTTTTTGTTGTGATGATAGCAACTTTCGCATCCAATTAGCCAATGTATTTTCTCTGTCCGCTTTCCCTATATCACTCATTTCGGTTGCTAGAGGAAACGGCCTTCCGTACACTATCTCAAAAGGTGTTAATCCTGCAGGAATGGGAGTTATTCTCATCCACAATTTTACTAGAGACAAACATTCTGGCCACGGCCTTTTTGTCTCTTCCATTGTTTTTCTGAGCCTTGTTTTAATAGTGCCGTTAGTTCTCTCCACTAAGCCTGCACTCTGAGGGTGATAAGCACAATGATTCTTAAGCGTAAAACCTAATGCTTGTGAACAAAGGGACATGGTCTGATTTACAAAATGAGTCCCATTGTCTGATCTTATAATATGAGGTATGCCATAAGTAGGGAAATAATGGCCTACCAAACATTTTGCAACAGTCATTGCATCACAGTGCTTTACAGGGTATATTTCTACCCACTTAGAAAAGGTGTCTATAATGACTAGACAGTACTTCTTCCCTTGTGACCAAGATAATTCAATAAAATCTATATGTACAACTTGAAACGGGTACTCAGCTACAGGGAACTGGCCACGTTTTGGTCTCATGTTACCCTGTGCATTATGTTTACAGCAAATTAAGCATGTTCTACAAAATTGCTTTGCATAATCAGAAAAATTTATAGCATAAAAGTATTGCTGGATTATATATACCATCCCTCCTGTTGAGACATGAGTATTTCCATGGCTCACTAAGGCAGCTGTTTTGTATAAGTTTTTTGGTAGGATGGGCCTGTCATTCATATAGTAAACTTTCCCTTGCTGTATTGCTCCTCTCTTGATCCAACTCTGTATTTCTGTTTTAGGAACATGAATCTGTGCATCACATAGCACTTCACTATCTATGAAAAGAATGTCTGCCACTGATAAGGTGGGCTGTTTCAGTGCCGCTTCTTTGGCAGTTTTATTTGCAAAGTTGTTTCCTTTAGCTATTGTGGAAGCATCGGTTTGGTGTGCTTTACATTTGCACAGTGCAAGGCGAGTCGGTAATTGTACAACATCTAATAATCTAAATAGTAAGTTTGTGTGAGTTAGAGACGTTCCCTGCGATGTTTTAAAACCTCTATTTTTCCACACTCTTGCATGGTGATGAACAGCTCCAAACACATATTGACTATCAGTGTATATAGTAAGTGACTTATTTTTGAATAGCTCGCATCCCCTAATTACAGCATAGAGTTCAGCCGCTTGTGCTGAACAAGCAGGTGGGAGTGCATTGGCCTCTAACACTTCAGTGGACGTAACTACAGCATACCCGACCTTATTTTTTCCCATATCATTTTTTGATGCTGATCCATCTACATAAACAACCATTGAATCTGATATTGGGGTCTGTAAAATATCTGCTCTGGGTTTTGTTTGCTCTTCCACAACTGCTTTGCACGAATGTGGCTCTCCATCTTCCGTTGTCGGAAGAAGGGTGCTAGGGTTAAGAGGACCACATCGCTGTATAGTAATGTTTGACTGTGAAAGCAGGAGTGAGACTAAGGTCAGATGTCTAGCATGTGTGAGGAACGGAAGCGGTGTCTGCAGTAAAACTAATGAAACTGAATGTGGCACCTTCAGGGTGAGTGGGTGACACAACACTAATTCTGCTGATAATTTTACTGCTTCTGCAGCAGCTGCACATGCCTGCAAACATTGTGGAAAACCAGCTGCTACTGCATCTAATCGTTTAGAATAGAATGCTAGAGGTCTTTCCTTTGTCCCGAACGGCTGTGTTAATACCGCTTTCATATAACCTTGATTTGCATCAACACATAAGGTAAATGGTTGTTGATAATCTGGTAAGGCAAGTATCACATTTGTTTGTAGCATCATTTTTAAGTTTGTGAATGCCAATTCTCCTTCTTTTGTCCACTGAATTTTATCTTTTAAGGCCATGTCTTTCCCATAAATTAAGGTTTGCAGAGGTTGAACGAGTGCGGCATAATCAGGTAGCCATTCTCTGCAATAATTACAAAGTCCTAAGAAGGACATCATTTGCTGTTTAGTCTTTGGCTTTGGTGCCTCTTGTATTGCCTGTTTTCTAGTTTCTAATAATGATCGACCTTGTTGGGAGAGTTTATGTCCAAGATATATAACTTCCTCCCTGCAATATTGTAATTTTTGTTTTGATGCTTTATGTCCTGTATCATATAAATGCTGTAACACCAACAGTGTGGCTTCCTTACAATGCTGTTTTGTATCTGAAGCAATTAATATATCATCTACATACAGTAGCACTTGACTATGGGATGGTATTTTACAGGTACTCATAGAATATCTAAGGGCCATGGTGGACTTTCTGAAAACCCTTGAGGGAGTCTAGTATATGTGTATTTTTTTCCCTTATAGGTGAAACCAAATAAATGTTGAGAATCAGGGTGCAATGGTACTGAGAAAAATGCATTACTAAGATCCACTACTGAGAAGTAACTTTTATCAGGGGTTAATGAGTTGAGCAATAAGTGTGGGTTGGGCACGTCTGGTGCTGCGTGTTGCACTATGTTATTAACTGGTCTTAAATCCTGCACCATGCGCCATTTCCCTGTATGTCCCTTCTGGACGGGGAAGATAGGAGTATTGCAAGTGGCCTCAGGAGCCTCTCGCAATATTCCTGATGCCAACATATCCTGCACTACAGGGGCTATACCTTTCTCTGCCTCAGGTTTTAACGGGTATTGTCTAACTACCGGGCGGTGTTCTGATTTCACAATTACTTTGTAAGGTGGGAACCCCTTTACCAGTCCTACATCAGTGGGGGAGGACGACCACAACCCTTCCGGGAGGCGATCTAGATCTGGACATGATCCCCCCTCCAGAACAGAAAAAATTTGTCAGGTTGGGTCCTGCAAGTGTGTGGTGAGAGTGGTTTGAACTCTCCATCCCAAAGGAAACCGCCACACATTGTGTTTTTTGTCATAGCTCCAACATGAGCCAGGTACGGGTTGGTAGTCATTGTGACTGTGCATGGAATCTCGTAAGAACATCTCTACATCCCTCCACTGCATCTGAGGTGGTTTTGATAGAGATACATGTGGTGTTTCCCCTCTGAACACAGCCTGTTGTTTATTAGATAAGATGACTGAGGCAGCAGAAAAGCCAGTAGTGGAGTTAACATACAAATGTTGTAAGGTGATACAAGTGTCTTGGAGGGCATGAAACGTTTTGTCATAGGCATAATCTGGTCCTGGGGTGCCTTTGTACCACATAGTGACGTGTAAGGCATCATCAGGCATGAACTGGGTTTGTTTAGGGGACTGCTTTTCTCTAGTTTTTCGCAACAATTCTCGTGTCTGTGTAGTTCCCCCTAGGTCCAGTGACCAGTAATATTGTGGTGCTCCGGTTCCTTGCACAACATAGGCTTCCTCATTTATGATTGCTTTCATGCCAGATGTCACGATCGCTCGCGGAGGTAACGGCAGAGCGGCGATCGTGCGGGTAAGGAGCAGGCAGGCAAGCGGGATACGGGGAAAACGGGAGTTTATTACGGAGACGGGAACGGGCAAGACGGAACACGGGGGGCCAGACGCTCACCAACATCAAGAACATCAATGACAGACACGGGTTAGTACAAATCAGGAACTCAAATACATGAAACAAGGCAGCAGGAAACAAGACACGACTGGGCACGATCAGGAAATCACACGTGGGTAATTAGGGGGCGTGGCACACACGAGGAGCGGACGAGCCGGGCATGACAGAATGTTCTGTCACGGGAACGCTCGCGATCGCGGGCAGAGCGGCGATCGTGCGAGGCGAACGGGCAGAAAGCAGGCGGAAGTCGGGGTAAACTGGGGTTTATTAAACTGACTGGGAGCAGGAAACATGAAACGCCGACTTACATCAATGACAGACAAGGCAAACAGGTAAGACCAGGACTTAAATACACAAGACTGATTGAAAGCAAACGGACACAGCTGGGTACAATCCGGGAAACACACGTGGGTAATCAGGGGGCGTGGCACACACGAGGAGCGGACGAGCCGGGCATGACACCAGAGTTTGTGGCAAGTACACTAATGCCCATCTGTACCATAAGGTCACGGCCTAACAGATTGACAGGGCAAGAAGGGCTTATTAACACTTGTGCTTGACATTCAATCCCAGTTTCCTTATCTTTTACTGCAACTGGGTTTGTTAGCTGATGACTGTCTGTTTGGCCTCCTGCTGTTTTTATATTTATGACAGATGAGGAGTATGTGACTTCAGGAGGACTGGAGGTTAGGACAGTCCTACAGGCTCCAGTATCACACAGGCATTCGTATACTTTGCCATTTATGATTAATTTCCGACTTGGCAAAGTTCCCCACTGCCTTTCTGCTAATAGCTGACATACTGCTTGCAAATCTATTTCCTCATCCAGGAGGTCTTGTAAGGTAACCTCCGGTTCTTCCCTTAAAATGACCTCTGTTTCACCTCGGATAGTGTCAGCAACAGGGGTCTCCGAGGAGGGTCATTGGTCATTTTCGGTGGAGTTTGGATTGAATGGTCGCTTCCCTGACCTGCAGTCCCTGCTTAAATGTCCAGGTTTCCCGCATGTCCAACACTCTGTTTCTTGTGAAAACCCTCCTGTTTGTTTATTTCTAAATCTTCCTTGGCCTCTAAATCTTCCTCTTCCTCTACCTCTGAATCCCCCGCGTCCCCGAGGGTTCGTTTGCACTAGCGCTACCACGTCAGAGGCGCTGAATATTGTATCTGTCTTTTGCTGTTTCTGCGCTTTCTGTGCGTGTTGGGCATAATCTAAGGCTTGTTGGACTGAGCCAGTATTCTGATGTACCCAATGTTTGTCGAGATATTTTCGCAATTCAGGCTTTAGGCCTGCGACAAAAGCTCGTTTTAATTGTTGCTGATACACTCCTCCGTCTTCCTCGTCGTGAGGAATTCCTGAATTTCCCCTGAACACCACTCGCATCCTATCCATAAAATCCTCAGGTTCCTCTCCATCTTTTTGTTTGCACTGCGCTATTCGCCCATAATCTGCACGTCTCACGAAGACTGTGTCTATCCTCTCTCGCAGCTGTTGTAATGCTTGTATGAGTTCCTGCGAGTTATGTGCTAAGGGCTGATTATTGGCACCGTGTCCAGTGAAGTCGCCTGCCACACGTCCCCATTTATGGGTAAACAACTGTCTTAGGCATCGGTACATTTCCCTGCCGTTCAAATGAAAACTACTTTGTAATTCTAGGATGGCAGTCCAAAACTCGGGTACCCCTTCTTCAACCGGGGGTATTCCTTTTAAAGCCGCTGTTCTATCCTCAGCGGTCCAGGGTCTATATACTAACATAGTTTCGGGTCCTGCATTATTTGGCCCTCGATTTGGGTTTGCCACTTCTACGAGGGGACACTGCCATTCTACCTCCTCTTGTTCTGTGTTATTTTTTGGATGCCATTGTACTTTAGCTGTGGCCAAATCTTTTACAGGATATAGAGAGGGATCAGACCCTCGAGTTAACATGCGAGATGGTTCCACCCCCCCCCCCCTGCTTCTTGTCTATCTGTGGCTGGAACCAGGCACCGGAATTTGTGGGGGCGGTGGAGGAGCTGGAGGGGCAGAAGGTCTTGCTGCCGTTTCTTCGTCTAGTGTGATTAAAGCCACCTGCAGTTTTTTCTCCTTATTTCCCTTTTTCTGTTGTCTCTTATTATCTCTTAGTTTACTCTGTTCTAACCATGCATCAGAGAAAACGTATTCCTTTTTTCTATCTTGGCCTTTTTTATTATTGGTAGTCTGTAACATCTCCAGTTTTAAGTTTCCCTGTAACTTTAATATGTCTGGAGTATGGAGTTTTCCTTCAAACCCATGTTTTTTCCTCCATCTCTGACTACTTATTTGTCCTGATCCTGGTTTATATCCTTCCATAAACTTCTCATCTCCCTCTAGTTTGATTTGTTTGCTCTGATTTTTTCCCATTGTTACCTTTTATTGAATACACTACAAAACATAAAAAATCCTAAAAGCAAGTCCCTGGCATGAGACCTCAGGAGGACACCAACACGGCCTTCTACTGCTCCCTATTAGAGCAGCGGTGTTAGTTTTCAGGGATGAAACCCGTCCTTTATCCTTCAGTCACCAGTATGTTGTTGCTTTTAGGGTGGATCGTGTAGGTTAGTCTAAAACCTGTAAGGACACATCCACATAGAACGCCGTACACTCTCTCCCACAACGCCTACTTTCGCTCCCGCTTAATTTCGGCTAAGCTTAACCACATGCATGCCTTGGCCACCTACTCACTTAGGTGCCGTATGTCTCACTTGGCCACCTATTCACTTAGGTGCCGTGTTTCTCACCTATGTAGTGTGCTCTCTGTTCCGTCACCGAGGTCCTTCAGACATCACCAGACGTCGAGCGCAGTTCTAACCACCGGCCTGATAGCGAATTCACATCACAGGTCTTTCTTGCACCCGACTTCGAGTGGCTGTCGACAGACTTCGGTGTCGCTTCTCTCGGCGTACTGGAGACGTCTTCGGGGATCCTCGGATCCGGCTCGAAGGACCAAATTCTATGTTGGGGAAAGCGCCCGGCGTTTCCACCCCAACTCCACATTTACGAGACACACACTTTATAGTTTTTACTTGCAAGGGTACCCACACTCTCTGCAATGCAAACTACAGCAGAATTTGTTACAAAGGGTGGTTCCCCTTGACTCCTTTATTTATAGTCAGTGGGAGGCGCAAGAGTCATGCAGAATAGGGAGGTGAAAGAAAGTTCTGGTTTTGCTAAGGTGGGAATGCTATTATTAATATAATCTAAAGTATGAGGCTAGGGGAAAACTAAATAATGTATATACATATTTACATTCATTGCTGATCATACAGGAGTGATAACAAAATGATTCATAACAGTTTCTTCAACCTAACACATTCTCTGTAATATAAGTGTGGGTAGGTTACTGTAAAATTTGGACAAATCTTAAACTTAAGATGTGTAAGGTGTAGCGATCAGGGAGTTCAGTATAGGACTAAACATGCAAGGGAAGAAGTAGATAATTAGTGAAACTTTTGACCGGACTGGAGATCTAAGGAGTCATACACAGATGTATGGCACAGCAAATATTTTTGTCTGCTTTTCAGATGGTTGACGTGACATATTTTCCGACGCGCGCTCTCTGTCCGCTGGTGGGAGTGTGCTCACCTGTCTGCATCGGGGCGGAAGTCCGCCATGCGCAATACAGAGAGCAGAGGAGAATTGTAAATGTGCGACCGTGTAGACGAGACAAAAATGACAAGCATTTGTGTAAATAAGATAAATAGCATAAGGCTATTTAGTTTGTTTAATAAAAGGACAATGTATGGACTTGTTCTATAGGAAAAGTAACCTTAAGAACATAAGAAATTTACTAACGAGAGGAAGCCATCCGGCCCATCAAGTACTTTTGGAGAAAACTTGCCTAACAGCTCAGAGTTGGTAAAATCTTATCTAGCTCTGATTTAAAGGAACCCAGGGTTTTAGCTTGCGCTACACTAGTAGGAAGACTATTCCATACTCTAACTACACGCTGTGTAAAGAAGTGCTTCCTCAAATTCGTTTTAAAATGTTCTCCTGCTAAATTCCACTTGTGGCCACGAGTTCTAGTATGTCATGTCACTCACCATCCAGACCTGTTAGAATCTTATATAACTGGATCATACCCCCACTTAGTCTCCTTTGCTCGAGGCTGAACAGAATCAGCTCAACTAACCTGTTCTCATAAGACATTCCTCTAAGACTGGGAATCATTCTCATAGCCCTACGTTGCACCTTTTCCAAGGCAGCAATGTCCTTCTTAAGGTATGGTGACCAAACCTGCACACAATATTCTAGGTGGGGTCTTACCAAGGAATTATACAATTGTAGCATCACTTCCTTTGACTTAAACTCCACACAGCCGAGATGTAACCCAACATTCTATTTGCCTTTTTTATTGCTTCCCCACACTGGCGAGAGTGGGACATGGAAGCATCAACATACACACTGAGATCTTTCTCATAATCAGCTACCTTTATTTCAGTGGAACCCATAAAATATCTGTACTTTATATTTCTGCCATATTTCTGGATGTGGCAGTGTGTGAGGAGATGGAGACTCTGATAAAGTATCATAAGGCTAATTAGAACACAGAAAGGCGTAACAAGAAAAGGAGTGAGCAACTGGAGGTTCTGAGGTTATGGCAAAGGGAGAGGCCTGGAGAAAAGAGCAGAAAGTGATGAGAGAGTGATGAGTGAGAATCAGGCAGGAGTCAAAGGTGAAACAGAGCAGGAGGAATTACGACTTCCTCTGTATCAGGGACTGTATCTGTTAGTAGAAGGGCCACCTCTGATATTTAAGGGCCACTTTCCAGTAATAGAGGGCAAGATAAAGTTCAGAGAGGAAGAAACAGAAGGATGAAGAAAGTTGTTTATATGGGTACAGGGAAGTGAGCGACCTGTGGCGGCAGACCGTGAAGGAAGGACTGCGAGGGAGTGATATAATAATAGAAGGCCAGGCATGTGGGTTTAAGAAAAAAGGGGGGGATATAAAGGTGAGGTGCGGAGCAAGTGGTAGGGCTACAGAAGGGCTGATGCATCTGATGGACAGCCCTAACCCTCCATGTAGAGGATGGAGCCAGTTTCAGGAGAAGGAGATAGAAACGGAGAGTGAAGAAGGAGTAGAGGAGGATAATGCAGATCATAGAACAGTGGGAAGCAGGAGGGCTGTGAGACCCCCGATAGGGACACTCTGATGCTCCCCCTGGTGGTGAAAGGAGCACAGACACAGTATGTGCCATGGGCAGAACAGTCCTGGCAGACGGAGCTTGAAAATGGATGAAAGTATTTGAGGAGGAAACTATGGGACGGCTCTTGGTGATGGGGGACATAAAAGCGGTTCAGGCTTGTGTCCTGGGGGTAGACGGAATGGAGAGAATGCTGGCAGTGGTGACAGGGACTGGGTGTGGCTGAAATGAAGGTGGAGCCCGTAAAGGAGGGGAGAGCCCAGCTGCCTATCTGCAAGCCCAAGAAAAGCGGTGGAGCACTGAGGCAGAGCAGGACCTGCAGGATTCGGTGTTCAGAGGCCTGTACCGGAGGGCTCTGCAGGACACGCTCCCGAAGCCAGTGAGAAGCAGGCTAAGGCAAGTGGTGGGACTTATTACTATTCCTGAGGAGCAGCTGATACACGCTATTGACTTGTATAGAGAGGAGGAGGACTCTGCTGAAGAGCATGAGAGGGAGCTGATGAAGAAATTGAGTCAGTCACCGCCAAAAAAACAAGGCCACTAATTGGCCTCCGGTTCCTAATTAGAACAGATGAGTAGATACAATGGATGGGGGTTTCCTCAGAGGGCACCCATTTACAAAAGCAGGTGCAAAGCAGGTGGTTTGGGTGCCGACAGAACATGAAGGAGTGCAGGCAGCGGCAGGAGAGAAGCTGGTAAGGAGTCAGTCGAGTGCAGAGAGTGTAGGAGATTTCAGAGGTTTGTGGTTGTGGAGCATGATAGGAGTGCAGTGTGAAGGGAAATAAAGGACAGAGGAATGTTGGCAGGAGATGGAAGTGCCTGAGGAGGTGTGGTTCCGCTTTGGAACCCCGCCCCTCCCATCTGTGGTCAACCTTCCCCTTCTCAGTCTCTTATTTCTGGCCAGACGCGAGATCTTCGTGGTTTATGCAGCGTGCAAGCGTTTTTCCCCTCCTTGTGTTCCTGTCTTCCTGTGTACCGATCTCTGCTTCGCCTCCTTGGCTCCGAGTCATGCCTGGCGCGCTTACTGCCATCTACCATCAGCCGACCTGGATTACCGACAGCGTCTGCCGTTTCAGCCCTCTGACAGCCGATGCCGGACTCCCGGTTACATAGGATGGATGGATGGATTCGAGCTTGTATTTGAAATAGAAACATCGCAGCGGTTCTCAGGCAAGAGCTGGACATATTTATTTTTCAGCTTGTTTTTGGGAAAAGCAAGAAATATAAGCTTTGTGCGTCTGTACTCTGGTCTTACTCCCTGCACACATTGATGGCACGGAAGGACAGTCACTGCAGTCACCTATTCTCACACTGACTTTCTCCTTTAAGTGCTGATACTGCAGAAGAATATAGATCATTTGCTTGCTTGCTTAATAACCACAAGCACCCATATTGCAGAATGAATGAGACTGAAGTGGATGGAAGGCCACGTCATTCTGTCTGCAGTGAAAGAAATAATAGCAGGAGTTGGAATTGATTATGATTATGGAGAAAATGGCTGGCTGTGGTGAGAAAGTTGTGGAAATTTGTGCCAATTCACATCGGTGAGAGCATAAAGGGTAATTTCTTTCAGTATGGGACGAATTCACATATTTGTGTGAGGAAGGTAACAAAAGTTCACTAAAGTACACTATATTAACTTTGAATATCCTTAATTAAAATATTATGTACAGTATAACACTGCACCTTTTAACAGGCTGCATGTCTGGCAGTGAAGGTCACATTCAGTTTGCTGAATGTATTCTGTCTTAAATGGTCGGCCTATTTTTCCTTCTGCTGGATGATGTACCCAGTTATCTTATAAACAAAGAGTATAATGAACAAGTTGATGTTCTGTGTGTCTGATACCTGTACCTGTTTGGCAAAGCAGTATATAGTTACTGCCTACATTTTTGGCTGTGCATGTGTGATTTTCATGGGAATATTATATTTTTATATCTGTGTGTAGATTTTTTCAGCAATAATTGAGTTTATCCTTCTGTACAGTATTTAAGGTTTTGGTAATTCATCATTTATTTGTATTTGTGCAGTGTGCAGTTACCAGGTTATAAATAAACAAATAAATAAATGTGACATCAGAAGAGATGTACAATCACAGTAAAATGTGTGAAAGTAATGGAATGTGAAAAATGTGTGTGAGTCTCCACATGTATAAAGCGGCTGTATACCATAAGGAAAAGGAGCAATGGATGAATTACATAAAGTGCTTACTGTCCAAAACGACAATGAGTCATGTTCGGCGTAACATAAATATTCAGTGAGTTAACCCTTCGAACTCGACAAACGCAAGATGCGTTTTTTGCACCTATTAATCTGAAGCTCTTAACTTTGGATATGCATAATGCACAGACAAGAATCATATGTCTTTGGAATCAAGAGAACTATCAGCTAACTTCACCAAGTCACCATATGGATGCAAAATCAAAGATTTCTGCCTGGCACTAAGCATGTATTCCTCTGTCACGTCACCGGTGGGAAGTAGGACCCAAATGCAAGCTGTAGGGCAGAATCCCCTTCGTGGGGAGTTTTATTGACAGGCAGGTTTGGGCACAGAGACGCAAACAGACAAGGACACAACTGGAGAAGATAGGACTGGGCACTTTACCAGACTAAGGAATGGGAAAACACAAGGAAGCTGATAGTGACTGACAGAAGGGGAGGAACATGGGATGAGACTAATAGACACCAAGCGTGGCTCATCAGGGAGGAGAACTGGAGGGTAAGGTTGATTAAATGGGCAAGACATGACAGTAAACGCCCCCCTCCCAATCCTGTGCCCTCCGGGTACAAGGGCATCATTGAGGGGACACACAGACCAGGGCAAAACCAAGGACAACAGGGGAGACTAACCCCCAGGACACAAATCATGACAGGCCAGGTAATCCAACAGGGATGCTGACTATGGACCAAAAGACAGACAGTGGGTGTCAGTGGGTAAGTGGGAACAAAGGACACAGTAGAAGGAGACAAAAGGGAGGGATTGGGCATCAAAAGGACCAAAGATGGCACAGGGACAGACAAGGCAGGACACAACCAGACAAGACAGGCAAGCAACGGAACCAGTGCAACAATAATATGGCCAGGAGAGGGGAACCTAAAGCGGGAAGCAAGAGTGACTGGAGTGGGGGCTGGAACAGTGAAATCAGGCTAAGAGGTGAAACCAGGGAGAGCCACGGGGAAGCAAGACTACAGACCAAAGACTGAGGTATTAGGAGGGGCAAGACACTAGGTAGCATGGGAGGTAAAGTGAACAGTTCAGGGCCTCTGATGGGCTCCGGGGTGCCGCAGAAGGGTCACGGCCAGGGGGGCCTTTGGAGTCCTGTCTGGGTCTGTAGAAGCTCCACTCGTCTGCGGCAGCCGAGGGAAGAACAGCATCGGTAGACGGCGAGGGGTTGGCAGAGAGAGGGTGTCGAGGGGCAGGCAGGACAGGAACTGGACCAAACCAGGGACCCTGCAAAACAAAAACACAGGTCAGTACCAGCGCCATGAGGAGACCGGATGTGGTTCCTTTTGGGAATCATTGAATGGGATACCCTGAAAGACCATCTTGGACCAAGCCTGGATCAGGAGGCAGGTCTGGGTAGCATAACCTCGTTTTTTCCTCCTGGACCTCAGCTCACGACTGGATTTCCGTTGACCCTGCCGTTGTCGCGGCGATAGCCTCCTCGGCTGGGGAAACTTTGGCCACGGGGCTGACACCACGGAGTCGGACTCAGGGCAAGACCTGGAGGCTCCCACTCCATGTCCTCCGGGGGAATGTCCTCCAGGTCAGCCCCCTCTGGGCTGGCATTGTCTGGAGAGTCTGATGCCAGGCTGGTGATGCCTTAATCCATACTAAATGTAAATAAACATAATAAAATTTAAAAGAATAAAATGGTAATTAGAGGAAAATTTAACGTGCAAGTTTTTAAAAAAATGGGCTTTTCCTTTTACCCAGATGTCTGCAAGCGCTGTGACTGTGATGAATGGTGACGCATGAGATCCTGAGAATGGGCGACGCTTCCAAGGATGGGTGGCAGGTGGCATTTCCCAGGAATTACAGGCAGGAGATGCCTGAGGAGCTCTCCTGGAGGGAAGACAGAAAGAGAAGAAGGGAACAAGCAGAGGCTGTGGGGAGAAAAAGACTGCAGAACCAGTTAAAGTTGTACAGGTGGATTGTACAAATGCCCTCAAGTCTTGGTCCATGAGGGTTCCTGTTTTTAATTTACAAAAAAACAATAAATTAATTTTAAATAAATCTTAAGGCTTATCATTTACATCTTTCTAGTAGTTAAAACACATACAATCAAATAACTTGCCTGGTGATTTTGGAACTTCCGACTCCAAAGCAAAATAATACAGATTACAAGTACATGCATTATTCTACTTGGGGAAAAGGGATAAATTAAATAAAGGGTTAACTTTGGAATCTAAAACAAAAACAGCAATATCATATCAAGGGTCTTCAATACCTTTTTCCTGTGTCTGCTCCCTTTACATGTAGATACTGATATAAACACGTACCTTTAAAATATATTATGTTTAGTTTATAAGCTTATTTCATTATAACAAACAAGCACAATCCATAAGTGCACTAGGCCTAACACATGGTTCAGAAGCCTCCTACCCCACCTTACACCAGCCACATGGACACCATCTGTCCAACTGGGCAACTTCAGCGTCTTGTGCCTCCTGAAACGCCACCTCAGTTTCTTCTTCTTCCTCACATCCTTCTTCCTGAATGGTTTCCAGCCATGATCTGCCTCCTTGTGACACAATAGATCCCAAAGCATTCCCTCTACTTTTCTCTCCTTCTCCCTTAACCTCCTCCACATTCACTCTTACCTCACATCCATTCTCCTCACCTCCATTTACCATATGCATTCCATTCATACCAGCCTCCGCCCCCTCCATCTCACCATTGGAGGCCCCTTTCTGATACCTCCACATTTTCCCAAGTAGCCCTTCCCAATCCCTCCTTATCCCCCCCAACCTGGACAGTGGGGGTGTCGCTCGTGAGCACTCCTCCACACCGTCTCCCCAGTCGATCACCTCGTCACACAGGTACCAGGCATCCCAGTACTGGGTGTTGATCCAGGCAACCGCTGTCTGAATTTGCTTTCTGAGGAGTAAATGATAGATAGCTAACCAGCTATTTACAGTGATAATTAAATGAATAAAGACCAGACAGATCTTCAACCATACACAAAATACAGTTGCTATAATTATTATAATCATGGGCATAAATTTTATTTAACAGTAGGGGGGGGACAATAGATATAAAATTTCTCATAAGCAATTTTTGAAGGGGACACAAATAATACAGTCAAATTGTACTTATGAAGATTTGTCCCCACAGTGAAAAACTTTATTTCTGTCATTATTATTGTAGCATGGAGACTGTGTCATTATGCTTATTTTCAAAGTTTTTCTCAGGTTCAATGACAAAGCAGATTTTTCTTCAAAACTATTTATTGCATTTTTTGTTATGTTGTTTACGGTCAAGCCATCAACATACAATAAAATTTAAACATGACTATTATTGTGAAAAAGATATAAAATAAGTAATGTTTTGTATCAAAATCAACAATTAAATTATCGATTTACAGTAACTGTTCTATGCAACAAAAAAAAACATCTGCAATTTAAAGCAAACTTACATTAATGAATAGACACTAAACAAAAGTACCAAATGTGTTTTTCCTGGTATCACTGGGCCCCACAAACTCATATGTTGTTTATGTTAAAGTTGTCCAGCTCGTCTTTCTGCATATTGCAGACTAACAGACTGTTAAGTGCATCTTGGCCCATAGTAGCCCTTAGCCATGTCTTTAGTCTGCGCAATGCACTGAAGCTCCTCTCAGCTTCAAATGAGGACACTGGAACCACCAACAAAATTCTGACAAGGACCTCAATCTGGTCAAACAAGCCTGAAGGGCCAGTGCTTTGGACAGGATCTTAGTCCGTATTCAATAAGCCTTTAGGTGAAAGGAGGTGTAAGAATAAGGATCTTTCCCCTTTTTTAGCATGAGAAATATTAGCTTGGGCAAGAGGTTCAGGTTGTTGAACATGTCCAATAGGAGAGAGGACAACTGGGGCCATAACTTTTTATAGAACTCGGAAGGAAAGCCATCGGGTCTGGGACATTAACCACTTTGCGAAGCAGCCGCCATGGTGGTCAGTTCAGTTACAGTGAGAGTGATAGTGACATCTAAATCATTCACAGCCACACATTCCTATGAAGGAATGGCTAAATCCCTAAAGAAACTATTGAACTCTAGACAACAAGTGAGAGGAGAAAAACTTGAATGCATTATTCATTTCTAGAGGATTTGCTCGTAATAATGAGACCTTGTTTGCATCAGTAGTTCAGCAGTATGTTGAGACACTAGAAATTCAAACTCTGCTTGTATCGTTAGATGCTCCTTATAAACATCATCAGATAGGGAGAAACATATCAATTGTCAAGATCTGCTTCACGCTGTGTTAAATATGCCATCTTCTCCTTCCACAGCTTTCTATCATTGCTTACATATCAGATAATCTGCCCACTGGTATCAGTCTGCAAGGTTTCCAGCGATATGGAAACAAATACATCTGGAGATTTATTTAAAGAAAGAAAATTGGCAATTTGTTGTGAAATAAAATCAACAAGGAAAGCAACTGAGTGTTGAACCGTCAAGGACACCATGTTCTAACAAAATTTTCGAGGAGACTGGAGCATGATCTGAGAAAGCTATTTTATCATAGCTACTCAGATATTGAGCAAGAAGTCTTATCAACTAAGAAATAGTCAATTTGGGTAAACGTGTGATGAATCTCAGAGAAAAAAACTATACTCTTTTCGAGTGGGATTAAAAAATTGTGAAAACACCTGACACATTAAATTTGTTGGTAAAAGAATTGATCGTTTCGACAGATTTTGAAGGCAGAGCTATCTTGGGGGATGGATGATCCAATTTCGGATTAAAGCGACAATTTAAATCACTCCCCAAGATAAGGTGATATTTAGAGGTATCAGGTACCAGTGAGAACAGACGCTTAAAGAAAATATCATCACAATTAGGAGCACATGCGTTAACCAATAGTACAGGCGTAATGAACAATAAACTAGTAATTATGACAGATCTCCCATTTGGATCGGGAATCCACATCAGATATGCAAAGAACAAAGGGAATAGATGTATGCAACAATATTGTTACATCCCTTGCTCTACAGCAGAAAGATTGTAGAATGATAGATGTAATCTGCACATCCACACCTGTCGTCTGATGGTTTAAAATGAGTTTCTTGAAAGAGCATCATACGAGCCCTTCAGCGATAAAGGTATTGCAGTATTTCACTGTGTTTGATAGGATTATTAAGGCTGTTATAGTTAAAACTAAGCAATTTACAATAGTATCCCCCTACACCTCCCTGGTGAGTCCCAGGTTAATCATTACTAAGGCGTACTCCTAACTGAAGTCTGCTATGAAAATTTGGGTTGAAGGCTGTGGCGCAATATGTTAGACTGACTGAAATAAAGCAGAGAAAACGTAATATAAAGAAGAGAGGAAAATAGAGGTTAAAATGCACGGTAATTTCTTGTCATATCGCCGCAAATGCACATAAAGTACGTACGAATTCACACTGTTACAACAACCGATTGCTGCACATATCGCTTTTGAAGGTGAATGCGTACTTACCAGTTGCTGAATGCTGAATGCTTACCAGTTATATCCATCCCTGCGTATATAGCTAACAGGATGTCAAACACCATTGCTGTGCTCTAGAAGTTGCAAAGTAACTTGCTTGCCTGCTAGTGGCACTCCAGTACATTTCTAAAAGCATGCTCAGGCAGTGCCATCTTGTCATATGTGGAAGCCTCAACAAGCCAAAATCAGCTACTTTTTTTTCCAAAGTACAAAATTAATTTGTATCAGCTAAATGTATGAGTGTTTACAGCCACCGAGCTTATCTTATTGGAAGACAAAGCAGGACATTCACGTATCATGTAATTAATTTAAGAAAGCGGTATTTTGCCTCATTACGCATGTATTTAAGCTGCAGTGTGGTGGAAGCTTATTACCTTTGAATAACATTCCTTTAAATATTATGCCTCGGCTCCATTTGCTTGAACAAAATAACGCTTCCTATTGTACTGAACATTCGCTATACAATTTGTTTTTATGAAACTTTCTTTAACATTTAAAAGAAAAGTAGAACTTTCTACATCTGAACTACATAGTACGTCTTCGACATTCCCCGGAAAAATGGACTCTACGCACGAGTTATGACGTAATACGCACGTAGCGTAATACAGCTCATTAGCCAGTTTCAACGTACGTACTATTACACTAATGTTAAGCGGACAGTGGGAGTAGTTTCCATAGAAACAACGTAAATATTCTTTACCGTTTGCAGTACAGCAAACTCTACGAATGAAAATGGCGCTCAATTGAGCAGTTTGTTAGCTCTCCAAAATTTCGTTTTATTCTTCAAATTATATTATGCAACTTTGATTATTTTCTCTTTTATACTATACTAATGTAGTACATGTCGATAAAATTATTGCATGTTTTTAATGTCATTAAAACTTGTGGTCTTTATTTTTATTGGAGGTGTTCTTATATCGAAGTGATGATGATAGACAGCTATTTGGTTAGTAAAATCTTCCCAAACTTCAAAAAATGTCACTGATCCCTAAAACGGCGGTGTAATTTGCCGGGGTGTCCACGATAAAATATGCGGAATGGTGGGAGATTGGCTATGCGAACGGAAATCCGGCACTAAACAATACAGACAGTTTTCTTTTTAATACGGCGCGAACCCGTAATAAACAGGACGGTAGGCACAGCCCGCCCCCCCCCCTGAGCACTGAGCGCGGACTGTACCGGTACACTGACCGGGGGCTGGGAACCCTTACGGTAATGGATGGTAAAATGTTTACTTAAAATGTTTAAGTAATTTGGGGCATTGCTTTCGTAATAAGGTAAATGCTTCAAGCTGACTATTACATTTTTAAAAAAACAATGTTGCACAGAACTAAAAAAATACTCTTAGTTTTATCAGTGTTAACACAGTTCTCAGTAGCATTCATCTGGGTTTTCACTTGTGGAGCGCTGTTGTTTCCTATTCCATGTTAGTTATAATCGCTAGCACAGTTTTTTTCTATAAACCCCACAATTTCCATTTCCATTTTCCAAACCGCTTATCTTACTGGGTCTCGGGGTGTCCGGAGCCTATCCCGAAAGCAATAAACCCCACAATTATTCATTATAATCCATCCATCCATCCATCCATCCATTTTCCAAACCGCTTATCCTACGGAAGCAATAAACCCCACAATTATTCATTATAATCATGGGCGTAAATCGCGGGGGGGGGGGGGGGACGGAGGGAACATGCCCCCCCCCCCCCCCCCCCCCCAATAAATTATTTAAAAAAACGCACTCTCTATTGTGAAAAATATATGTATGTATACCTAAAATAATTGTGTAGGTAGAAAATAAAACAAACGCAAACAATGCCTTTAGAAACAGTTGCGTCCCCCCCCCCTTCCTCACAGTGGTTTGGCCCGCTGCCTGCTTTCCCAGTTCATCTCACCTACTCTACACACACGAGTCAGGTGTGTGGCTGCGGCTCTATTAATGTTGAACTCCAATAAGTAGAGTATTTTATTTAATTTAAATAAAGCGATTATCTTTAATGTAGTTAATGCAGACTCATTCATAAATTAGTTTCGGCAAAAATGCTGATTACCGATGTAATTTTCCATGAATCAGATATATTAGCGATTAAAATATTACTTATTTAGTTAACGTTCGCTTGTTTACAATAACTTGTTCCCTAGTGCACTGCAACTAACGCGCCAGAGCCGTTTCCAATGCATTGTTTTATTTGTGACGACTTGGCATAATATTAACTTAACATTAACGGCCACAGTTAGCATATTGTTTAGCTGTGCATTTACTAAATGAGCACTGTGCTACGTCCGAACTGACCCCACTGTATTTTTTTGTATAATCAGTTTCTATTCTGTTCTTAAGTGTCTTAATTCATTTTAAATACAAATTTAAACCTTTTTTAATTCCTTGTTTTTATTGTTGTGATTATTTTATGATAGTTTTACTTTCTTTATGTAAAGCACTTTTAATTACCATTGTGTATAAAATGGCTACAGCATAAATAAACTCGCCTTGCCTTACAGTGTCATAAACTAGATAAAATGACAGAGAAAAGGAAAATGGACATAGGAACATTTTTCAGTGCACCTAAACGCCAAGTAACTACGAAAAGTTCACATATTATGGCAATTTGGCTTTAAGAATGGGTGCTTATCATACCTGTCAAGTTTTGGATTTGAAAATAAGGGAAATTTTCCGGCGCCCGCCGCGAGCAGTCCCACCACCCCAACCAAGCTGCAGTATCCCTTACATTTTAAGACAGGCGACAAGAAAGCTAATCACCACTTGTCAACCACTTATAAACTACAACTGGCTTTATGCACAGCTGCACTACTTCCTGAACTTCAAAGGCAGCTCCTTTGTTTCCTGTCTGCCATTATTGGACAAACTAATTAATCCAGGTGATCAGTTTGTCCAATAATGGCAGACAGGAAACAAAGGAGCCTTCGTTTTTCCCGTTGAGTATTTTCGTGCAATAGCGGAGTCCGGGAACATGTCAGCTACACACTTGTTGAAGTCATCATGGAAGGAGAAAGGAATGTTGTTTTTGGCACACAGTATTGCCATTTTTACCTCTGCACTTGTGACCTGGTCTGCCTCAGTGGCATTTCTCGTCACGAATGCTGACATCGCCTGGGCATGTTTTTGTGCCTTTAGCCGGCGCTTGTGCTTGGCGGATTTGTCATGCTGGCAACATCATTCCTTCCCCCGTGTGCGATGCTAAAGTCGCAGTTACAAATTTTACAAAACGCGTGACTGCCCCCACCCTGCTCTTCTTCAGAAAAATTAATTCGTTGTCCCATTGATCGCGGTATTTACACGAGGGTTTTGGTTTTTTGGCAGGAGTGCCTTCCTTCTCTGTCCTGGCGTCCATCATCTGTCTGTTTTCTTCTTTTTTTCCCATGTTTTTTTCCCGCGTAGTAGGCTACTGTAGGTGGTAGTTATCGCGAGGCTAGTGACAGAGCTCAGATTTTGGGGGGGACGTTTTTTTTTTTTTTAATAACGCAGGTTAAAATACGGGACATTTACGGGAAAATACTAATACGGGAGGACGGCGGGAAAGAAGGGTAAATTACGGGACTTTCCCGGCCAAAACGGGATACTTGACAGGTATGATTCTATGGCAAATGCCAATCGAGCTCCATGGTGCTGGGCAGTGAGCACAGGGCCCATTAGAGGATGTTGGACCCTCAAGCCAACCTCATGAAGTCCAAACAATCAGAAACATTCACACCAGTGGCTTGATGAAGGTCATTTTGTAGGGCTCCAGCAGTGTTCATCCTGTTCCTCCTTGCACAAAGGAGCAGATCCCGGTCCTGCTGATGGGTTAAGGACCTTCTATGATCCTGTCCACCTCTCCTAGAGTAACTGCCTGTCTCCTGGGATCTCCTCCATACCCTTGAGACTGTGCTGGGAGACACAGCAAACTTTCTGGCAATGGCACGTATTGATGTGCCATCCTGGAGGAGTTGGACTACCTGTGCAACCTCTGTAGGGTCCAGGTATCGCCTCATGCTACCAGTAGTGACACTGACCGTCGCCAAATGCAAAACTAGTGAAAAAACCGTCAGAAAAGATGAGGAGGAAAAAATGCCAGTGGCCTCCACCTGTTAAACCATTCCTGTTTTGGTGGTCATCTCATTGTTACCCCTCTAGTTCACCTGTTCATAATTTCATTAACACCAAAGCAGCTGAAACTGATTAATCACCCCCTCCGCTACTTAACTGACCAGATCAATATCCCAGAAGTTTAAAAGACTTGATGCTATACTCTAATTAAAAAGTGTTCCTTAAATTTTTTTGAGCAGTGTATAATCGTAGCATCACTTCCCTTGTCTTAAACTCCACACACCTAGACTTGTAACCCAACATCCTATTGGCCTTTTTTATTGCTTCCCCACACTGGCGAAAGTGGGACATAGAAGCATCAAGATACACATCGAGATCTTTCTCATAATCAGCTACCTTTATTTCAGTGGAACCCATAAAATACAAGTACTTTATATTTCTGCTCTCTGCATGATTATCTTACATGTATCTACTGTATGTTAAATTTCATCTGACAGGTATCAGCGCAGTCACTAATTAAATCCAGATCCCGTTGTAGCCTCTCCGCTGCTAGATCAATATCTGCTACGCCACCCACCCTGGTGTCGTCTGCAAATGTAGCCAGTTTACTGTATGTATTGCTGTCAATATCATTAATGTAAATTAGGAACAGTACTGGTCCTAAAATTGAACCCTACAGTACCCCACTATGAACACAGACCCACTGTCATGCCCGGCTCATACGATCGTTGTGTGCCACGCCCCCTGATTATCCACGTGTTCTTCCCCTATCATGCCTAGCTGTACCTTGTCGTTTCGCCATGTCTTTTGTCTATATCAGTCCACATCTTGCCCTGTCCGATGTCCGTCATTGATGTTAGTGCTGTTGTCATGTCCCGTTCTGCCCATAGCCGTCTTCCCCCTAATAAAACCCCAGTTTTCCCCGTATTCTACCTCCCTGCTTCGTCCTTCCCTGCCTCCTTCCTGCCAGCCTGCCCGTTCGCACACGCAAACTCTGACACCCACAATATAATAATATTGTGTACAGTACATACTGTAATCAATGCAGAGGTAACATCCCATCTCCAAATTCAAGTTGCTGGCTATGTTTACTGTAGGTCCCAGGGGAAGGGGCTGCACTAAACCAGTATTTCAATTGATTACGAAAAACCTTAGTGCTTAATTAGTAATCACCAATGGTTGCAGCGGAATTTCTGAAGAGAACCGTCAAACGAGAATGAAGGAGTATATTCAAACAACATTTATCCAAAATGGGAAATTTATGACGCTTTCACAAACTAGATAATATAAAAAAGAGAACTTTATTTTAAGTATGCAATGTCAGGAGAAGATTCAACTCCGACCTCCAGCAGAGCTTCTCCCATGTCCTGGAGGACGCAGGGGACATTGAGTCCGAATGAGCCTTGTTCCATGCCTCCGTTGTGGAGGCGGCTGACTGGAGCTGTGGCCGTAAGGTGGTTGGTGCCTGTTGTGGCGGCATTCCCCGAACCCGCTGGTGGACAGCGGTGATGAAATGATGGGATGCGGCTTCGGCGGTCGTCGAGGCAAAAACTCAGGTGTGGGAGGAGTTTAGCGAGGCCATGGAAAATGACTTCCGGACAGCCTTGACTTCAAAGACCTCGATCGCACCAACACACCTTCCAATGAGGAAGCAGAGTCTGGGGAAAAAAAGAGGTGTTTATAGAAACTCACTGCATGTTATAGGGAAAGAATTCGGGGTGGGGGGTGTAAATGAGGTTACGTACTGGGCATGCTGTTGTGGGCAGATGGGTTTCCTCCTTGGTGGCCATCAGGGACTAACGAGGTGAAGCGTATTTTATGATGCGGGGGTGCGCAGGCACTACGCAGCAGCTGAAGTGTTTTCTGGCTCTGCTCATGTCCTGCGCACGAAACCAGCTGCCTGTCCCCGCATCATAACACTCCACCTTGTTAGTTACCCCAAACCCATCGTGGCCGCCCATCACAAATAGGAGGTCGTCCACCACTGCGATGCCAAATTCACAGCGTGGTGTGGACATGGGGGCCACAGCATGCCAGTGGTTTGTAGTAGGGTCATAGACCTCCATGGTCTGCAGGTGATCAGGCCTGTTGATACCGCCCACCTGAGAGATGCCAAAGATTCATTATCACTTGCTTGCCAAAAGGATGGGCAAACATCAACTTTCCCAAAGTCATGAACTCTTAAGCAATTTTCACCCTATGAAAGCAGGCTCCTTAGAACCTCCCATTGTCTATAAATGACACAAGCTTATATACACATGTCAACCTATATGCAATGAAAACATGGATTTGGGCAACAGAAAACTTGTATGATTCGGTGAAAACTGTGAGCCATCAAAAATGACTCCTTATGCTAATATATTTTGCTTTTTATTGTTATTACTTAAAACGAACACTTGAAGCTAATCAGACACTGAAAAAAACAACAATCTGACCAATTATATCTGGAACTAGAGAAAATTTCTGGCATTTAACTGTTTTGTTTGGTTTAAATGTATCACAATGAAAGACACAGCAGCAAAGACAAAAAAACCATGAGTCTTACAGGTAAAATGTGAGATTTGACACAGAAAGGAATCACTCACCGCATAGATCTTCCCTTTATACGCCGTGACTCCAAGGCTGTGACGGGGAGTGCTCATTGGAGTGATCAAGCTCCATTCATTAGTGAGGGGGTCAAAGCACTCCACTGTAGAAAGGCTCTCTGTTCCACTGTGGCCCCCACAGATGTATATCTATGAAAAACAATTTAACTGTGAACACCGTTATACTGTATATGACTGGGGTTTGGAGGTTACAGATGAAGTTCATTGTGACTCAAAAATAAAAGTATATGCTATGCATAGTGTATGACAGGGTTCCCCAGTTCCGGTCCTGGAGGAACACAGTTTGCAGATTTCCCTTCTCAAACACACCATAATCAGCTAATTTTCAGGTTTAGTATGGCTGTTTGAAAAGGGAAATCTGCAAAGAGTTTTGAATTCTGCTCCCCCAGGAACAGAATAAAGGAAACCTGACATGGGAACACCATTTCATCTATCTCACAAGTCTTGGATATGACACCACAGCACTACCCAATGTGCCCCTAATGGAGCCCAATAATGCATTTATGCAAATACTTAAATTTATTGAACATAGTAATTATGGATTAAAATCAGCAATCTGAAGAGAAAGAGAACTCATGACTGTGTAAAATACTCAATTTCAAGGGGAAGATGAGGGTAAACACAGTCAGACGCCCTCCCATTACCCTACCTTGCCATTCAGGGTGGTGGCACTGGCATCGCTTCTCCTCTCATTCATGGGCTCGATCTGGGTCCATTCGTTGGTTATTGGGTTGTAGCGCTCAACTTTGTTGAGGGGCCTGAAACCAATATGGCCACCCATGGCGTAGATGAACCCATCGAGCACAACCACACTAACATTACAGCGATGCCAGTGCATGGGGGCCATCTGCTGCCATGCTCGTGTTATCGGGTCATATCTGCGCACGGTATTAATGAGGTTTTGGCCATCAAACCCCCCAATGCAGTACACAAATCCATCATGGTACACCGTGCCATGACCAGCTAGGTTGCTCTGCTCCTCCTGCGTGATATCCACCCAGCGGTCGGCCCGTGTGTCATACGCATCTATGCAGTTAGTAGTGCCCATGTTCCATCCACCGATAGCCAGCAAAACATCAGAGGGCAAGCGTGGGCGGATCAGCGGGTTCTCAAAGTCAGAGAGTGGACTTTCATCATCAAGATCATAGATGACCTTCATGACATCACTGATAATTCGCCTGCACGCCGCATTGGCCTTCACTAGATCGTTGTTTTTGACGATCTTCATGAAATATTCTGGATCCATACGAGCCATGCGAACCTACACAGGAAACAAGAATGAGAGAATTCCCATGAGTTCCTTAGTGCTTTCTGTGAATCTCTGGAGATGAGCAATTCCTAACATTAAGGATTCAGCAGTAAGTGCAAATTTTAATTTCTTTAGCTGAAGCCATTTACATAGAAAGTCTCAGATGTGTCAGCTAACACTTATTTCATGTAAGACATTTGAGTGTGTTGTTTTCCATTATTTGTTACACTCTCCTCCCAGGTGTAATACCTGGAAGCCTTGGTTGTAGACTTATGGGACATGAAAATGGAGGTTCAGTCTCTAGCTACAGTAATAAGGACTTCACTCAATGAGCATTCTATTGTTATATACACAAGTCAATGCGAACATAGTATAACTATACTCACCTTGGGCAACAGAACTGAAATGTGGGCCTCTCGGGTGGCAGGCTCGTGCTCGATCCACCGGAGGATGGCGTGAAACACCACATCCTCTTCTCTGACATTCAGTTCATCCCGCTCCATGATGTCACAAAGTTCTTCGAGCGTGAGTTCTAGGAACTCGTTTGAGTTGATGGCAACCTCCTTGAAGTTCTTCAGGAGGAATTTGAATGCAGACTGGTGCAGCTCCTTGAGGCAGAAGACATCTCCGATTTTGACAAGCCCAACACAGTTGTCAAGGCAGAGATGCTCATGCAGGAAGTCACAGCAGCGCTGCACGATGCCCAGGACACTAAGATGCTCAGCAGCTGCCAGGAGGTTCTCCACATTGTCAGCTGTGATGACCACAGAGTACGTGTAGGCGTACTCCATGACCTGCCTCAATGTTTCTGGGGAAATGCCTGGGAGTTGGTACTCCCGCTTTCCTGAATCACTCCAGTCACTGGCGAACAGAGTCCTGAAAACAATCCAGAAGTGACTCATCTAATAAATATGGGTTTTGC
This sequence comes from Brienomyrus brachyistius, assembly GCF_023856365.1. Classification (NCBI taxonomy): domain Eukaryota; kingdom Metazoa; phylum Chordata; class Actinopteri; order Osteoglossiformes; family Mormyridae; genus Brienomyrus; species Brienomyrus brachyistius. The sequence continues at coordinate 1,401,852 of NW_026042335.1, read as the reverse complement.
AGGCAAAGTTAAATAAGGGGTTTTCTAAATCTTCTGAACCAGGGACCCCCAAATGGAAATAAACCAGAGATAAGGACGCCCTGCTACAGATGATCACATAGGCATCTAAGAACTAGGGACCAGGGGCTTTAACTCTTATTTTTCCAACATTAGCTCCCCCTTTAATATTTTTCACTTGGGCTGGTGGGCAAGTGCCCCGGAATACTTTGTTTTTGCCTGATGGACATGGTCCCCTTTTTATATATTTATACCATTATTATTATTATTATTATTATTATTATTATTATTATTATATGTTAAACGTTAAGGTGGTACTGTATACTTAAAAATATTTCTGATCAGCACTGACCTACATTAATATAATTTAATATAATGTACATTAATATAAACTTTCTGTCATGCTAGAGCCTTATTGCCAAGGAGAAGTCATTGCTAACGAGAGATAAAAACTGACTCCTTGCTGTTTTCGCATCTTCATATATGGGTCACAGCTACTTACTGGAAGTAGGAGCTACAGCCACACAGAATCACTCTATGGGCGTTGAATTGAACACCGTCTGCGATGAGGACCACGTCACAAAGCTGCCCTGCGAGCCGAAGCTTGTTGAACACTTCGAAAGCCGGGGACATCAGTACTCGCTCCATGTCGTGTGCCATCATTATTCAAAAATGTGGATGTCTCATCTCTTTCTCCTTTTTATACCAGTCGAAATGACGTGTACATACGTTCTAATACGCAAAAACCGCACTTTTGCGTCACAGTGTTCTAAGATACAGTAACGTTTATTTTTAAATCTATATTTGAGATTCGAAATTGATTGGGGGAGAAATATTTTCTATGCGCAATCAGCTGTACAAGAAGAATAAGTTAAATGTTTTTAACATCACTTTTGAAAAATGTATACCGTGCTTATCTTAGCATTTACGTTTTGTATTATGTGTGAATTGTCAAATCACGAATTCCCGAAATAAATAAAATAGTTCCTTAATTAATAAAAAAATGTTTTCATATTTTTTCTCCTCGGCTACGTTTCTAAAAATGAAAAACAAAAAAGGTCCTTTACATGACTGTCAGGAACGAGGCTAAAGTTCGTATCTTATTCCCTAGTTTCCACCTTAAACATAAGCCACTGAGCAACAAATGTCCACAGGACATTATTTTATGGGCTAAATCTGGTCGGCCCGTTGTGGCCTTTATTTAGAACAAAAATGGTCCTTGAAAATTGGGCTGCGTAGTCCGTCTGTTTTGGTCCACATTTAGCACAAGGTGGACGTATTTTTCGGACCGCAAATATCCCCAATACAGTCATGAAAACATATTGCAGCAAGTGTGGAATTATCACAATGATTATTGTGCTGTGTACAGTACACTTCACCCAAATCCTGAACACTATTGCATATAATCGATTATATATTATAGAGCAGTTATGCTACAATCAAGGTACAGTGTGCAATATCACTCCATGAGCTATTGACCATTTTCCTGTTTTATGATCTTTTCTTGAGAAATCGTTTTTTTTTTTTTTTTTTTTTTTTGTAATTCCTCACTTCTGCCGACTAACTCCTCCAAGTTTAATATATTTCCGTGCAGGTTTTTAAGTTTGTTTTCCTGCAGCTTCGCGGCACCCATCGTTCTTGCGCACCTCCACACAGATGGACGAGTTAAGTTAGAGGTGGATGGGAGTAGCGGCAGGACAGATATTCCGAGGGCACCCATTGAACGATGTAAGTAATTATTATTTCTCGTTAGAATTCTCACTTAACACAGAATGTTGTGTTTCGCTGAAGTTTAAACAGTCGAGCTGAATTGTGGCAAGATAAGCTGAAGCTGTTCGCGTCCGTCGCTAATGCTCGCGCCATGACTAGCCAGCACATAGTGAAATGGCGAATGGATTTGGCGACATTTTCCGTTTGAATTGAGCACAGAGACGTAGGTTGTGTTTTATTTGTGGCCCTGCTTTTACAGTGGACGTGTAGCAAAGTGAAGTTGGGATCAGCTTGCGTCTTTTGCAGCTAACATCACACTCGATATAGCCTAGCGCAGTGTATGGTGGAATCGTCATTTTGGGTGTACACAACGCAAGAGCGCAGGAGTGTTTTATATATTTATATATATATATATATAAACAATTCCACTCTGGCTGAGTTTTTTTATTATTATTATTTTTCATGCTATACTATATACAAACGTTGTACAAGTACATCTTAGGATATAGTTCACTGTGACAATATAAATGGTAGAAGAGAACTGAAACAGCAACGATTGTGTTTATGTAATTATTTAGGTCTGTGTATAATATCTTACTGTATCTAAAATCCCAAAGTAAATTAATTATTTTTACCCACCCACACACACACAAGACATATTAAGGATTGTACATTAACATATTTTATCGTAAAAAAAACTGTTGTCCGAACCATACTGAATTTAACTGGATATAGATATATACACACACAAACAAACATAATAACTAACATATAAATTGGAAGAAATATAACTTTACATATAAAACAAGCACACACAGAAGTCAAAATATGACATACATATAAAATGTATGGTCGGTTGATTGCCAGTTTCTCGCCGGTACTTGTGACTAGTGACATGGTGTATTGCAACAGCAATAAAGGGTTCTCATCATCATCTCATCATCAAATAGAACTTTAAATATAAAACAAGCACGCACAGAAGTCAAAATAAGACATACATATAAAATGTATGGTCGGTTGATGGCCAGTTTCTCGCCGGTACTTGTCACTAGTGACATGGTGTATTGCAACAGCAATAAAGGGTTCTCATCATCATCTCATCATCAAATAGAACTTTAAATATAAAACAAGCACGCACAGAAGTCAAAATAAGACATACATATAAAATGTATGGTCGGTTGATGGCCAGTTTCTCGCCGGTACTTGTCACTAGTGACATGGTGTATTGCAACAGCAATAAAGGGTTCTCATCATCATCTCATCATCAAATAGAACTTTAAATATAAAACAAGCACGCACAGAAGTCAAAATAAGACATACATATAAAATTATTATATTGAATAAGTATAAAAGGCAGATACAATTAAAATAAGGCATTCCTAAATGACACAATTAACATGATTGCACTTCGCACAACACACAGTGATATGAAATAATTGTCATCTAAATCAGGACCTTCCTTGCCTTCCTTGATGCAAAGTCATCAATAATGTCATATGAAATCTGGCCAGCAATTGCATGATTAATGCTGATGATGGCAAGGCCAGTGAGGCGTTCCTGAGACATAGTGGACCTCAGATATGTCTTCACAAGTTTCAGCTTTGAAAAGCTCCTCTCTGCTGAAGCCACAGTTACAGGTAGAGTAACTGCAATTCTAAGAGCAATGCACAAATTTGGGTATATTTCTGAGAGTTCACTGTCATGCACAAAGTTCAGCAGCTCAAGACAGGTCATAGATTTTGATGGTAAGTCAGACGAATTCTTAATCTCCTGTGCAAGCTCTCCGGCATCCAAGTCTGATTGGTCCTGAAAAAGCTAAGTAGCACCGAGGGTCTTACACTGTTCAGTGAGGTCATCATTTGAGAGATTTGGAAAATGTGTCAGTCCTCCAGATTTCTCTCCCACATTTTCCAATGTGGTGAATCTCTCTTGGATGGAAGACACTGCAGCATCAACAACAACATTAAAAAAGGTCACCTCCAGCTTCTTTAAGTCATCACTCAATGGCTCATCAAATGATTTGTGAGAAAAGTGCCGCTTTGCAGATCTCTGTCTTTTCTGCTGTAGAACAGCCTCTACGTTCGTGTCCTCACACATATCCTTGGCTGACATTTGTGCAGATGCAAAGCCTGTTGCCCTGTAGTTGCGAGAGAATTGAATGATAGCAGTGAGACGAGTCAGCGAGTCAGCCTGCAGAAGTGCCATCTCTTGTTTGTTAATTGTTTCACCATTTTTAATCCTCACTACCAGCTCTTTCCATGCTTTCATGGAGTTATGGTGTTCAGGACTATTGTCACGTGAGGTGAGAAGAGAACTGGCATGCTTCCAATCTATCAACCCAGAACTTGTTAAACTGATGTGTCTTTTAGAAAACAAAAAAAAGCAAAAAAGGCTGTTGTTTTTCTCAGAATATACTAGCCAGCTTTTAGGCATCTTTTCACCGCTAACTAGTGTTTTCTTAAAATACTGCTGGTGGCAACTTCTTCCATCACCCTCATTTCTAGGAAAAACAAAGTCAGGTGCTACCTTACTAGGTCCTTTGCAAACCAGCTGTATTCGAATGCTGTCAGTGATATCTGAAGGCCAGTTTGCAGGTTTTGTAGGCAGGAGCTCATCCTCAGGGGGTTGAGCTCCAGGCATTTCTATGAGCATACATTTGCATTAGTATACACAAGTTATTTTGAATACACAGCATTCATCGTGGCGGAACAGTCGTTGCAAAATATTTTGCGACACACCCACACACTAAGGCTACGCACAATCACACCTGAAGTGGCTGCTATTGGCTCTTCATCCTCGGGATCAGACATTTGTGGAGACACATATGTGGCTGAGGAGGTGGACGGCTCCTCATCTTGGGCGGTGGCAGTGGCAGAGGGTGCTCCAAAATGTTTCAGAAGTGCCCCTGAATAGAAACCCACTATAAAACTCTGATACATGCATGCATCATTTTCATGTTTAAAACAAACATATAATTATGCCCAATTTATCAAATATTCAGAATTATATGTATAACAAGCATTTAATTGAATAGTCTATCACAACATCAGTGTTTGGAAGCAATGCATTACTCTGTAATTACACTAAGGTGACTTACCTAAATAATGATTAAAAAAAAAAAAAATCCTTATAGTGTAAGGGATTTTTTTTGCTAAGTCAGCTAGACTACAACAGAATTCTGTCGTCCGGTTTTCGCATAAGATAGTATGCAAACGGCTAACAAACAGCCATTATAATTCGTCATACACTGAGAATAGGACACAAATCAAAAGTACTTGTCCATCTTCCATCTGTGTTAATTTTGTACTCCAATATCAACACCCATCCCCCAACCTGAGAGTCTGGTGCTTTTGTGTTTGTTTCTTCCGTGTTTTTGGGTTACACGATCAATCTCGTCCCCCACCTGCAAATTTTTTTTGTTCAGACCAAATGTGCCAACTTGAGTGAGGATTGATAGTTTGATCAATGAAGCCATGCATCTCCAGGTAATGGGGGCACATTACCTGCATTGTGAGGGATTGTCAGTTAGGGCACTACACCCATGTGGCACGTTTCCCTGAGGGTGATCCGGGTCGCAGGATCCTCATTGCTGAGGACCCAAGCGGCTGGACCAGGCCAAGGGGACGCCCATGTACATGTAACACCTACTGTAGCTGTGGCAGATGGATTGCCGATGGATTCGTAGAACTGGACCGTGTATTTACCTAGGGGGTCGCCGGCCAGGATCCCGAGGAGATTCGCTGTGTGGTGGTTGACTTCATACATACAGATTCGATTTTATATCTTACATGAAATGCAAAACACAACAATAATCCTGATGTAGTTTTCTGAAAATCTGTAACAATAGAGTGAAGGAACTGATCAAAGGCTGGGTTACTCATATATGGTATGATGAATATAATTAAGTGTTTGTTTAACCCTTTAGCTAAAAAACACACACACAAATTCCATAGCACAGCTGATTATATATATTTTATATATTTTAATCATCCAGCGATATTGTTTAATGTTGTTTCGTTGTTCACATTTCGTGGTGTGTCAACAATGATCAATGAAAAACAAATTAAATTGTTGTTATTCCAGTCCTCCTGCCTGTCGTCTGCCTCAGTCTGTCTGTGGCTGAAGGAGCACAGATGCCCTCCCCAGCTTCCAGATGTCTCTGTATGGTAAAGTGCAGCAGTGTCTATTGGTATCATGGTCTCAGAAAAGAACAGCAGAAAATGACAGGAACAAATGTCCGTCATCTGATACTCGGACTCCTGGTGACAGACAACTAGTCTCTTCCCGCCTCCCAGCCCAGCATTCACCAAATAGCTATAGAGACACTGTTGCATATGCATGAGCTCCCACATAATTGTTAGACTGAACATGTTTCCTTTGTGTGGTTACATTGCAGCATTCTTAGAAAACTAAGAAAGTATCCCAGTGTTCTGTAAGCACTGTACATTTTAGGGAAAGAATTTGAGGGGGGGTGTACTTGAGGTTACCCACCAGGCAGGTGGGTTTATCTCCTCCTGGGTGGCCATGGGACTACCGAGGTGCAGCGTGCTGTACGATGCGGGGGTGCGCAGGCACTACGCAGCAGCTGAAGTCTCTGTTGGCTCTGCTCATGTCCTGGGCGCTAAACCAGCTGCCTGTCCCCGCATCGTAACACTCCACCTTGGTTGTAACCCAGACGTCATCAGAGCCGCCCATCACAAACAGGAGGTCATCCACCACTGCGATGCCAAAACGGCCTCGTGCCGTGAACATGGGGGCCACAGCACGCCAGTGGTTCATCGCAGGGTCATAGGCCTCGACGCTCCGCAGGTAATGTGACCCGTTGGAACCGCCCACCGGGGAGACACCAAAAGCAAGTGATCACTCAGGTACCAAAAGGATAAGCAAATATCAGCTTTACCAAAGTCACAAACTTTTCAGGAATTTTAGTCCTATGAAAGCAGGCTTCCATTGTCTCACAAGCTTATAACTCATTTGTGTTAAAGACACGTGAACCTAACTGTACCAAAGACAGGGATTAGGGTGGAGGGAAAACCAGCAGAATTAGGGGAAAATCATGAGCCTTCAAAAAAGACTCCTTATGCTCATATATTTTGCTTTTATTATTATTATTATTATTACAAAAAATGTCATTTGTAGTTAAACAGACACTGACAAAAACAACAATTATGTCTGGAACTAGAGAATATAAAACTGTGATCAGAAATCGAAACTTTACTACCCGAGCTTGTAGCAGAGTCCCCCAACATATTCGTTTATAACCCAGAAATGAATGCAGGGAGGCTAAAGAGGGTGGTATATATTTTGTACATGCATTCAGATAAGCCTTCACAGTGAGTTATTCTGACAGTGAACATTTTGTTTGGTTTAAGGGAATCACAATCCATGACAGTAGCAAAGACAGATAGGTAAAACTTGAAACTTGTCACCTATGGTTCAAGGTGCAAGAAAGGAGTCACTCACCACATAAATTTTCCCGTGATAAGCAGCGACCCTAAGGCCACGTGGGCGAGTGCTCATGAGAGCGATTATGGTCCATTCGCCAGTGAGTGGGTCATAGCACTCCACAGTAGCATGTGTATCAGCTCCATTGTAGCCGCCACAGATATATATCTAAGAAAACCAATTCAAAAGTGATGAGTGTCATGATGTACATGATTGAAATGGAGATCCAGAAAGTACAGGGGCGTAGTGAACCTGGAGCCGACCACAGGAAGCACATGGCACAAGGTAGGAGATTTACAGATAAAGTTCACCGTGACACAAACATAGAAGTATGTGCAATGGATAGTGTAGGACAGGGTTCCCCAATTTCCGTACTAGCGGGCCAGAATCCAATGAGCTACAGAGCTGCGCAATGCCCAGGATGTTCAGCTGATCGGCGGCCGCCAGGAGGTTCTCCACGTTGTCAGTCGTGACGAGCACAGAGTACGCGTAGGTGTACTCGATGATCTGCTGCATCGTATCTGGGGAAACGCCTGGGAAGTGGTTGTCCCGTTTTCCTGAATCCTTCCAGTCACCGGTTAACAGAGCCCTGAAGGACAGCACAGATGTGAGTCATTTAATTAAAAATAGGGGTTGCAGACAAAGTTAACAAGGGATTTTCTAATTCTTAAGTTGAGGAACCTCCACTACAGATAATCACATATGTACTTAAGAACTAGGAACCAGGACAGAAAGGGCTTTAATATTTTTTTTTGCGGCAGTGGGTCCCCATTAAATTTTTCACTTGGATCTGTGGGCAGTCCCCTGCAATATTAGTTTGCCTTTGAATGACGTGGTCCCATTTCAATATTTTTATACTACTACTATAATAATAATTATTATACTAATAATTTTAAGTATTATTTTTATTATCATTATATGTCCAAAGTTAAGGTGGTTCACTTAATATCTAGCTCAGAAATATTTCTTATTAGCCCTGTACTCTAATTTAACACAATTATGCATTTATGAAACTTTCTGTCATCACAGACGCTCATTGCCGGGGACAAATCATTGCTAAAGAAACAAAACTAACATTGAATGTAAGAAAACAATATATGTGATGTTTAGTAAATTCATTTCAGTTAAAATACCATTCTTTTCATGAATGGTACATGGAGCATACCTATTGCATGGTGCTCTGTGAAATTGTGTTAAAATTTGTAACACCGATGTTTAAAGGGACTTTAAGGGACTAGTTCATATGTATGCACGGAGCGTATTTTGTGACAAATGTTTTATCACCTTTGGAAAAAGAAATAAAGTACATGTATAATTAAAAGGTTTTAGATTTTTCCTATAGGCTTTTCCTTTATAAAAAAGCAGTGAAAACGGGCTTTCAGGTAATTTACCTGGAAAAATAAAGTTTAAATAAATTAAATAAATGCTCTAATAGTACACGTAAGTTAGTGGTTTATTTATTGTTAGTTACTGTAATGTTGTGCTGCTTTATTTGTTTAATCGTCTAGTCTGTGAGGAAGGCATTCAAGTACGAATTGCAATGTATTTTGTACATGACAATAAACTCTGAATCCTTGGAATAAATGTATTTGATCTTTTTCCTGGCAACTCTCTTTTTATACAGGGCCATTATATACAATAGTTAATTTTTTCACTGCTGAGAGTTTGTATCAGGACTTGGTTACTGTAAATTTAATGTGCATGCGGGTGTTATTTGTATAGATTCATCTACACCCTTCTGGCAGTGCTGCCATCGCAGTCAGGTCTCGCACACTTCGAGCAGTAGTTTATACTCCACCCCTGCAGCCGCCGGCAGATGGCGCTCCACGTCCCGTCAGCTGCACACAGACCTAAGTCCGAGTCCAACGCACCCATAGTCTTGTGATGACATGTGATTGAGAAAATGTCATCAGGTGGCTGTTTAGCGGTTCAGAGGATTAGCTGGACTTGATTTTGATTGAATGACACCTGGAGGAAGTTTTAAGGGTAGAGGACCTTGTTTAGAAGCAAGAAGGGGAGAGAGACGGCGGGGTTGTTTCGTGAGGCAGGGACGGTGTTGGATGCTCAGTTGACAAGAAAGGATGTTTTGTGCCATGTTGGATTGACTTTCGGATGGAGTGACCAGCGAGGGACGTGTGGAAAGACTTTGTGTGCGTTTTCGGTGGGCTTTTGGGACGCAGATACCCACAGACTGATCTACGGACATACGGGATGGTCTTGGCGGCTACTGGACAGAGGGAAGTTCGGTGGTTGTTTTAATCTTAGATCCTGTGTGTGTGTGTGTGTGAGAGAGAGAGAGAGAGAGAGAGAGAGAGAGAGAGAGAGGGGGGGGGGGATTAGGGAGGTATATTTACCATGGTTTAGCGTGGAAAGTGGGTGGCTTATTGGGAGTGTTTTATGTATTGAGCATTTATTTATGCATAATAACGAGGTATGTTAAAGTCTAACCTATCCCTGCTTTAGACCTTTTGGGGGGTGTGCAACACTGCATGATGGTGGGTGGCGCTAGCTGCTGACTTGGTGCTCCGTAGGTTACATAGCATAACCCGTATTCCTGCCTGCATTCACTTAAACCTGGTATCTTTTATGAACAGTATATTTAGTAAAGAATAAAGGAAAGTGTATTTGTTACCGTGTTCTGTGTGGGTTTTTGTGAGGAATCTGGGGACGACGACCTGACCGGTTAAAAGAGGCGGTGGCAGCGTAAGGAAATTGCTGTGACATTACAGTCTATTGGGTGGGTGGTAACGGTGACTCTTAGCATCTTGCGAAGACTTCAAAGGTAAACCTTACAACGAGAACACGTGTGTACTTTTCTAGGCGTGCTTCCAGAACAATCCCATAAGACGTTGCTTAAGGGACAGCTTGACTGCGGAATGAAAGAATGTGGTGTTCTCTGTAAATACAACACTGCAGGAAAGCTTCACAATCAGGATTGAGGAGAGCCTAAAAATGAGACGCAATTTGAATAATCTAACCGTAAATTAGATTTTTGCTGATCGGGTGCAGGATCCCGCCTCCCCAGCTTGTAGTATCACAGCTTTTTATTTGTATGCATACGTTCTTTAAAATGCCTGGTGCGTATGTCATTGATTTTTGGGATGAGCAATGCCACAATAGCCGAAAGATTGTGTTACTGTTATAACGTAAAAGAATGTACAATGTGCGTTGATTACCTCATTAGTACTATTCCAGGGTGCTTTCTTAGGGAAAATATATTAAACTTGTATGAAATGAACCTGCAGTGTCGACTCAACCTTATCAACCAAAGTTTTGTTATACCGCGACAAGGCTGAAGTTGTCTTCTAATTCTCCAGCTTCTTCGCAGGATCCGTGCCTCCTTAAAAGGGGATGCCGTTTCGACCGAATCCACTAGAGGGCGCTGCTAAATTGAAGACTCCATAAATGTATTCCTTATCTCTGAAATGTGTTCTTTTAAATTAAATTTGGAATCTGAGCTGTGTATTTGATTTCTCAGATATTATTTCAAGATACGTCACTACAATTTTCAGTTTAATTCCGTACAATTTCTGAAATTGGAAGTCTTTCATTAAGATGTACTGCACAAGCTGCAGTTTCTGTAACTTGTCGGATTTAAGGTACCGCAGTTTAAATGGACTTCATATTCGTTCACTTACATTTTGCCCAGACTACCTCAAATTCGACAAGATACCCTGATAAGCCAGTAACTCCGCTTCATAGTACAGGCCGCTGTTCTCGTTTAGTTACATTTATTTTTGTTCCTTGTTGTGGTTTGTGTTTTCTAGGGTCGGTGCCTGGTAATTGTTCCAATCGTTGCTCGTTGTCCTGCACCCTCTGTGATTGGTCGATTGTCTGATGTCCCACACTTTGATCCTCTTATTAGCCCAATTGGCTTGTTTAACTGCCTGCCTCTGCTCAGTTGTTTACTCGGTCATTGTGTGTTCATGTTGCTCTGTGTTTTATAATCCTGCTTCCTCTGTTATACCTCGTCTGTGTATATGTATGTGTGTGCGCCGAGACACATTAGGGGATGACGAGGTTCAATATTTATTAACTTCAGCTCCGGGTCTAACGCACACACACTCAACTTCACTGTGTTGCCTTCTTCGACTTCCCTCCTGTGCTGCCTATAACTATATGCTACTACTGCCCTCTCGTGGTTGAATCCAAGCTATTACAGTATCTATGTATGTGTGTATTTATATGTATGTATATATAATATAGTGTGTGTGTGTGCAGGAATATATATAACCAATCAGTACAGGACAACAAGAAGCAGACGGCGTAACAAGGACCGAAAGTAAGAAACCTTAAACACTAAGGGTTAATAACGCTAGAGAAGACTTAATGAGTCTAAGCAGAACAAAGTTAGACAAGGCACAAGCAGGTTAAACCTTAAATAGGGACACAAAGAGAGACAAAAGATACTAAGGAAACCAAAAACCAATAAAACCTTAAGAGGTGAACTCATGACTGGAGGGGTTTAGCCTCTAAGCCATTTACTCAACCCACTGAGCGACACCTGCTGATCAAAAGGACACAAGACACACAGGACAGGATCGGACAGGTACTGGCGCAAACGTTTAATTGTCTGGTAAAATTTAACTTCATAGAGGTTTAGGAACTGAAGTGGTGTCTATTTAGCCATCCAACAAGACATCAGTAACTTTTTGGAGAACAGAACAAATTCTTGTTAGTTTTTGTTTTACTTAATTTTTTTCTGAGCATTTTACTACACTTTCTAGCCACATAAATAGCTTTAAACATTTTCTTTGACTGCCTACGACTTTTCTTCAGTACTGTGTATGCATCTACATGCATTTCCTCAGACAGAAAAATGACCTGGAACATGTCGTCCTTGGTTAAATTTGAGGCATTTCTGTATGCGATTAGCAGGTAATCTGGGTGTTTAATGTCATTGCATGCTTGTTGATTTTGACTCCACTCTTCTTTGTACACATTATTCTCACAAATAGAACATGACAGCTGTACAGCCAAAGGATTTATAGCATCTGCTTTACCCTGAGACACATGGGGCTCTGAGGCTCACAGCTGGGACTCAAAATGCTAAATGAGAATCACTGAATATTTACTACCACATGTATGTATGATGCCCTTGTTCTTTTAAAAGTTGCACAATTTCATTTTCGTAAATACATTAATAAAACAAACCTGAGCAATTTCATAATAGGAAATAAATGCTTTTGCATGATTATTTGTCCAGCTATGGACATTCAGTGGCACCCCCAGAAAATATAGATTTAGATCCTTCCCTGAAGACACCCACAGCGTGAGGACCAGTAATATAACTTTTAAGGAGGAAAAGTTGCAACTACTTGAAGCTAGTCCATAGCCATACTAACAACTGAAGCTTACTTTATGTTCCTCATTGGAGTTGGTACGTTCCAGCGGTCTCTTCTGCAAGCTCAGTCAGTGATGCAAACAAGAGATGTGATTAGTGCGGATATTTCTGGATGTTTGGCGCAGATTATGGTTGAGTTTCGATACAGAGGACTGTCTATACAGCATGGCAGTTACTGATGGAAGAAATCACTGAGCCATTTCTCCAGTTTATTTTAGGAACCTTGGTTCCTGTTTCTGACCTGTGTGTTCCTAGTTTGCATGTTCTCTCTCTCACGCACGGATCTGGCAGTTCTAGATTCCACCTGCAGTCCAAAGACATACAGTGAGGCTGATGGGTATCTCCAAAGTGCCTGGAGGGTGGTTTGCCCCATGATGGTCCCGGGTGAACCCAGCTTTGTGCCCTGTGTTGCCTGATAGACTCTAGTCCAGTCTGTAGTGCTGCACTGTATTCCGTGGTAGGAAGGAAGTAGTGGGGTTTGGTTAGGCTTCAGAAATATTGCATAGAGGTTATAAAAAAACGCAGCCTTGCACAGATGGCACAGAAGGGTGCAGGGGCATGTCAGATGAGCCGTGGTACCTCCTCAATGCCAGTTCTAGTGACCAGTTATCAAGCCCAGTCAAGCGGGCAGAGAGGAAATGATTCTTATTCCTCCATAAAAGTTGGTGCTCTCCTCCATGCATGGATGGATGGATGATTGCAGGAGCCCGACCATGACCTGTAGCAGCAGCGTTTGTCACCACTCAAATCACACGTTTGCCTGTGGCCCCCTGTTGGCCAGAAGCAGTTACTACACTAAATATTATGTATACACATTCCTTTTAGGAAATGCTGAAGCAGCCCGATCTGCTAACCAGGATCATGCACCATGTCAAGCAGCTCATTTAATCTCAGACTGGTTTCTTGAATGAGTTCCCTGTATTCAAATGGTCTCTACCGTCACCAGATCTGAAACCAATAGGGCGCCTATGCGGTATGGTGGTGGAATGGGAGATTCACACCATAAAGGTACAGCTAGCAAATCTGCAGCGAATTATATCTATTATGATTCTGTCATGTCAACGTGGAACAAAGTCGCTGAACAGTGTTTCGAGCACCTTTTTGAATCTATGCCATGAAGAATTAAGGCAGTTATGAGGACAAAGTGGGTTTCAACCTAATACTAGCAAGGTGTATCCAGTAAAGTAGCCAGTGGGTGTATTTCTAGTGGCGGTGGGTGAGTTCTGACCACCAGCACCGTGGCAGTGCCATGCATGTGGATACCAAAGCAGGCTGTCTCATTACATTGTTACTGCAGTATAATAGGCAGCAGACATCAGTTACATTACAGCGATCAGTTATATTACAGCGACAGTGTTTATAGGCTTAGGGACCATATTTATTGTCTCAAAATAATAATAATAATAATGATGATACATTTTATTTAAAGGGGACTTTCAAAGCACACAAGGACACAGCACAGAATTACACAACGAATAAGAACAATCAGAATAAAAACTAATTACAAAACTAAAACAGTATAAAAATCTAAAAGAATTTACAGGGAGAAGGCACTCTTAAACAGATGCACTTTGAGTTTTGATTTAAAAAGAGAAAATAATGTACGTACTGAGTTTTTACAGATGTATCTGCGAGGTTTTTACTTTGCCAGAAAACGTCTCGACGTTTAGACCCAAAGGTCTGGTCCGGTGGCCCGGAGTTACACAGACAAGTTAATAATAGCAGTGTGATAGATGCCGGTATTGTGCGATCGTGACAGGTTGGGCCATTTCACACTTTAGTGTCTTCAGCTGGCTGCCGTTGCTCTCCTGTGATTTATAGCACTTCGGAGGCTCAGTGAACCCAGTCAGGTGTGAACATGCTTAAGAGGCGTACAGATCATTAAAAAGCTGGAGGGTCCCGTAAATTGTAGAAACACAAAGGAAAGGATCATGTATCTAAAGGTACTGTGAGAAAAAGAAGCGTATCTAACAGACGTTTGGAAAAAGCTTTGTCCATTAACAGGGAGGCAGTGTGTTGCTCAGTGGGTTACAATGCTGTGTGTGTGATCTGACAGTTGCTAGCTGAAATCCCAGGGTCTGCAGAGACCAAGCCCCCTGATGGCTTAACCCGTTTTTCCAAACAAATTTCTAAAACTCAGTCAGTACGCAAGGATGCATTTCTGTGGAATTTGTTTTGGAAGTTAAATGAAAGTTTTTTTTTTTGGCATTACATGAGGACTGAATGAGATTTTGTTCCCAACACTAAGTTTTGATCAGGGAGGCTGACTTTACGTTACTGGTGGTCTCATCTCAAAAGTGATTAAAAAAGCGGATCTGGTGAGTTTCGGAAATTTGCTCTTAAATCTGTCAAGGGACCGACTTACCCTTCTTTCTCAGAAATGTACGTTGCTTCGGGTGAAATTGCCAGCTCAATAAATAAGATGTAACAGAACTCTGCCATTCATTCGGATTTTGGGTTGGCCGATGTTTTAGTACAAAGGAAAACGCAGAGATAAAGAGCTCAGTAAACGTGCTTCGCTCTCATTCAGCATCACTGTGGCTCTGGACTATTCCCCAGTGCGTGCTGTGGGTGCCGTACACAGCTGAGATCCACACACTGCGCTTCACAAGGCACAGCCCTTACACGGCCCCTCATGCCTCTATCCTCTGCTTCACCTTGATCACTTAGCCTATAACTTAACCAGCCTGCTCCCAAATAAAGGCTGATTTACATCCGCTCCCAGGCTGGGCCGTGGACACCCTCCCTCAGCATTACCCCTGACTCGCGCTGTGATAAATCAGATTATGTATTTGGCATTGGTGGCGTGACCTTATGCCACAAAAGGAGCGGGACATCTTGGTTACACACACCTAATATAACAGGGCTCTGTGACATTACCCATTCAGTACAGATCAAAGTGGGGGTTTTACAAGCATTTCGGGGGGGTGGGCAAAGGTCACTCTTTGCATGCTGGAAAGCACATGGCAGGGAATCTGCAGAGATGGCTGATAATTATATGGGCTCAGCTGTGGGCTTTGACCTGAACTCTAAAGTCCAAAATATTGCCTTCCACACACATATACTCTGCAATACGCACTGCTGTCTGGTCTCCGAAAAGGGACCACAGTAAAGGGAACTGACTGAAATCGCACTGCACAGTGATAACACACTGCACTGCAGCGATGAAACTGGTGTCCTGTTACTCTGATACTTCCGGAAGGTGCTTGAAAATTGACATTTTAAATGATGACTGCTATAGCCACCTCACTGTACTCCACTGTACTCCATTGTACTCCACTGTACTACACCAGCCCACAATGTTTAATTTGCACCTTAATTTTACAACTACCGATATCATCACTTTCGTTTTACTGTAATATTTTATGGGTTTTTGTTATTTCAGTCTTAATTATGATAATCTATCTTTTTATATATTTTGTTTTTCCCAGAAGCTGGTGGGAAAATTATTTTGATGCACATATGTACAGTGTATGTTAGTATATGACACGTAAAGTACCCGGATGGAGTAATGATTAATGATATATACATGTAGACTAAATGAAAATGGAAAAATGGAAATTATATAACAGGGACATATGTGCTGTAAGTGAAAATGTAAATGTTTTATGAAACAGGCCTGGGGGCTGAAGCTAATTCAGTGGTAAAGACATGAGCTCGTCTCTTGGAGGTCGACGTGAGGAGGTCTGCACTGGAAAAGACCACACTGAGTGAGTGTACCCTTATTGGTAACTGAAGGGTAACAGCGGGAAGCTGTTACTCTTCAGTCAACTTCACTATCCAATGTTGTGTCAATAGTCATGATCAGCAAGGAACATTCTTAGATATTAAAGTCGTTTACTCTGGTATTTGCGCTCTGGCTGTGAATGCAGCAGCTGTCCACAGTGTAACAGGCAGGCAGGTACACAGACAGACTGACTGGCAAGCAGATAGATAGACAGACAGATGGAGAGGCAGGCAGGCAAGCAGGTAGAGAAATAGAGAGACAGGAAGGTAGATAGACAGGCAAGCAGACAGACAGGCAGGTAGATAGACATGTCTAGGAGGGCAGAATGAGGCTGTGAGACCCTGATAAATACTCCTGCTTCCTGTGAGGTTTTATGTATTTCCTCTCCAGGACCAAAGAGCTCTCTCCCTTCCTCCATCTCTGAGCTACAGGATGGTATATGTCACCTAACCTCTGCACACTGCACGCAGTGATTTGCAGTGATTTGCAGTGATTTGCATATGCCATAGGACGCTTGGCCCTTTGCCTCCTTCCTGATCCAAACTTCCAGGGTCTCCATGGGTAACCAGCATCCTGGTGCCATGAAGAGGGTGTTGAGGAAGAGGAGAAGCTTCATGGTGTAGTAATACCAGCCACATTTAAATCAACATGTAGGAAAAAAAATCACCTGAGCTGCAAAACACATAGCAATCCAGTGGGGGCGCTGTTTGGCTCATTGAGTTTGGATGCTATGTCTATAATGGGAAGGTCACCTGTTCAATGTCACTACTGGGCCCCTCCGTAGGGCCCTTAACCTCCCGTTACTCCAGGCACTGTTTGGCCCTGCTTTCTCAAAAATGTCGCTTTTTATGAAATTGTCTGTTAAATCTAACATTCCTTTAATTGATAGAAATGTGCATCACTGGTTGAAGGTAAGCAAGTACTTAATAACAGTGATAAATTCAGTGTCTTACTTTTAACAGGGTTTTAAATACATATATAAAGCAAGCTGTGATTGGAAAGCAGTTCATACCCAAAATGGTACAGATGGCCAAAAAAATCCATCCGTCTGTGTCTGCACTCGTTCTGCCGTCTCATTCGAAACCAAAGCGGGTCGTACCTCCCACTACACCTGTTGTCAGTCAGAAACATCCATCCATTTTCCTATTGGGTCGTGGGGGGTCCGGAGCCTATCCCAGAAGCAATGGGCACGAGGCAGGGAACAACCCAGGATGGGGGGCCAGCCCATCACAGGGCACACTCACACACCATTCACTCACACATGCACACCTAGGGGCAATTTAGCAATTTCAATCAGCCTCAGCATGTTTTTGGACTGTGGGGGGAAACCGGAGTACCCGGAGGAAACCCCACGACGACATGGGTAGAACATGCAAACTCCACACACATGTGACACAGGCAGAGACTCGAACCAGGGTCCCAGAGGTGTGAGGCAAGAGTGCTAACCACTGCACCACCATGCCACCCCAATTGATAAATCAACCTGTTTATTTCAAGGCAACACAAGTTTTAGATGGGAATATTTTACATTATTGATTTAGTTTTAATAGCAAGACCCCAAAGCTGGTATCAGTATCAAAGTCAAAATTTTGGTATAAATCCATCACTAATGTGATGTATTCATGACATGCAAAGTCTATACAGACAGGCACAGAGGCACACACACAGAGAACATGGCTGGGGTTCGAGTGGCCTGTATACCTGGAAATGGGAGGCCACCATGCTAACACTATATAGTATATGGTTCTTATTTTTAATTATTGAAAATTATCTAATTATTTATATGGACCATAACAGTGTATGCAGAATTATACTCGTATGTGGCATTAATGGCTGATATAATAGGTATGGAATACGTACTGTAGAAGACTGTTGCAACAAGTTGTCAGGTGCCTGACCAAGCCTCTTCGCAAAGGAAAATCGAGAGATTATGAGCTTAAGGGCCAATAAGGCACAGTTTACGTCTCTGCAAGGTAATTAAGGAGAAGCAACTCTCAGCATTATTACTGTACATGCGATGTAATGATCGTGGGCAGCATGGTGGTTAGTGCTGCTGCCTCACAACAAAAAGGTTCTGGGTTTGGACCTGGGTTCTCTCTGTGTGGAGTTTGCACACTCTCCCCATGTGCGTGGGGGTTTTTGCAGGGGCTCCAGTTTCCTCCAACGATCCAAAAGTGTGCAGGATAGGTTGACTGGTGAGTCTAAATTGGCCCTGCGGTGTGTTGGCGACTGCCCAGGTTTGGTTCCTGGGATCTGTCATTATGAGCTTAGCTGAACCTGCTTATGTGATTATTTATTTTTTTGGTTATTCATTCTTGAAAAAAAAAGGCAAAGTATAATATCGCCAGATTTTGGGGTGAAGGATGGTATCTGAATACACTAATCACGAGTAATAAAATGCCACTATTTACTACTGTAAACATTACTGCACTGTAGAAATGTTTGGTTGACATGCAATACAACAGTGAAACGACAGGGGGTGCTAAGGCGACAGAAGTACAGTGTAAAGTTGAATTGACATAGAAAAATGTTCTGTCAGGTGAGAAATCGACATTACGGAGCCCCTGATAGAACCTGTGCAAAAACAAATTGCTCTTACTTTCACACAGTCCCTTCAGGGGCTCCGTAAGACACAGGCAAACTCTGTCAAAATGTAGTTGTCACAGACAAATGCTTTGTCACATAGTCAGTCGACATGGACTGTGTGCTGTTTACATATTTTTGTAACAGAAACACAACAGAAACAATTTCTTAAATTTCACAGGCCATTTATTGCAGTGTAGTCAGTTTATTAATGAAATTGGAATTTTGTAAATATAAGAAAATTATACTTGCTTAGATTTTCATTTTTTGCAGTAGAGTTACAAAACCTGCTTTCAGGTAAGTCACTTCAGCTTTCATAGTCCCTGGTGGATGGATAAATCATTGCAAGTACTTTACACACAAAGAGGTAAGGAGCGGATCATGCCGGCCCCCATGTTCATTACGTCATCGTGGGGGATCTCATTTTATGGTGCGTTCGATTATCTCTCGGAACTCGGAAATTCCGAGTTGGGTGACATCACATCCTACAATCTCCCGTTTAAGCTACCACAACTCGGAACAAACATGGCTGCCTGCATGAATATGTTGCTGTGTTGTTGCTTTATATTTTAGCAGTTTTGGAGTAAGATTGTTATTTCAGAGAGACAAACAAACAAGAAACAAGAACTAGTCAAACCACATTAAAAGCTTTATAAAGTATTTTAGTACATTCATAGCGATATTCTTTTTTCGAGAGGCAAACAAACTACAAACAAACCAAAAACACTAACAAGTCTGGTAAAAATCTGATATTGCATGTTAGGATACTGTTTACGGTCACGATATGGTATTCCTTCAATTGAACATGTGCAATTGCATTTATAATTATACATTTAACAAAAAAAACATTTTTAAATATTTGCAAAATAGAATTACTGAGGCTTACACACTATTGAGTGTGTAAGCCGCCATGTTGAAATTACGTCACAGGGGCAACTTGGACAAGAAAATTCTGTCCGACATAAAAGAGGCATGTTTCCGAAGGGAAGTGACATTTTTCGTGACGTTTTCGTCCGAGTTCCCAGTTGGAGACAAATAATCGAACGCATCAATAGTCAAGGTTCCACCCAGAACCCAGCAGGGGCCAGTCATGGATCAGCCAAGGACCAGCCAATGCCCCATCATGGAAACAGGAGAAAATTCAAGTGACTGCATCTGTACTTGATCCTTACAAAACATCCTCGGGAACAACTATGATTCTTTAGGCTTTTATACATGGTGATTATGTTCTCCAGTCTTATGCCCCTGCAGGTTCGGGATCTCCTCACTCCCCTGGTTGACGTCCTCCTTGTCTCTCCACAGAAACCAAACTCAGGGCTTTTATGTGGAGAACTTGTCCACTGTTGGACACTCTGGAGGACTTTATGTTATCTGGATGTGTCTCTGTGGGTTTTTCTGGTTTGCTGACTGCCTTGCCTCCGCACACATTGTTCCAGGTTTGAGGAGCAGACACACATCCTCGCAGGCCCAGAATGAGCTCTCCAGCCGCAGCCACTCCATCCTGACAGTCTCCATCAGAGCTAAAGCAGTGAGACGCCTGTCTTTCTACCCTCTGCACATTCCTGTGCTTCTCCTGCTGCACTCTTTAAGAATCCATCTCTGCTTTAATGGGGGCTGATCTTGGGTAGAGTGAACATCCTCCGAAACCTACATCTTCTTTCTTAGGCTAATAGTGATGAAGGCACAGCCACCAAGGGGAAACTGTGCCTAGTGGATGTAGCCAGAAGTGAACGGTTGAGGGGGCCCAGTTCCTCAGAAGATCTCCTGGAAGAGGCTGCCAACATCAACCAAAGTCTCTTGTCTTTGGGTAGGTGTCAGCTGTACAGTATCTGTCTCCGACAGCAAAACAGGATCTTCGAGGTGCTTCATGATCTCCCCTGTGTCTGCTTTCTCTCTCTATGCAGGCAAGTGCATATCCGCACTAGTGGACCCTAAGAAGAAGAGCGGGCACATTCTGTACTGCGACAGCAAGCTCACCAAGCTGCTCTCTGATTCCCTGGGTGGAGCAGGCATCACACTCATGGTTGGCAAGCTTACCAAGAGGACACGCTTCACAGAACCCTTGCTGCTTGCTTGATGAGCCAGTTTCTTCCCCTCAGATCACCTGTGTGTGACATCAAAGAACTGATTACTGATTGCAGCAACTCAGCCTTTCCACAACATTAAAGCTGCTTATTCCCCCCCCCCCCATACCATGAAGAAATAATCTCTGTGGCTCCCCTCTCCCCCTCCCTCAGCCCCCAGTCTGACCTGAACATTTGCACTTCCAGTAAAAATGCGCCCCAAACACACTGACACCAAGCTCCCCTGCCCTCCTCTGAACATTATTAAAGCTACACCCTGAACACTCTGTGTGACTGACATGAATGAGAAGCATCTTTATTCATAATCTCTGTAGCGGAGGTCAGAATACAGAGTGTCATTATTCCCGTCTTTCTTCTGTCTCCTGGGTTTTGGCTTCTTAAGGTTCAGGGCAGCGTAATTCAGTGTGTCCTCGTCATGGCACTGGGGAGACAAAGATGGCAGAATTGGATGGATTAAATCGGTTTGCTATTACTTATTTTCACAAATAGCACTTAAAATGCTGATCCCAGGATGGAAATCAGTCTGAGGTTCATTTGTTTTACTGACGATTTGTAATTTGAAATATTTATTACATACTTGCTTGCGTGACCATTCCACTTTTGATATATCACTGTTCTTTTCATCTGTTTAAAATATATAACACATCAATATATTATTTAATTTCACACGGTATCATACAGTGGTCAGATAACATTCCAAATTTTCAAGCAATCAACATCGTTTTTGTCTCAAAAATGAAAGTAAAAATGACTTCTGTCAATTTAAGTGTGCATGTTTGGATACGTGTTATTTGTTCTCAGATATCATATATAATAAAATTGCTATAAAGGAGATCTTGGTAATAAAAGTTATTGATATGCAACTTATTGCAACATGCATATTTCAATATATTTTGCAAAATATGAAAGATATACAAAAATGTAAATCTTGCAGTACAAAAAGTTTTATGTAAATAATGTGAGTTTTTAAACTGGGTTACCTGCAAGAGTGGTTTTAATATGAAAATGTTATCTATCATAAAACAATTTAATATTTCTATAATTTGTTAAGGAAGGACATTTTGTCCTTCTTCTGAGTGCATAAAGCCGGGCAGCGTACCTGCACAGTGTGTACAGGTCAGTTTACATCTTATATAAATGAGAGCAACGTTCAGAATAATGCTGCAAGATAAAACTATCAGCAAGCCAGAGTGAAGAGGATCCAGCAGCTTCTGAAAGCCTGTAACAGAGAGATAGATTTCAGCATAATGATATAGAGACACATTTCCCATTTGCTTACATTGCATTAGTTAAAGATCAAATCTATAACACATTACAGCATTTGTTTTGTAAGTAGTCCAATTTTAACATGAACTTTATTTGCATTTTAACAATTTCTATTAAGTCATATTTGAAATAATTATTAAATTAACATCTGTGTAATTAAATTTAAGCACTTAAATTAGAAAATTCATTACATTAAAATAAGAAATAAATGTCTTAATAGCAGAATAAGCTAAATAAAACTTTGAAGCAGATATACTCTCCACACTGGGTGCTACCATCTATATCCAGCTGTGTGCCGTTCCCAAACAGCATCTCCCCACACTGGGTGTTACCATCTATATCCAGCTGTGTGCCGTTCCCAAACAGCATCTCCCCACGCTGGGTGTTACCATTTATATCCAGCTGTGTGCCGTTCCCAAACAGCATCTCCCCACGCTGGGTGTTACCATCTATATCCAGCTGTGTGCCGTTCCCAAACAGCATCTCCCCACGCTGGGTGTTACCATCTATATCCAGCTGTGTGCCGTTCCCAAACAGCATCTCCCCACGCTGGGTGTTACCATTTATATCCAGCTGTGTGCCGTTCCCAAACAGCATCTCCCCACGCTGGGTGTTACCATCTATATCCAGCTGTGTGCCGTTCCCAAACAGCATCTCCCCACACTGGGTGTTACCATCTATATCCAGCTGTGTGCCGTTCCCAAACAGCATCTCCCCACACTGGGTGTTACCATCTATATCCAGCTGTGTGCCGTTCCCAAACAGCATCTCCCCACACTGGGTGTTATCATCTATATCCAGCTGTGTGCCGTTCCCAAACAGCATCTCCCCATGTTAGGTGTTACCATCTATATCCAGCTGTGTGCCGTTCCCAAACAGCATCTCCTCACACTGGGTGTTACCATCTATATCCAGCTGTGTGCCGTTCCCAAACAGCATCTCCCCACACTGGGTGTTATCATCTATATCCAGCTGTGTGTCGTTCCCAAACAGCATCTCCCCATGTTAGGTGTTACCATCTATATCCAGCTGTGTGCCGTTCCCAAACAGCATCTCCTCACACTGGGTGTTACCATCTATATCCAGCTCTGTGCCGTTCCCAAACAGCATCTCCCCACACTGGGTGTTACCGTCTATATCCAGCTGTGTGCCGTTCCCAAACAGCATCTCCCCACACTGGGTGTTACCATCTATATCCAGCTGTGTGCTGTTCCCAAACAGCATCTCCCCACGCTGGGTGTTACCGTCTATATCCAGCTGTGTGCCGTTCCCAAACAGCATCTCCCACACTGGGTGTTACCATCTATATCCAGCTGTGTGCCGTTCCCAAACAGCATCTCCCCACACTGGGTGTTACCATCTATATCCAGCTGTGTGCCGTTCCCAAACAGCATCTCCCCACACTGGGTGTTACCATCTATATCCAGCTGTGTGCCGTTCCCAAACAGCATCTCCCCTCACTGGGTGTTACCATCTATATCCAGCTGTATGCCGTTCCCAAACAGCATCTCCCCACGCTGGGTGTTACCATTTATATCCAGCTGTGTGCCGTTCCCAAACAGCATCTCCCCTCACTGGGTGTTACCATCTATATCCAGCTGTGTGCCGTTCCCAAACAGCATCTCCCCACACATGGCCACGGCGCAGTAGTAAGTCCCAGCATCGGAGAGGCTGAGGTTCCCCTTGGGGAGGCTGTAGACGCAGCTCCGTGTAGGAGATCCAGCCTCAGTTTCCGTGGCTGTAAATGACTCCAGGAAGGGATTCTCCTGATCCATGTCTGAACCAGTAAACACTGTGTTCTCCTGCACAGCTCCCAGTCTCTATTGTACACTGCAGGCTCACAGAGTCTCCTGGCTGCAATGTGTCAGACACAGGCTGCTGTACCACAGTCCTGCTGTTGGAGTCTTTACCTGAAAAGCAAAATAGTCATGATGAGAATAACAATGGAAAATACAGATCCTCAAAAATTGTTCTTACAGATTTTTCAGAGGTTTGGGAACTGAATCGATCTTCTTCTAGCCATCCAAGAAATCAGTAACTTCTTGGAGAACAGCTGACATTCTTGTCTCTTATTATTGTATTACTGTTTATTAGTATATATTCGGTAACACTATACATTAACTGCACCTACATAATACCTAAATAAAAGTTATATGACAATAACAAACATTATAATCATATAATGTCTGGTATTAATGTATGAAGGTAGATTAATTTAATTAATTTCAATTCAAAGAAATTAAGTGTGTAAACTGTACTTTATATTTTCAGGATTTTCGTGACTTTACATTTGGTTTATGTTGCCCCTTTTCCACAGGAAGGTACTTATTGTTTTTGCATATTTAGCTCTTAATGTGTTTTGGTATTTTTGAGCATTTTGCTGTAGTACCTGCATGATTTAATTCAAGAGCCGAATGTATTATCTTTGCTTCTTACTGTTTGCCGATCGTTTAACATTAAAGAAAAAGAATTCATAGCAAAAGGAATTACTTGGTTTCGTAGTTGCTCCTATTTATTTTCTTATGTGTGGAAAAGTAAGTTTTTCCGTTCAACCATAGCACTACAGCGAAAAGCAAAACGTCATGGCAAATGCAATTATGCTTTATTCCAAAACACATGGCCAATTTTTTATTATTATTACATTTAGTCAGAATAATATCTTATTTAGGACTTAATTTGCAATCTTCTGGCCTGAAATCTTTTCCTGCTACACTGAAGACTCTCTCAGCGTGTGCAGAGAAAGCTGCAGCCAAAGGGTTGGCATCCTCTGATAAACATGGCTGGCTCAGGTATCAGTGACATTATGTGAAGCTTTCATGGTAGGAATAGGCATTAGTTTGACTTTTGATGCAGGAAAAGTGTTTGGGACGTTTCTTAGGTTAGAAACTGCAGTCACTGCAGCCAACACTGACTTCTAAGGAGAGACACTCAGTTCTTCCTATGAGCAGATCCACCATGGTGCACAAAATGACAGTTTAATTATTATTTTAGGTGACACTTCAAATGTTGCATTATTTCATTCTGAACAAAACGACATTTTTATAACAATGATGTATAACAATGTTAATGTGTTTATGTATAATTCATATTTAAATTAAAGTTCATATTTTAGTTAAAAGCTATACCTACAGTACGTATATGAACTTGAATTTGAATCCAAACCCTTTTTCGTTCTTCTTCTTTAAATTCAAATATGAATTTCAATGCCACAACCTGTTTTCAACCACAATTCAAATGTAATTCAGATTAACAAAATGAACTGAAATTCAAGTTCCTATGCGTATTTCAAAATCCTGAATTTTAAGATACATATTTGAGAATTTCATTCTCAAATCAGTTCTGAATGGTGCACATCCCTAGTTCTTATGTTAAATCATGCTTTTTTTTTCAGAGTGAATACACACTGACTGCTCAGATAAATAACGTCAAAAATAATTTTCTTTTGTTGCTTAAGATATTTGCACAGTGCTATACATTTTTTTTATGTTATTTGTTTTAAAGAGGCTGCAATGTGTAACATTAACATCTCTATAAAGAGAAGGTTAGGCTTTTGGCTGAAGATTACTGACAGCAAGCAAAATGCAACAAATTGTATAATAATAATAATAATAATAACAATAAAAATAATAATAAATGATTTTTGTTTGATGTTGTTTAGAAAAACATTTATGGAACAAAGCAGACAATAAGGTATCTTTGCTAGTTTTATATTGAGAAACAACTCAACTGTCATGACCCGGCTCGTCGGCTCCTCGTGTGTGCCACGCCCCCTGATTACCCGCGTGTGCGTCCCTGATTGTTTCCACCCTTGTCTGATTACTTTGCTTAGTCTTGTCCTGTTTTAAGTCCTGGTCTTGCCTGTTACCCTTGTCCGTCATTGTGGATGATTGTAAGTCCCTGTCCGATGCTTCCTAGTCCCCGTTTCCTTAATAAAACCCCGTTATTCCCCGTACCTGGCTTCCCTTGCCTGTTTCCTGCACGATCGCCGTCTCCAGTATTCCCGGATCGTGACATCAACTGTCAAAATTATTTTACAGGGAATAATCTTACTGACATTATAATAAAGCAAATATGAAAATAGCTGGAATCTCATTTACCTGTGATTATGACAAAGGTTCCATTCCCAAAGGTGACCTCATGAAGAAACACAGCAGTACAATAATACACTGCAGAATCTGACGGCTCCACGTTAGAAATAGTGAGGTTAAAACTCCCCTCTGCATTCAGTAAGGAGTAACGTTTTATGCTTTTATATTCCTTGTAAAATTCACCAGGTACATAGAGAAGTGCTTTCGCCATGGGCTGGGGCTTCTGACCAGCAGCTTGCTTAAACCAAGCAACAGAAGTTGTTTCTTCTGGATAGAAGCATGTTAGGGTCACACTGTCTCCAAGCTGAACCCTCGTCAGGTGACTGGGCTGAACAACATCTGTAGTCAGTGCAGTGTCTGCAAAAACAGAAAAACAAAAAAATCATAATCAAATAAGACATGTAATAGTAATCTAAATAACTATTAACTATGATGAAGATTAAATGGCCAAATTCCACTGATCACATCATATAGATAAATGAAAATATTAAAATCCAAAAATAATTTATATTTTAGGGCCTTACTAATGAAAATGAGAAGACCAAAGAGTCTGAACATCTTTGCGGTTCCACTGTTTAGAATAAACTGCTCTGCTGCTAAGTGAGAGATCATGGTCGTGGTCGGGATGAAAGAGCAGGAAACAGAGAGGAAACAGAGAGACAGACATCAGGCTGATCTGATTGGCTGTTCACATGGGAACTTAAGTAACAGTGAAAAAGCATTCTAATGTGCACTTACATGACGTTTATTAATTTACTCCTTAACATCCAGTTAAAATGAGAACAATTAGATAAACAGGAGCAGATACTGAGCATATAAAGTTCTTTGTACAGAGTGCTGAGACACTGTGGGAGAGCATTTGCTAATCATCTCTCTCAGACAAGCACAGCACAGTATGAGTTTGTTATCAATCTGATATTAGACAGTCTCTCATACAGTAATAATAATTGATACTTTACTGGTCCCTGTGGAGAAATTGTCTTAATTTCTCCCTCAACTTGCTCTCTTTTTTTTAGAGTAAACAGAGTAAGTTGTCTGCGAAGGGCGGCCACCTGTAGTGATGCCCAGTGAGCTGGGGGTTAAGGGCCTCGCTCAAGGACCCAGAGACGTGCTTTGGCTGGGTTTGAACCAGCGACCATCTGATTACAAGCACACAGGCATTAGATCTTCTAATCACACTTAAAAGGCAGATTAAATGTTCTTTCCACCATGCAAACCGAACGTAAATTGTAGCTTTACTGCTTACATTTACATTCACACATTTGCATTTAGAGCAACTGTCATGCCCTGCTCGTCGGCTCCTCCTGTGTGCCACACCCCCTGCCTACCCACGTGTGTTTCCCGGATTGTACCCAGCTGTGTCCGTTTGCTTTCAATCAGTCCTGTGCATTTAAGTCCTGGTCTCCCCAGTTTTCCTTGTCTGTCATTGATGTCAGTCGATGTTCGTGCCCTCGTCTGTGCGAATAAACCCCCGTTTTCCCGTATACTGTTGCCAGCCTGCTCCTTCCGCACGATCGCCGCTTTCTGCTCGCGATCGTTGCCGTCATTGCCGTGACAGAATGACAGACCAGGAAAACAAGGCAAAGCGGCAGACCGACAACGAACAGCTCGGTCTCCTGCAGGAGATTCATTACTGGCTTAACCAGCCCGACGTAAGGGAGGATCCGGTCGCGCTGGACCTAGCCACTCACAGCTGCGACCTCCTGCTGACCATGTCTCCGGAAGGGGACAGGAAAGTCCTGGAGGAGGTGCGCTCCAACCTCTATCAGTTGGTTCAAAGACTGAAGATACGGAGGTTGGGCTTTGACGCACCGTGCGCCGCGGAGGTGATTACGCCGTCTCCCTTCCTAGCGGAGAGGGAGCAACCCTCCACAAGCGCTGCGACGACCAGGAAGAAGAGGAAAAAGAGGACGCTAGTGACCGTCCCCACTCTCAATTTGGGGGCATGTACGCTCTCCCCCGCTCCTCTTCCAACCTTGGGAGGAGAGAACTCCCTGGCAAACCTGACGGTCGTCCGCGCAGCTCAGCTGCCCGTGCAGGCAGTGCTCCCTGCGAGGGGAGAGAGCCCCGCCATCACCGAGTTACCGCCTCCATTGGAACGGTACAACTTCCGGCTAGAGCGGGTGGCCAACAAGGGGGTGAGTCCTATCCGGGACGCGATCCCGCGGGGACCCCGATTTCTTAAGGAAGTCGTCCCCTTGCCGCCCGCACGGGACCTACCGGTCCCGCCGCCTGCACCCCACAAGCAGCTATCTCCCTTGCCTTCAGGGCGGCTCGAACAGCCGTCCTTGCCGCCATTGCCGGCGGACCCCGCTCCCGTGCAGCCGCCATTGCCGGCGGACCCCGCTCCCGTGCAGCCGCCTGCTGCAGCTCCCGGGCCGGCGCCCCCTCTGCAGCACCCTGCAGCTCCCGGGCCGGCGCCCCCTCTGCAGCAACCTGCAGCTCCCGGGCCGGCGCCCCCTTTGCAGCCAGCTCCTGTTCCTGACCACGCTCCAGTTCCTGCAGAGGCGCCCCCTCTGCAGCCGCCTGCTGCAGCTCCCGGGCAGGCGCCCCCACTGCAGCCGCCTGCTGCAGCTCCCGGGCAGGCGCCCCCACTGCAGCCACCTGCTGCAGCTCCCGGGCGGGCGCCCCCACTGCAGCCAGCTCCTGTTCCTGACCGTGCTCCTGTTCCTGACCGTGCTCCTGTTCCTGCAGAGGCGCCCCCTCTGCAGCCGCCTGCTGCAGCTCCCGGGCAGGCGCCCCCACTGCAGCAACCTGCAGCTCCCGGGCAGGCGCCCCCACTGCAGCAACCTGCTGCAGCTCCCGGGCAGGCGCCCCCACTGCAGCAACCTGCTGCAGCTCCCGGGCAGGCGCCCCCACTGCAGCCGCCTGCTGCAGCTCCTGTCCCTGGCCCCGCTCCTGTCCCTGGCCCCGCTCCTGTCCCTGGCCCCGCTCCTGTGACCCCTGGACCCTCACCCCGGCGACATTGACCCCGACCGGGGGTCGGTATGTCTGTGTCCCGCAGGGGGAGGGGGCACAGACGTCGGACTGGGGTCCCTCCCGCCCTGCCCCCTGGCTCGCCCTGCCTCGCCTGCGCTGGGGCTCGGTTGGCGCCTGCGGGTCCCCCTCCGATGCCTCGTCGCCCTGCCTCGCTCCCCCCTCCGGGTCCTGGTCGGTCGCCTGGGGGTTCCCCGACGGCGGCTCCTCGGTTGCCTGCGGGGCCCCTACCTCTGGCCCTCCGCCGGACGTCGCCGCCTGCAGCGGCTCCCCCCTCCTCCGGGCCTTCGCCGTGGGCCCCTCCTGCTCCCTCGTCCCCTTCCCCGGTGCTCCCTCCTGCTTCCTCCCTGGCCCCTCCGCGGGTCCCTCGCCCTGCCTCCTCGGCCCCTCCGAGGTCCCCTCCGGCTCCGGCCTCCCGGCCGCCTGCGGCCCCTCCGGCTGCCTCCCGTCGCCCGCTGGGGCTCCCATGGGCTCCCCTTGGTTCCCCCGCCTTCTCTCCCTTCTCTCCTGCCCTGGTCCCTCCATTTGCTTCCCCTTTCTTGGTCCCGCCTGTCTCTGCTCCCCCTTGCTTTGTTCCTCCCGTCTCTGCTCCTCGTCCTCCTGTGTTCCCTCCGTTCACTCCTGGCCCTTGTGTCCCGCCTGTGCCCTCTGTATCGCCCTTTCTTGTCTGTCTGTCTGCTTTCCCGACCCTCTGTCAGGTTTTGTCTTTTGTCTTGTCCCTGGCTGTGTTTTGTGCCTCGGTCCTGTTTCCTGTCTCTCGTTGATGGTTCTGTTTTTTTTTGCTCCAGGTCCCGGTTCCCGTGTCCCGTCTGTCGCCTCCTCCCTGGCGCGCCCGGTGAAGCGCGCCTTTGGGGGGGGGGTTCTGTCATGCCCTGCTCGTCGGCTCCTCCTGTGTGCCACACCCCCTGCCTACCCACGTGTGTTTCCCGGATTGTACCCAGCTGTGTCCGTTTGCTTTCAATCAGTCCTGTGCATTTAAGTCCTGGTCTCCCCAGTTTTCCTTGTCTGTCATTGATGTCAGTCGATGTTCGTGCCCTCGTCTGTGCGAATAAACCCCCATTTTCCCATATACTGTTGCCAGCCTGCTCCTTCCGCACGATCGCCGCTTTCTGCTCGCGATCGTTGCCGTCATTGCCGTGACAGCAACATTTTGATAAGTGATGTACATGAGAGTAAATGGTGAATCATGGTGATTTATTTGCCACCCTACACATTACATTACATTACATCCATTATAAGGAACTGTACAGCGACATTGCATTTCCTCAGTTGCTTTGATGCATTTCTGGAATCACCCTTAACATCTGCAAAACTGTAAGTGCATTTCCCAAAACAATTCGTGCAAACAGCACCACACAGATGGACTGTCTACAAAAAAGTCATAGACGCCACCAGCAGCCCGAATACCACACCGTAAGGCCGTATGTTAGGATGCTCTCCATGGCAGAGCGGTAGGAGGCCACCAGCAGCCCGCATACCACACTGTAAGGCCGTATGTTAGGATGCTCTCTATGGCAGAGTGGTAGGAGGCCACCAGCAGCCCGCAAACCAAACCATAAGGCAGGATGTTAGCAGCCCGCACACAGAATAATAAGCAAACTGTGCAGAATTTGGTTTTGTTATGGTGTTTGTGATTCAATATTAATGGTGCTTTTATTCTGAAAGAATTTGTTGACATCAAGACACGTTGCAAAATGCTGCCTGTAAGCGGAGTTACATGGCTGTCTATAGAGGTAAAAATATAACTAGGCATGAAATAATGCCGTCTCTAAGCAAAGAATTTAAGACATCGTGGCCTTGACGGCCTTTCATAATATAACTCCACGTAAAGCAGCATTGTGCAGTGTGGTAACTAGCAATGGTAGTTTGTAAATCCTTTCATATCTTCCCACAATGCAGATAATTGACTGAGAGCTGTGTGTCTGGTCAGACTGCACTGTGATGTGCTTAGTGAAGCTGCAGTTGTATTTTAGTGCATATAACCTGTTTTGGCAATGTAGTATTGCCACTGCTTTGCTATATTATCACTACTTTTTATCTTTTACTCAGTCTCGACCACAACTTGTAATTTACTGACAGCCATCAACATCCTATTAATCTTATTATTCTGAATTAAAAATTGGGTTATTAAATAAGAATAGCCTGTTCAAGCCCCCCTCCCTCCAGGCCAAGAATGTTTTTTTCTTTATGGCCCAATTCAAAATAATGTCATCTGCAGAAATACGGAGCACATGTAATTTATCTGTATTTTAGATGGTAGATGATGGGCTGGGTGACGTCGTGGCTGGACGACTTGCAGTGTAGCTTGTTATCTGTGCGTTCTGGGCAGGCTGCTGACTTCTGATTACTTTTGGCATTTGGTTCGATGTTACGTCATTTCTATGTGTGTCGGTGCCCAGTATGAAGCTAATCGCCGCATTATACAGGGAGTGCAGAATTATTAGGCAAATGAGTATTTTGTCCACATCATCCTCTTTATGCATGTTGTCTTACTCCAAGCTGTATAGGCTCGAAAGCCTACTACCAATTAAGCATATTAGGTGATGTGCATCTCTGTAATGAGAAGGGGTGTGGTCTAATGACATCAACACCCTATATCAGGTGTGCATAATTATTAGGCAATTTCCTTTCCTTTGGCAAAATGGGTCAAAAGAAGGACTTGACAGGCTCAGAAAAGTCAAAAATACTGAGATATCTTGCAGAGGGATGCAGCACTCTTAAAATTGCAAAGCTTCTGAAGTGTGATCATTGAACAATCAAGCGTTTCATTCAAAATAGTCAACAAAGAAGAGGATGATGTGGACAAAATACTCATTTGCCTAATAATTCTGCACTCCCTGTAGGTATGAAAAGAAGACAGAATAGCAAAGATATTGAGGCAGAATTAATTCAACAAAGTATCAAAAATATTATTCAAGAAAATGAATCACCTCTTGAGACTGAAGGCGCCTGTATTTGCACAAACGAGCCTCGTCAAAAAGAAATGCATTACTGTCGTGTTTAAATGAAATAGTAGTAAGTGTCACATTTGCGATATTTTACAGGAGGATGTTTATCTTAACTTTGACTGTAAAATATCATAATAAACAAGAAATGTGAGTTTTTAGTCTGCTTAAACAAGACAACCGATGTTACAGCGAGCAGACGCTGCTGCCACGCAGGAGAAGCGAAGCGACATTGCCTTTAAAATGAGAGATTACATTCCGTGGCAGGGGGACAGTTTACAGCATGACACCGGCATTAGGCAGCAGGATGGGTGGGTTAGGTGATCTCCCAGACTGAAAGGGATTCTGGGGACTCAGGGGACAGTGTCGCCCTGAGGGACTGAGGGCCACGTCAGAGGGGGCCTGCTGTAGAGGGGCCCAGACAAGGGATGGCTGATGTAGAGGAGCCAGGTGTGGAGGTGCCACATATTGAGGAACCCTGGTGATCACACTACAGGGGGCCAAATGTTGGTGGGCCAAGAGGAAGTGGCTGGGGAGTAGAAAGCACAGGTGTTTGGGAGATGGGTAGATTACAGAGATTTATGCACCCTAAAGAGATTTATTCCCTCAAGTGCCTCTGAGATCTAGGATAGCCTATATTCGGTCCTCCCCAAGAGTGAGAGGAGGTAAACTGGTGCTCCCCCAGCCTTCCTCTCCTGCTCCCTCCAGAGAGCTGCAGCCCTCCTTTTGGTGATGCTGACATCGTCCCTGCACTTTCCCCTGACACCCTCTGCCATGCAGCAGCAGCCATGCCCCACAGAATGTATCTTTTTATTTGATCTCTTGCTATTTTCCTGGCATATTTTTGTGTTTTGCTAACATGCATCAGGGTACAGGAAACGTACCCCAGAGCAGGACTGTAGACTAAACCATTTTCAGGAAGGGTAGGTGTGCTTGGGGCGAAAAAAAACTTTAAATTAATTGATGAGATATATTAATTTTATCTGTATTATATTGAATAAATACAGCCCCCCCCCCCCCATATTTATGACTGACCCACAAACCCACACACTGTCCATGGATGAGAACAGCGCAGACCCTGCACAGTGAAGGTTGGCAACTCCTTCCAATTTTATAGCCCAAACCACAAGTAAAAGATACCCAAAATCAGACCCTTCATAAACTTTCCTATCTCCAAAAATACTCCATAATGCTGCTGTTTTGGTGGTCAGATTTAAGGAATGTCACATTAGTAAATTCACGTTCTACATGAACATCTGAAATTGACAGAGACAAAATCAACAGTACAGGCAGACAAATGTCTTTGAAACTCCTTTTTCCTTCAGCACCCTCATACTGCAAAACCTCAGTCCAAAATTCTCCATGTTGGTCTTCTCTTTGAAACTGCAACAGGAGAGCTCTCTCCACTGGTGTTCTAATTCACAAAGGGAACAGGAAAGGCCCTCTTTTGGTAGGCTGCCTACTGCAGGCTCTCTTACCCGGGGATGAGGCATCTCCAGCTTACTCAAGTGACTCTGGAAATTGCATATGATACTGTGTCTGGAAGCAGTCCATGCTGCGCTTAGGAATGACATCTGTTTTAGTGTAGAATTGACTGTGGAATTTACTGTAAATACCTAGCAAAAAAAAAAAGCTGCCAGAAAGCTATTGCAAAATTGCTGTTAATCACTGTAGAACCCCCAGCTCCATGGGTGTCCCTACAGGTGGCTGCCCTTTGCTGCCAGACTTGCTGTTACCTTTGTCTGTGCCCGTGTGTCAAGTAGAGCAAGATGGGGTAGGTGAAAAGAGAATTTCCCCAAGGGGAGTAACAAAGTATCTTCATTTCATTTAGAAAAGAATTACAAAATGTCTTTTACAGGTTTTGTCGTATGTAAATTACAGCAACTATCTTTTTAAACAGAAAAATTTAAATTAACTGTAATCTGGTTTAAAATATTATCTTGCATTTTACTCAAATTACAGAAGTTACCTTTTCAACTGGAATTGGCAATAAATACTATTAATACTTCACAATACTGTATGTTGTTGTAGAATGCTTTACAAGTTAATTTTTATTTTTTACATTAGCAACTATGCAATCTATGCATATTGTTAAGTGGTTTAAATGAGACTATGAATAAAATGACAGCCTGAGACAGAGACCCACACAGAACAAACTCACATTAACAGGAAAGATGACATTAACATGAAAATGAGTTGCAACAAAGTCAAGTGTTTTTAAAACTGACCATATTATAGATTAAAGGCTCAATCTTAAATCAGGACCTGAGACAGAAATCTATTAAGAACAACATGACATTAATGTTAGAATAATGTTATGATATTTTTTGCTGGTCTGTGTTAATGTAATACAACAACTCTGTTCTAATAGCTCCCTGTTACTTTAATGCTGCAAGTGTGTGCAATTTATAGCAAGTTAGGCAAGCTACAGATTCAACCATTAAACTGCATTTTCATTCCACATTTTTTGACAGTTCGGTCCAAAAACATATTCCACCAAATCAGCCGTAACAAATTACAATAACTTCAACCTTCAAATGTATTAAAGTTGATCTTTTTCAGTGTGTTCCTAAATCTTACGGTATAAGCAAAAGGTATAAATAAAAGATTAAGAACAATTTCCATTCGAATAGTGGAGAAGAGTCCTCATCTTTTGTACATGTCTCATGCTCAGAGTCCATCAATCGCCTGAGGAGAGAGGAGACGTGAGGATTAACTGAGTTGTTCTTCTCAGGCATCGTCCCACTTCTTTGGTTTACAGTCTTCATGCTGCTGGTTGGACTGATTCCAATGAAACATTTGAAACCATAAAATCACATGAATAAAACTTACGCTGACCCTCACTGAAGCGGCCTGGTATCTGTTTCATACCTCACTTTACAACACACAGGACTTTTTTTTTTTAATTTAAAGGCACAAGTTATTTTACGTCATGGGCAACCCACGTTTGCTAGTTTAATGGCAGAAAAGTAGTCAAAGCCAGGCGCCTGGTCCACAGGGGTTGTACTCAGTCACTGGTGTATTTAGGGTGTAAACATGCTATAAACTAATTTTTTCAAACAATTTCTTTAAGAGCTACATGCGCTTGCACCTTGGTGGATTGCTATTATAATGGTGGATTTGCCATGTAGAAGAAAAGATTTGAGTGATATGTTTCAGGAAAAAAGAATTAAAACAAATGTATTTTTTGTTATCAAACAATTATTTATTTGCATGAGTGAATAGAAAATTACATTAACTCCCTACGACGCCACATGTATCATATTTAAGACCTCTACGTCAGTAATATGATTATCCCTTTCCTCAAAAACCCGTTGTATATAATCATATACCTGTATTCTGCCCTCTGGTGGATGACCTATGTAGTTCAGATGGAAAACGTCTTATTTTTTTTTCAAGAATCACTGACGGCTGCAAACACGTTGTAGCCGGCAGGATTTTCGTGGGATAAGAAGTCCTATTTTGGGAACAGTTACAATAAACGCAATGTAGCGAAAATTAATTATATTTCAAAATGAATCTTTATTAGTGTGAACTAATTAATAATAACTTAATATATCATGGAATATTTTATAGAAAAACGTGCTGAAATGTGTGTATCAAATATGATACTACGGGTATGAAAATGTATTATATTTGTCAGTGCATCAGGTGTTGTTTTAGTCAATTTCTTGATTAAATTTTATACCATAATACAAACAACAGGGGCGGCATGGTGGTGCAGTGGTTAGCACTGTTGCCTCACATCTCTGGGACCCGGGTTCGAGTCTCCGCCTGGGTCACATGTGTGTGGAGTTTGCATGTTCTTCCCATGTCGTCGTGGGGTTTCCTCCGGGTACTCCACAGTCCAAAAACATGCTGAGGACTTGCTAATAATTGGACTTGCTAAAAAATTGCGTGTGAGAGTGGATGGTGTGTGAGTGTGCCCTGCGATGGGCTGGCCCCCCATCCTGGGTTGTTCCCAGCCTCGTGCCCATTGCTTCCGCGACCCAGTAGGAGGTCTGGAAAATGGATGGATGGAATACAAACAACAATTAATATGTAACCGGTACGAGTAGCGACCATATAGCTGAAAAGGGGACCTTTATTTTGATACCCCGAGGGGATTTTTATGATGATATGGGGCGCGGTATTCCATCAGATTTATACCCGCATAATCTCGCGATTCGAATCGAAGTACTGTTTGGTCTTGGAGGTTTCTTGGGAAGAGGGAGTGCGGCAAGTAGCCTAGTCTTCCTCTGGATAAGGCGGACCACTCTTCGTGAAGTTTTGGGGCATTGATGGTGAGGGACGAACGCATTTGCCCAAAGGCACAAGGGGGTGAAGTCGTGTATCCAGAATAAGATTGTTTGCAAAGACAAGGTATGGGTTTTATCTTTTTCCTAACATAGTTAATTGCTATTGAGTCGGACATAGTTTTAATTATTGACTGACGCGATGGTAATATATAAAAGAGCGACCGGAGGTGAAAACCTGATCGGCTGGTGTGAGTGCGAGTCCTCTGGAGGTAGATAAACGCTTTTGCTGTGTGGGATACATGTTGGTTTTATGTTTATTATGAGGAATGTAGTGTGGGTTTTATAATTTCTGTTTTGGCATTTGCAGGAAACCGCAACCTTTGAGGAAAGTTGTACCCACTGTTTCTCTTCCCCTCTTTTAGGGCGCAACGTATATACTGCCTTTGTAAAATTATCTGCGAACGATACACATGTATAACTCCGCTGAGACCGTGGACTTTCTCGGGTGACTCTGTCCGTACCCTCTAGCAGGCTGTCCCTGGGCTTATTAGTTGGAGCCTGGGACCAGTGCTCTGACGACCCCAGTGTGCGTATTGGAGTGGATTTGCGGTGCGCTGTCCGTATGTTTTTTTTGGTTTTTATTTTGTTTTGTAGTGAGGACTATTTTGTTGTTTTGAGTATATGGTATTTTGATTTGTTTAAACCAGGGGTGCTAATCGAGCAATAGGGTCCCAGCCTGCTGTGAGGATATCTCTGGCTGCCCAGTGGCGCGGGCCGGGGTTTTAAACTACCTACTGGGGGATATACTTCACCAGTGGAAACATCAACCAGGTCACCGGGAGTTATTGAACCCTCCCCTTTTTGTTGTGATTGTTAATAAAACCAATAAATACTTATATGATCCAGCCCTAATCTCTCCTGTGTGCTCGCTTTGGATACCGCTTGATTAGGGGGGTACTCGCTCAAGGTCACAAATATAATACTCAATTTAAGCTTGATTATTTCTTCCAGTATTCGTTTTGAGAATTTGACGTTTATGCTGTTTTGTCTTGTTTGTCTGTTTTGTCCATGCGGGGTGACGGAACACCAGCGACGTCCATTGTGTCCATGTGATTCACTTTTACTCTGACACCATGTTTTGTCTTGTTTATAAAAAATTACGGCAGGATAGCTGTGCAGAATCTTTATTGAATGACACGGAGTATATGTTGTACTCCGTACAGGCAGGTAGAACTACTCCGACTGACTCTCAGCGAGTATGCATAAACAGATCGCGTGTGCATTAACCAATCAACATAAAGCTTCTTTTAAACACGTACACATAATTTAAATAATCAATTCTGTGTCTAACAAATTATGCAATATATTCTGCAGAAATATCACACACTCTATGCAGGATTTTGTGTTGTATTAACTGTAAACTGGGATTTCTAATCAGTTTAAAGGTTTTTAAACATATCTTAGACCAGAAATTGTGGTCCCAGCTGACTGATAGATCTTCCACCCATGTTGCAATGATTCATCCATTTTAGAAAGTGTCCTGTATATTTTAGACAGTAATTTGGGGGGTTTCAGATTAAGGAATTCTGCCACACTTTGCGGTATTTGTAATTTGATTTGATTAGTCCCTAATGTTTTTTTTTTCCTATAGATTTAACTTGTTGATATTCTAAAAATCTATTCTTGCTAATCCCATATTGTTTAATATGTCAAAGGGAATAAAGTCTATTCCTTGGAATATATGTTCCAAGTATTTAATACCTTTACAACTCCAATCTGGGAAGTTTATCAATTATTGTTTAGTAGTACATCAGGGTTGTTCTAAATTGGAGTACGCTTGCATGGGATTAATGAAGACTCAGTCATTTTTAGAAACTCCCACTACGCTGTCAGAAAAGAGCTGATACTGATGCTTTTGAAGCATTCCTGTCGTTTTGATGTTTGAGCTAATGAATGGTAGATCCGAAATCTCTATCTTATTGCATAATGCCTGTTCTACGT
The DNA here is from genome assembly GCF_023856365.1 of Brienomyrus brachyistius. NCBI lineage: Eukaryota > Metazoa > Chordata > Actinopteri > Osteoglossiformes > Mormyridae > Brienomyrus > Brienomyrus brachyistius. The sequence goes on along the minus strand of NW_026042335.1, from coordinate 1,363,448 downwards.
CTGGCCAAGGCTCATCTAAGAGGGTATGTTTTAACCACCCTGAGATGTTTTGGAGCCTGTTGGCTAAGAAATAGTGGTGAAAGTTAGGCCGATCTAGTCCTCCAGAGATCTAAACCAGTCAGGTGATGTTTTGCTCGGGATCATTGCAAATAAATAATTAGTTCTTGGCAAAACCATCATTTTTATTGAGGCATCCCTTCCCATAAGTGATATGGGTACGGACTTCCACCTAACCAGGTCATCCGCTACTTTCTTTAAAAGTGGGAAATGGTCTAGTTTAGTTGAATCTGCCAGCTTAGGTGTAACATTAATACCTAAATATTTAATATCTCCAGACTGCAGTGGAGTGGGAGAATTATTCTGGAAGGAGCAATTAATTTGAAGAACTGTAGATTTTAACCAGTTTATCGAATAACCTGAGACTCTTGAGAAAGAGTTTATTAATGTAATTACCTCAGAAAGAGTGGTTTGTGAATGCTGGAGAAAAAGTAACACATCATCCGCATAAAGACTTGCCTTATGTTCTACATTCCTGCGTTTAATGCCTTTAATCACTGTAGCCTGTCTAATTGCTGCTGCTAGTGGTTCAAAAAAAATCGCAAACAGTGAGGGGGATAGAGGACATCCGTGGCTGGTGTCCCTCTTGAGACAGAAACTGGAGGATGTTTAGTCATTCGTCCTGACACATGCTGTTGGTGAACTATATAATATTTTTAACCAGTTCATGAAAGAGTTTCTGAAACCAAATTTGCATAAAGCTTCAAATAAAAAATTCCAATTACTGCAACTCTATCGAATGCTTTTTCTGCATTTAGAGACAACATTGTAATTTGAAGGTTTTTATTGCATGAATAGTCTATGTCTAGATTAAGTAATCTACGTGTATTTGTTGATGAGTGCCTCCCTTATGAAACCAGTTTGGTCAGGATGAATTATGAGAGGGGTTAACTTCTCTGTTCTTTTTGAGAGAGCTTTGCAGATTATTTTAAGGTCAACGTTTATAAGGGATATTGGACGATAGCTGGTAGATACTGTAGGATCTTTGCCTGGTTTTAGCAAGAGACTAATGTTGGCAGAATTCATATTTGGTGGTAGCCGACCATTTTCCCTGGTTTCTTGCAACATTCTGCAGAATGTTGATGCCAGAATTGTCCAGAATTCTTTATAGAATTCTGCTGGAAATCCATCTGGACCTGGAGTAGTTTTATTGGGCATACCATTCAGGGCTTCCTGGAGTTCACCTGGTGTCAGCGGAGAATCCAGTGCCATCGCTTGATTGTCTGATAATTTCAGAAGGGTTATACTATCAAGAAACTGATCAATTTCGTCTTTAGATGGGTTTATCTGTGGTGAATATAAAGATTTGTAAAAGTCCCTGAAAGTGCTGTTTTTTCTGTCAGGGTCATATACTGTATCCCCATTTCAGTCTTTAACAGGACATATAGTTGTTTTTTTCCATATTTATTTTTAACTGATTAGCTAAACATGACCTGATTTGTTACCATGTTCATAATTTTGCCAGTAAAGTTTTTCTATTAATAATTTCATTTAAATCTAGTTTTGCTTTACGTATTTTATTCAGCATTTCCTGTTCCTGGGATGATATGTAGGCTTCTTCTAAGGATATCATGGTTTCTTCTAAGTCCTGGATACACTTGTTTTCTCTTCTTTTTATGTGATGAGAATGAGATTATTTTACCTCTCATCACAGCTTTGCCTGCTTCCCAGAGAACAGATGCTGATGTTCCAGGCAGGTCATTATAGTCTAAATATAAAGCCCACTCTTTTTTAAAATAGTTAACAAAATTTCCATCTTTAAGCAATGATGTATTAAATCTCCAGTTTCTGCTTGGTGGAATGGCCTTCTTATTTATTAGGGTTAAAGATACAGGAGCATGATCGCTGACAGCTATAGGGTGTATCTCTGTGTCTGAAATGTCACTCAGCAGTGAGCTACTGACTAGGAAATAATCCAGACGACAGTAAGAGTGATGGACATGTGAGAAGAAAGTATATTCCCTACGGGTGGGGTGAATAGAACGCCATGCATCGCAAAGTCCATAGTCGCTCATGTGCTGTTTAACTATATTTGTGGATTCCCAATTGCGCTGAGCAGCTGTACTGAGCCTGTCCATTTCTTTATTTAGTCCAAAGTTGAGGTCGCCCCCAAGAACAAGTGCGCAATCCAGGTGTTCAGAGAGTGTGGTAAAGAAAACCCCTCATTCTTCCACGTTTTCATCAACATTTGGACCATATATACTAACAATACATAACTTTTTGTTAAGTATAGATAATTTAGTGATTATAAATCTACCCTGTGGATCTATAATTGTGTTTAGTACTGTGAAATTGACATTTTTATGTATTAGAATGGGGAGGCATGGTGATGCAGTGGTTAGCACTGTTGCTCCGGACCCCCTGCGGCCCAGTAGGATAAGCAGTTTGGAAAATGGATGGATGGATATTTTTATTAATTTAATTTTGAGTATTATGGTGTTCCATGGGGGCAGCATGATGGTGCAGTGGTTAGCACTGTTGCCTCACACCTGGGTGACCCAGGTTTGAGTCTCCGCCTGGGTCACATGTCTGTGGAGTTTGAATGTTCTCCCCATGTCATCGTGGGGTTTTCTCCGGGTACTCCGGTTTCCCCCCAGTGTCCAAAAACATGCTGAGGCTAATTGGAGTTGCTAAATTGCCCTTAGGTGTGCGTGTGAGAGTGAATAGTGTGTGAGTGTGCCCTGCGATGGGCTGGCCCCCCATCCTGGGTTGTTTCTCTGCCACTTGCCCATTGCTTCTGGGACAGGCTACGGACCCCCCACGACCCAGTAGGATAAGGGCTTTGAAAAATGGATGGGTGGATAGATGTATTAGAATTGCTACCCCTCTTTATAATAATAATAATAATAATAATAATAATTAATAAATTACTTAATTTCCCTACAGGGGATCAATAATCTTTACGCCTCCTCAACTTTTTCTTTGTGGAGTAAGTTGACCGCGAAGGGCTGCCACTCGTAGTGGCGCCCAGGGAGCTGGGGGTTAAGGGTCTTGCTCAAGGAGCCGCAGACGTGCTGAGGCTGGGTTCAAACCTGCGACCTTCTGATTACAAGAACACAGGCTTAGCCACACGCTGCCCCCTAGTGCCCACTTTTCCTAGAGTTATAGCAGGCTGAGAACACATTGGGAAACTCAGGTGTTTTAAGTTCATCCTTTGGCAGGTCTATGAGTCTCTTGTAATAAAACAACGTCTGCCTGTAGTTTTTTAAGCTGGCTACCAGGGAGTGGTACTGGGGTCGCCGTACTGCTGCCCATCGACGTAGAGCTGGTCCACGGTGATGAGAGCTCGGGAGCCCTTCTAAATAAAGTTGCGTCGTATTGGGAACAGAACTTTGCGTCGTTCCAGGATCTCTTTGGGGAACTGGTCGTTTACACCAAAGTCTGTTCCTTTCGGCTCCCAGCCGCGGCTTTTCACCTGCTCCTTCTGCTTAAAATATCCAAATTTAGCCACAATAGGACGCGGTCTCAGTGCACCAGGCCTCTTGGCTCCCAGCCGATGGACTCTCTCAAAGCAGATGTTTTTCACAGTGTCCTCCGAAAGCTTCAGGTGGTTCTTGATAAAGGTTTTGACAGTAACTTCTGCGTCCTCTTCCGCAGATTCTGGGATGCCTGAAAACACCAGGTTATTTCTCATGCTACAGGCCTGTAGATCGATGACAGTCTCTTTTATTTTTTTATTTTATTCATTTAGATGGGTCACATTTTCAGTTTCAAACTTAACCGAGTCCCGTAGTGAGGCGTTTTCAGCACCTGCTGCTGGTTGAACTCCAAAGATTCCCTCAGGGATTTGAATTCCTGATCTAGAATCTCGAGCAGAGCCAACCTCTCGTCGAAGCTGGACAATCGTTTGTCGATTGAATCCAGGATGACGGCAAAGTCTTTACCAGTCGGCGATGCTGTGCCAGGGGAGTCTGCCGGGCAACTTCTTTTGGAGGACGGCATCTTGCTTTTGGCTGGAGAAGATGCATTTGCGTTCTTCTTCATGACTATAATGTTGAAGTACCAGTCGATATATTCCTCAAGAGATTCCAAATTCCCCTCGCTGTTCATTCAGATTTTCCGCCAAGTCTCCGGCGTCTGACGTCACCTACAGCATTTCCGCCTCTGACGTGCCCTCCAATGTACTCATACTTGTACTTGCAAGATTTCAATTCTGCATTACAGTAGCGTACATTGTCCTGGAGGATATGGGTGTGAGGCAAGGAACAACCCAGCATGGGCCACCAGCATATCGCAGGGCACAGATACCAGTTGCACCTACAGGCAATTTGGTAACTCCAATTAGCCTCAGTATGTTTTTGGACTGGGGGGGGGGAACCAGAGAACCTGGAGGAAACCCCACAACAACACAGGAAAAACATGCAAACTTCACACACATGGTGTTATGGCCGCAACTCAAACCCAGCTCCCAGAAGTGTGAGGCAATAATGCTAACATTGCACCACCATGCTGGACCATAAGTGGAAATCCAACAAGTGAAACTGATTTATTAGGGTTAAGCTAACAGACACCCAGAAAAATTAAAATGTAAATCACTGCTCTGTAGCATGTACCTCCCTGTTTCCGGTTCCTTTGTCAGTTTCTCACTGGCTGATTCAAAAGAAGCGGAACCACCTTTGCTCTTCTCATTTTCATTAGTAAGCTCCTGATCACCGTAACCAGTCTGCATTTAAGACATTTTTCCCACACCCCATTCTCACAATAAGCGGATAATAATACTAATAATACTACTGTAATAATAGTATTACAGTAGACTTGCTCTTTAAAGCCAGATGGCAGTGCTCTCATACTGATGAATGGTTGGGTAGTCAAGTGCTAGAAAGCAAACAAACTGATTCACCACTTACTCTCATGTACATCAATTAAAACTGTTTGCTCCAAGATAAAAGATAAAAATGCAAAAGTCATTTTTGCCGTCTAACCTCTGATTACTGCATGACATTTCTGATAACTGATGAGTAGAAGTCTGTTGTCAAATGTCTGTTTCTTGGTGGTAAGATGTTTCCAAAAGGAGAACCACACAGACCACACAGAGCACAGTCATTTTCAAGGTTATTTCTCACTGGTCAGTGTGAAAGGCTGCATCATTACTATAACGCCGGGCTCAGCACAGTGACTGCACCTGCGCTGCACTGTAGACCACAAGCCAGGCTGCAGACCATCAGCCCTGAAAGTTAAAACAGGACTCGTATGTGTGTCATGTGTTGTTTAATAAAAATTTACAGGACAGAACATAGTGGATTCAGTTTCCTTTGCTCTTACACTCCCAGTCCAAAGTGTGGCCAACCAACTCCTGATCCATACTGTTAGTCGTGAAAAAAATAACTATTGTGTACATAGAGGCCCTGTGTAAAAAGATAACTGCCAAGGAAAAGATCAAAAACATTTATTTCAAGGATACAAAGTTTTTATGGTCATGTACAGTGTACAGTGCAATTCTTATTTGATTAACTTGAATGTCTTCACAGACAAGACGATTAAACAAATAAAGCAGCGCAACATTACAGTAACTAACAACAAACAAACAAAGCTCACGAGTACTATCACAGTATTCATATCATTTATTTAAATTTAATTTTACCAAGTAAATTAATTGAAAAGCAGTTACCACCGCTTTACCTGCTTCTCGGGAGAAATAGCAGATATACAAACGTCATGTATGTAACTAAAATCTTAAGCCAATAAGGGCAAAGTTGTGTCGTAATGGAGGCGGATCCAGCCTGTGCAGCCTGCTAAGAGGTGCTGCCTGATGTGTCTTGCTCTCGCGGAGTTTTGGTGAGGTAATGCAGCGGGCGATAAAAATCTAACCATGATGCATTGCGTCAGGACCAGAATGTGTTGCTTTAAGCTAGCGCTGTATGTGGGTGTATAAAGTGGAAAGCACCCAATAACAAACATAACATTTTTTTAAAAATGTTTTCTTCACCGGTGCAGTGAATTTAGATAAAGAGCTATGATGGTGCTGCAAATGGCTTTGCATAGTAGTTAGTAGTAGCATTAGCCGTTGTGTGCGGCATTAGCTTTCTACAGTCCTTACAGATGGTTCGTGTTTTGTCTGTCTCCCTTTCGCCATTTATATTTTCCGCCGGGCACCCAAAATGCTTCCACACAAAAGATTTAAAAGTGTCTGGGGTATCTACTATAGTAATTTAGTCAGATGCCGACATATTCACAGCAGCGCATTCGTGAAACTGCTTTTCGCTCCAACGAGAAATCTCGTCATGTTGTAATATCGCGAGATCTCGTGACGCGTTTCACTCCCACTTCTTAGTGACAGTCGTGATTTGATAAAGTGACAACCTGCGTAATAATTGGTAATACATAGAGTTTGCTATTGTTCAGGCTAGCAGACTGTTATGGCTTGAGGTTAATGGTGCCTGTTACTTGTGAATTTTCACATTTGCAAGAATCTTCTGCCTCGTGAACGTGAAACGGGTAATTATGCTAAAAGAAGAAAAAAGCAGAACTGCAATGTGTGTAAGGCTGGTGCTGATTTTTCAGTCTGAACACAGTAAAATTTATACAAATTACCTGTATTCAAACTTGTATTCTTTATATAGTTTGGTTAATTACTATTTAAACGTTTTATCTGCGCTCCATTGTATATCTTGTATTGGAGACTTGTATGTACTTTTTGATTGGAAATGGTTAGTTGTATATACATTGACTATTTTTATGATTAATTTCTTTGTTTATTTAATTTAGAGTTTAGGCAGCTGTATTTGTTTAAGTGTAAAGATGCACATAGAAACTCTTGCTGGAAAATGCGAATAGTGGCAGGGTCTTCAAACAGTACATTTGTCTGAGAGTCAGTTAATATTAGGAAAGGCACCATTTTTTTCCAATGGCACTATTTATCAAGAAGGAAATGGAGTATCCCAGCACCTGGTTTACGGGCACTGGAAGCTCCAGTATCAGTCAGACTTTCATGTAAGTATATGTGTGTTTAATGACTTAGCAGTTGGTTAAAAAGTAGACTTGTGCATGTTTCATCTTTACCAGGGGCAGAGGGGAAACTCAATAAATAGCCTTCTCTCACACTTCCAGACCTGCAGAACTGAGCATGTCCCCTGGTTTTGTGCATATGTCTGTAGGCTTTGAGTTTTTCCTATGGGGGCTTCAATTTCCTCCCAGAGTACAAATACGTGCAGATCAGTTGCATTGGGGAGTCCATACTGTGATGCTGAGTGGGTGTAGGAGGAGATTGAGAGATGAAACTCCGGATGATTTACTCCCTCGGCTAACTAACCAGAACAGGATCGTACCAATACCAAAATGATAAGTTTATAAATGTTTTTCACTACCCTGCTTCATTCAGTTATTTCTGTTTGTTAATTCCACCTCCCAAGCAAATACATAAATAAACAAACAAACAAATATTCAGGGGGAATGTGTCATAGGTGATAGAATCAGTGGATGAATCTAAAGAAAAAAAGTAATGATTTCTTTCTCTCCAAAACACAATGCACAAAACCCTTAAGTTAGGTAAGACATTGAAATTTTATGACAGTAGCATGATGCAGAGGAACAACAGAAGGAAAAATCTAACTAAACCTGAGTCAACTAGGACTAATTACACTAAATTAAGTGGAACACACAAAATACCTAAAACTACTTAATAAACAAGCAAGAAATATTACATTTGATTAACTATACTGATGCCTGAGGGAAGTTCTTGTGCATAATGCAGCAAGTATGTACAGCTGCAGAGACACTACACATAGTGCAAATAAATTAAAAAGTATACAGTACATGTCATGCCCTGCTCGTCGGCTCCTCCTGTGTGCCACGCCCCCTGATTACCCACGTGTTTTCTCCCGATTGTACCCAGCTGTATCTAGTTCATTTGCTCAGTCCTGTGTATTTCAGTCCGTGTCTTACCCGAGTCCTTTGTCCGTCATTGATGTCTGTTGCCGTCCTGTATTCCCTGCCCCGGATTGCCTCAAATAAACCCCCGTTTTCCCGTATCCCGCTTGCCTTGCTTGCACGATCGCCGCTCTGCCCGCGATCTCCCGTGACAGAATGACGGACCTCAAGACAAAGAAGGCGGAACACATCACAGAGGAGGAGTACTTCCGCCTCGGGGACCAGGTGAGGTACTGGCTGTCCCGACCTGGCATTCGAGAGGATCTCCCCTCGTGGAACCTCGTCCGCTGGAGCAGAGAGACTCTCGACGAGCTAGCTCTCGACTTAGACGCGCGCTTAGCTGAGGAGCTGCGCGAGAGTCTCCGTGGGATAGCCCAGCACCGGAACGAGTGCTATGTCGCTCCCTGCGAGCCGGGGATGATCCTCTCGCCGTCCGTCTTTGCGGACGTCGCGCCGCCTCCCGCCACCGCCGTGCGCCAGAGGAGGAGGAGGAAGAGACCGACGATCGCCCTGGGGGCGAGCACCCTCGTCCCTGCGTCTCTCCCTGAAAGGGATCGGGAGCGTTTCCCGATCACCGCGTGGGTCCCCAGTGCTGCTAAGCTGCCTCCCCGGGCAGCTTCCCCGGTCCGGAGGACTCGCCGGGCCGCTGAGCAGCTTGAGCAGCCGCCTCCGCTGCTTGCTGCAACGGCCGGACCCGAGGAGCTCCCTCCGCTCCTGCCGCCCGCGGATCCCGCTCCCGTGCGGCCGCCGCCCGCGGATCCCTCTCCCGTACGGTCGCCGCCGCCTTCGCAGCCGCCTTCGCAGCCGCCTGCGCAGCCGCCTTTGCCTGCGCAGCTCCCCCTGCCTGCAGCTCCAGGGCCGGCGCCCCCACTGCAGCAGCCTGCAGCTCCAGGGCCGGCGCCCCCACTGCAGCAGCCTGCAGCTCCAAGTCCTGACCGCGCCCCAGCAGCTCCCAGGCCGGCGCCCCCACAGCCGGCTGACCCTGTTCCGGTCCCTGACCGTGCCCCAATTCCTGTCGCCCTAGTCCCTGAGGTGGTCCCAGAGGACTCCATCTTGGCTCCTCCCTCTTCGGAGGTGGAGGAGCTTGAATGGGACCCCTCGGGGACCGCACTAGTGACTTTTTCTCCCTCGCCCCGGCGAACTCGACCCCGACCTGGGGCCATCATGTCTGTGTCCCGTAAAGGGAGGGGACACAGACGCAGGGCTGGGGTCCCGCCCTCCCTGCCCCCTGCCTCGCCTGCGCTGGGGCTCGGTTGGCGCCTGCGGGTCCTGGCCCTCCGGGTCGGCTGTCGCCTGCGGGTCCCTCTCCGGTGCCTCGTCGCCCTGCCTCGCTCCCCCCTCCTGTGTCTGGTCGGTCGCCTGGGGGTTCCCCGACGGCAGCTCCTCGGTCGCCTGCGGGGCCCCCACCTTCGGCCCGTCGGAGGACGTCGCCGCCTGCTGCGGCTCCCCCCTCCTCCGGGCCTTCGCCCTGGCCCCTTCCAGCTCCCTCGTCCCCTTCCCTGGTGCTCCCTCCTGCTCCCTCCCTGGCCCCTCCGCGGGTCCCTCGCCCTGTCTCCTCTGCCCCTTCTCGGTCCCCTCCGGCTCCGGAGACAGAACTAACATACTTAATAGGATCATATCCCTAGTTCTACATATGCATAATTATATTTAAAAAAGATCCCACGCACCCAGCACATGAGATGTTTGAACTTCTGCCCTCTGGTAAACGTTACTGCAGTATGCATTGCAGAACAACCAGATTTAATAAGAGCTTCTACCCCCAAAGCCATCAGAATACTAAATGCTAATGAACATAAGTTTATGTGAAAAACTACTCTCTCTTCCTCTCTGTGCACTTTATTACCACAACTGGTATTAAGTTTACTTTTTAATTTATAAAGTATAGTGCAATAATATAATCACGAATGGTGTGTGAGTGTGCCCTGCGATGGGCTGGCCCCCCATCCTGGGTTGTTCCCTGCCTCGTGCCCATTCCACATTCCGGGATAGGCTCCGGACCACCCGCGACCCAGTAGGATAAGCAGTTTGGAAAATTGATGGATGGATATAACTAACATAAGACACACATTACACCTAACAAACAATAAACACGAAATAAAGGAGTGGACACACAAAAAAAATGTAATGCAATGACCAGTTTTAACACCTGGATTATGTCCCCCCTTAGTCTCCTTTGCTCGAGGCTAAACAGATTCAGCTCAGCTAACCTCTCCTCATTAGACATTCCTCTAAGACCAGGAATCATTCTCCCAGCCAAGCAAGCCTGAGTCCGGCTTCCACTCCCCCGATCCCCAGCAATGTTAACTTGGAAGGGCGTGTTCTGTATGCACAACTGAGACAACCCAGGTGGAGCTCAGCTTATCGGCTGGCAAAATTGCCTTCAGGTATCACCCACCCTAGTGAGAGTCCAAGCTAGGGCCGTTCTCAGAACTCACCCTAAACGAGGTCCTGCTCAAAAGTTGTAATGACCGCCTGAGGTACCTGTCAGCCTTGCCTGTAATGAGTCAGTGGGTGTAGCCGGGCTGACACGCTTTTGGGCGTCCAATTGCTGAGAACTCCCCTTCGGTTCTGACAAACTGTACGATCGCAAGCAGTGACAGCAGAGCCACAGACAAGCTCAACCAACAGAGAGCGAATGGTAAGCACCCAGCACCCGAAGGGCTCAACTGATCACATCCAAACAACTTCCTGATGGGATTGTGTATGTAACTGGTTTACTGTTGTTAATAGTGGTTGAACTTCTATACAAGTCCCCTTGTTGGGGGAGAGGGAATGAATGAAAGCATAAGGTGAAATAAAACCTAAAATAAATCAAAAAGGTAAAACAGAAATCAAACCAAATGAATTGTGTTTCTTATTCAATTGTAAACATCAATTAGTTATGCAATAATAACCTAATTGGATGTTAATGTATTGTGATCAAATTGATTTAGTCTGTGAACTTGATTCCTGCTTTCAGGCAAGAACCTGTGTGTCCAATTATGCGTGTTGTATCACCGCAGTTGACCACCAGAGACCCAACTCAGATGTTGTTAACCTACTATGGCGGACCACTAGAGGTGCAATTTCAATGGAGTGGCACTGCTATGGCTTGCCACTAGAAGCGCAATTTCAAAATTGAGTGGTAGTTCTATGCCTGACCACTAGAGGCGCAATTTTGAACTGGAGTGGTAGTTCTATGCCTGACCACTAGGGGCGCAATATCGAACTGGAGTGGTAGTTCTATGCCTGACCACTAGGGGCGCAATATCGAAATGGAGTGGTAGTTCTATGCCTGACCACCGGGGGCGCAATTTCGAACTGGAGTGGTAGTTCTATGCCTGACCACTAGGGGCGCAATATCGAAATGGAGTGGTAGTTCTATGCCTGACCACCGGGGGCGCAATATCGAAATGGAGTGGTAGTTCTATGCCTGACCACTAGAGGCGCGATTTCCAAATGGAGTGGTAGTTCTATGCCTGACCACTAGAGGCGCGATTTCGAAATGGAGTGGTAGTTCTATGCCTGACCACTAGAGGCGCGATTTCGAAATGGAGTAGTAGTTCTATGCCTGACCACTAGGGGCGCAATATCGAAATGGAGTGGTAGTTCTATGCCTGACCACTAGGGGCGCAATATCGAAATGGAGTGGTAGTTCTATGCCTGACCACCGGGGGCGCAATTTCGAACTGGAGTGGTAGTTCTATGCCTGACCACTAGGGGCGCAATATCGAAATGGAGTGGTAGTTCTATGCCTGACCACTAGAGGCGCGATTTCCAAATGGAGTGGTAGTTCTATGCCTGACCACTAGAGGCGCGATTTCGAAATGGAGTGGTAGTTCTATGCCTGACCACTAGAGGCGCGATTTCGAAATGGAGTAGTAGTTCTATGCCTGACCACTAGAGGCGCAATATCGAAATGGAGTGGTAGTTCTATGCCTGACCACCGGGGGCGCAATATCGAAATGGAGTGGTAGTTCTATGCCTGACCACTAGAGGCGCGATTTCGAACTGGAGTGGTAGTTCTATGCCTGACCACCGGGGGCGCAATATTGAAATGGAGTGGTAGTTCTATGCCTGACCACCGGGGGCGCAATATCGAAATGGAGTGGTAGTTCTATGCCTGACCACTAGAGGTAACCAAAGATATAGCTAGGCGGTTGCCGACGCTAGATGAGTGACACACACATTTAATGCATGCGCATGCCACTTGCGGCCTTTTTCTGTGCCTTGCACAGTATAAAACCCCTTAAAACAATTACTGAATTGAGATGGCGCTCGCGTTATGGCAACGGATTGAAATTGTGAGTGCACTATATTTCGTCGCAAATGGTGCTTAACCACGGCGGGTCTCAAGCACAGGAGACTCCCACACATGACGCACACACTTTGCTCACAGCGAAAAATTGTGTTAAACTTGCTTTGTCTAAAGCAGGCACACACATACGAGTATGATCCTGATAGGTAACTAAGCTATCGGTCTTATGTCCAAGCGCAATATTAATTTAATAATAATAATAATAATTGATACTTTATTGATCCACGTAGGGAAATTGTCTTTACGCCTCCCACAACTTCCTCGTTTTTCATAGAGGAAGTTGTCTGTGAAGGGCTGCCACCCGTAGCGGCGCCCAGGGAGCTGGGGGTTAAGGGCCTTGCTCAAGGACCCACAGGTTAGAACCTCGAAGGTTTAGGTTAGAACCTCGTAACAAGTATTCCCGTTCGCTAATAGAGAGATCTCTCCCAGGATATATAGAAACGGAGAAACTCGTCCGAATCGAACCTGGAAACAAAGCGCTACATCTGAGAATCTCGTCAGACATATGGTTAAAGTTTACTGCAGTTTAATACGAAAGAACTACAATGAAATAACCGAAAATTAAACGAAATAATATAACTACTAATAATAGAAATAAAAATAACTATAATAAGCCCGTATGATCCCGCTTAAATGCCTTCAGATTGCCATGAGTGCGACTTTTGCAACCAGTTCACAGTAGCGCTTCTTCACTGCACATTCGGTCATAAAAAAATTTAAATTGTGTGCTCAGAATAAGTTTAAACCTTCTGCCTTGCGATTATTAACCAATTGTTATGCGGAAGGCTCGGCTCCTCCAAACTCAATTGCGAAACACCGTGAGTCTGTTAATGTGTGACTTAAATGGAACTCATTAATAACCAGTATCGCGTAATAACCTGGGTTAGAATAGAAGGCTCGTCCAACGAGCTGCGTCACCAGGTAATGTAAACGATCGGTAGCGAAGCTCCCCTCATGGCCAATGAGAGAGAATCTCGCGATATTTCAGGCGAATTTGAGGTTTCAGAGCGTAAATCGCACAGGCAGGGATTCTTGTGAGCACTCAATGAACGGAGGCTGAAGTTGTGTAAAAGACATGCATTTATTCCTATAACTAACATAAGACAGACATTACACCTAACAAACAATAAACACGAAATAACGGAGTGGACACAAACAATGTAATCATGAAAATGCAATGACCAGATTTAAAATGAGTAACCTTAAAAGGGAAAATACTGTTCTGCAAACCAAACAATTTGTGGAAATACTGTCCTAAAGTAATATAGCAGGTGAATAGGAGTTTAGGTTGTTAGAAATGAAAGGAAGTTTGTTTGCTTGGTTGCAGAGTGGGGGGGGGGTCTTGGCAGTTGGTTGCGGAGGCTGATGAGCTGATGGGTGATGGCACTCAGGGAGGCGCGGTGTTTGCAGCGGTTGTTGGAGTGGAGCCCCTCTGATTCTCTCTCCTGGCGAAGCTTGGGCTTGGTTGCAGTTCTCTGTCCAGCTGGGTCTTCACTGATAGGCTTCAGGAGGGCTTCTTGTGGGCTTCTCTTCTCTTGGGCTGATGTTCTCTGCCTCTCTTCGGGCTGATGGTCTTTTGTTTTCTCCTCCCTTCTGTTTCTCCTCTCCTGGCTTTGTTCTGAGGTGCCAGGTTTTATAGTGTAAAGTTCGTGAATAGGAGTGACCAGGAATTCGACTCCTGGACCAATGGCTGACCATCCATTTGGCGGGCTTTCAGAAGGGGGTCTGTATCAGTCCTTTTCAGATTTATGACCAGACTGATTTCCCTTGTATTGATGATTTTCGTTAGGCTGGTATAACTTTTGATATATTCACTTTCGTGGTAACCACTGACCAGATTTGGAAACTGGAGTCATTTTCCATCGGTTTGATACCAAACATGCCATACCAGCCTAGCGGTTCACACCTCATACCATCTGTAATGATTAATTAATGATTACTTATATTATGTCATTATGCTATGTTATATTACTCACACCAGTACCTTATTTTATGCCACACAATCTATGTAATTGTAAATATACTGTGCAGCTGCTGGCGCGTTCCAAACTAAATCTCATTGTACTTACAATGTCAATAAAAACATCCATCCATCCATCCATCTAGGCAGGCCAGTGTCGCCTCCATCCTTCCTGAAGTCAATGATTCCTTTGTCTTTGTGCTGTTTAGTGCCAAATTGTTTGCTGAACTCCAACCTATCAGTTTCTGGACCTCATCTCTGTAAGCTGACTCATAAGAAGCAAAGAGATTTACAAATGAGAGGAGGCCATTCGGCCCATCAAGCTCCTTTGGGGAGAACTTAGCTAATAGCTCAAAAATCTTATCTAGCTCTGATTTAAAAGAACCCAGGGTTTTAGCTTGTGTTACAATAACAGGAAGACTATTCAATACTCTAACTACACGCTGTGTACAGAAATGCTTCATCAAATTCGTTTTAAAATGTTCTCCAGCTAATTTCCACTTATGGCCACGAGTTCTGGTATTTAAACTAACATTGAAATAGCCATTTGGCTGAACAGCATCCAGACCTGTTAGAATCTTAAACACCTGGATTATGTCCCCCCTTAGTCTCCTTTGCTCGAGGCTAAACAGATTCAGCTCAGCTAACCTCTCCTCATTAGACATTCCTCTAAGACCAGGAATCATTCTCGTTGCCCTACGTTGCACCTTTTCCAAGGCAGCAATGTCCTTCTTAAGGTATGGTAACCAAACCCGCACACAATATTCTAGGTGGGGTCTTACCAAGGAATTATATTATCATAGCATCACTTGCCTTGTCTTAAACTCCACACACCTAGAGATGCAATGTGCCTTCTCGCGTGGTGTTCCTGCAGAGGGAGTCTGTGAGTGCTGGAGATTGGGGGAGGGGGCAGTGTGGCTATGTCTGCTCTGTGTTCCTACTGGCGAGCAAAGAAGATGTTTACCTCCTTTGCTAAAAGTGCGTTGCTGTTAACAGTGACGGTGTTGTTGCCTTTGAAGTTTGTAATGTGTTGTATTCCCTGCCACACCCACTGTGGGTTGTTGTATGTGAAGTAGACCTCTATTTTCTGTTTCTCTGCCTGCCTGGCAACCTTGATGCCCCTATTCAGGTCAGCTCTGGCTGCACTCTATGTTCTTGACTGCGCTGTCTTGTCCTGTAGTATTGTATTGTTGCTCTTGTGTTTATCTTGCACTTTCTCCCTCTGTTTGTGCTCCTTTCACTCTGTATAGTTCTATCTTGCCCGCACTTGTGTCATCTTGAGTTGTTTCTGTTTTTCTTCTTTGTCTTGCACCGTGGTCCAGGAGGAACAATGTTTCCTTTCACTGTGTACTGTGTATATTGCTGAAATAACAATAAACCCACTTGACCACCTGCCTCGATTCATCCTGAAGAGTTTTCCAATGTTGTTCAAAGGTCTGTTTGTTTCGGGTGAAGGAGACGCCCCTGGACGTGCTGGATAAGGGGACCACAGATCAGTGTCCTCAGTCCTGCTTCTCCCTTCAAAGCTGAGAGGAAGATGACCCGCCTGCTGCTTCTGGTTTTGGCTTATGGAGCTCTGCTTATCTCCACAGAGGCCCAGCAAGATTACCACAGTCTCCCTGCACTCACAAGACGGCCATTAAACTCGCAGTCGAAAATGCTCATCAAGGAACCCGTCAGCACATGAATTTCTATAACATCCAGGGCCGTCCGAAGGTAACTGCTGAGAAAGTGTTTACAAAAGTGTGAAACTTTCATCATCTGCAAGCTGAACTAATGAGTATCACATTGATTTTGATGTTTTAATTTCAATGCATATGATGCTTAATGTCTCTTCACAATGAAAGTGATGGTTGTATATCTCAGCCCTGGTCAATTTTACCTTCTCACAGTTTCTCTCTGAATCTGCTGCAGTCAAGTCTGTGACAGTTTGCCATTTTTTGGGTGATTATTGTTTGTTATATTGCCTTTAAAACAGTTGTAGGCAATTTTGTATATAACGTGTTTATGTGATTTAGATCAGCAGTGAATACATTGACATTGAGATTCTCTTGAGAGCAACAAAATGTCCAAAGTCAACTGCAACAGACCATCGGGCTGACTGTATTTTCATGGACAAGAGGGTAAGTAAAGAGTCACTGTGACTGTGAGCATTGGACATATCAGTTAGCAAATTAATTTAGGTTCATGTTAACTTTTTTGATGCCCTGCGGGGGAAAGTTAGCCAACAATAAAGTAACAAATAGATAGGTGGCCTCAAACAGCCAGTTCCTTCACCTTATTCTCAAATTTTAGTAGGTTTACAGGCTTAAAGGCTGGATTACCAGGCAGAAGCAAACGCTAATCATCTGAGGGGTGACCTGTAGATTATGCTTCGAGCTATGAACCCTAGCTGGCCTTATTTAAAGACCTGTGAGCTGTACTACAAAGCGGGTTTTTCATACCCAGAGTTAACTCAATCGAGCCAGGTTAACTAACTCTCATTGTTGAAATCAGCCTTAAATGGCAGCGTGGTGTTTTGTGGTGAAAGGGCAGGACTTAACTCTTATTTTAATTAGAAAGCCAGCAATTAAATCTGGTCAGAGCAGGGTAGATGCGCAGTGTGAATTATCCTTTAAATTTACCTCTTTAAATAGTGAACTACAGGACCACTTAGCTTGATCGGAGGACAGTATTTTAATACAGAGCAGTGTTCAGTTAAACGGGATTTATTGTTCATACTTTTAGATGAACTTGCTTTGTATAATATAGCCTTAAGGTGACCCTGCTTTGGAAGCTCTTTCCTCTAAAATTGTTCTGTGTCATTAAACCCTGCAGTCCAGCAGCTCTGCCTTAAATCTTTAGATATATCTTTACTACACCTTCTCTCACTGTATTTATTGCCCACCACTCTTTAAATACTGTTTTTGTGTGTCTGTGTGTTTTTGCAGCCATTCATTAACTGTAGAGTTTGCAGCAGACGGTCTGGTAATAATCTTACACATCCATCAATTGACTGTGTACCAAACAAGAAAGTGGATGAAGTAAGTGTAGAGAGTCTTAGCATTATGGAAATGTAACAGGTGTGTGAATTGTGTCTAAACATGTGGTTAAACTTTGATTGTGTTTGTACATGCAAAAATTTGATCAGAGTACTGTTTATTAATGACAAAGTTACTTTTAATCTGAACAACAGTGGCAGCACCAGGGAAAAGCTTGGGGGGGGGGGGGGGCTCTAGCTCCTCCAGCGATGACCATAGTACCCCCACAGCACCCCCAAAATATTGGTTTCATTTTTTCTTTAACTATCTGTAAAATCTGTATATTGTGTAAGACATTTTTGCGGTTTTTATAGCATACTTGTAGTGTATTTTTTCTTCAAAGTACACATAGAGGCTCTGTGAGCTAGACGTTAGAATTTCATATTTTATCATATTTTATCCATGCTGTAGCTTATCGTACTGTGTGCTTCTATACATCATCTACATAAGCTGAAAAGCTAAAGCACCCGCTCTAAATAATCTCACTCCCTTATAGCACCTGTAGCATTAAGTCACTGGCGCTGCCACTGCTGAATAAACGACTACAATCTGACTAAACCGCTTAACTTTTCCTCCCCATGTTACATTTCAGGACAAACGACGTAATATGTGTCCTTCTGATAAACCTCTTCTCAGATCTAAAACTGCCTTGGCTTCCAAGGACACTAAAGAAGCTGAAGGAGACTGTCTGGGCTGTTTCTGATGGCTGGTGGTCCTGCAATGTGGACCAGAGGAGGAAACTGGGAGGGAAAATGCTTTGCTTTATATCATGCCCACCCAAAGCCCCCAGTGAGTAAGCCATAGGCGCCGATAGCATGGAAAAACTCCCAAGAAGGAAGAAACCTTGGGAGGGACCAAACTCAAAGGGGGAGCCCATCCTCCTGGGGCCGGCAAAGTGTAGGTGCAGGATCACAAAAAACTTAACGAGAGAATTCGACTGTCCCTCACAAAAACTGTAAAGTTTTAGTGGCTAAATTGCTTTTTCTATGCCTTTTCAAACAGGAGGAGATTTGTTTGGCTATATGTAGAAATTTTCTATACAAATTAGACAGCACAAAATCATTAACCTACTTTAATGAATTTATTTATACAACCACATATTTCACACATTTTGACATCAGTCATGCAGTGAAGATACAGTCTCTTTATTTCTTGACGCCAACCCTCCCCATTAATCCGGGCTTGGGACCGACACCTAGTTGAGCTGGCTTGCTCCCTTAAGTGGCTGGGTTAGGCTAAACTATGTACATATTTATAAAGACTACAATAAATTTATAAAGACCTCCCTAAATATGTAGTCTAACAAAACGCAGTTTAAAGAAGGTAGCCTACCTGGTAAACAAAGAAATTAAAAGGCCCACAGCATATAATCGGGCTATATCCAAGCAGTTTTTAAGAACGTAACCTACATGGCGAAATTGAATTACTTTCTGGACCAACAAACGCAACCAGGCATGAACATTATGCACCTTCCTAGTCTTGATGTATGTCGTCATACAGATGAGGACGTTAGGCAGCCTTTAGATCCGACCCATCATGCACTGCAGTTTTTTGCAAATTCCTCAGACGGAAAACCATTAAATACCTCTTCTATTACCTTATATTACCTTATATTCATGTAATAAATATACAAATATCAATTAGTTGGAAATCAGCCAGACAGACGTAATTACTACAAATGGTTTCCACTGTATTTGTGACTCTGAGTGCCGCAGGCTTGGATGCAGTGCCGCACCATTTTGTAAGGCATGCACTGGCCAATCATGTAGCACTTCTCTCAGAAATATTAATGAGACATCACCTACCACCCTGCAAAAAAGAAATTTGCCGCTTGTCCCCCTGAACATGAGCCAACTTGGCTGCGTCAACCAGCGGAGCTCTGGAGCCTGAAGAAACACGCGGCAAAAAAGGCTCGCATGCGGTCTTCCAAAGTTTGGGAATACTTCAGTCATGACACCTTTTCTGCGCCTCTACTGTAGCTGGCGTTAATGATGCTGTTTCAGCCATTTTATATTTTCTGTTTACTTATTCTGTCATGTAAGACTGAGACAAATTATCGTTTACGACAATTCTTACACACTGTAGCCTGACTTGCTGACTTAAGTAAGCTTAACTATAAGCTACCTTTGCTAGTGTTTGTGAATAACATGTTTCTCTAGTTATGAAATTATTCCATGTTTTAGCATCTGTTTCAACATTAAAGTCAAATTGGTATACTGAAATATATAAAAACTATTGAACTATTAACTTAAGTCTAACATAGAAAATCCTACTGAATCTCTTAAGATTTTCCTTTTTTGTTAATGCACTAATGTTTAAGAAGTGTCTTAATAAATTGAATTTCAGATTTGTGTGTGGGTGGGAGTTGGTGAATTGTATTAAATTCATACATTCATTCTTTTGGCTCAGACATTACTGACCTAAAACAAATTGAGGCATTGGGTAAGTGCTTAAATTAGCTACTAAATGGCAAAAAATATTCTAAATATCACATTTTCCATTCTTCGGTATAATTTTAACGAATCACCTATGCTGCCAAACATTAACGCATAGATTGTCACAACACTCTATGTTTTAGTTCTTCTTTATGTGTATAGGACGGTGTGATGGTTCTGGTGGTGGGTGTGGCCGACGCTGCTCGCGATGTTTGGCTATGCTGCAGTCCCAGGGACCAAGTTGGAACACATTTCCACCTTCAAGCTTAGGTGGAAAAACGGCACAGAGACCCAGCAGCAGGACAACTTCACTTGTCCAGACAACCAGCCCTGCTTCATCATTGAAGTAAGCCCTGTGAACAGGAGCGAGATGTACTTCTGCAGTGGATGTTATAGCGGAAAGAACATCCCCATCCTCACGTCTGCCGGAGTGCCCCCTCAAGTGGGTGTGTGACTTAACTCGATGGATGAATTGGACAGAATGTACTGTTACTAGAGGTCGACCGATATGGGTTTTTCAATAGCCGATGCCGATATTTAGGAGTCAGGGTCAGGCGATGGCCGATATATGCTGCTGATTTTTTTTGGCCGATAATTGGACGTTTTCCCCTCTATTTGCATGGTAAAATATCACACTAATAATAACAAACGATACACAAAATTTCTCAATTTAGCATTTATTGAATACTCAACTTGGAAACAATAACACATTTATAAACAATAAAAATAGCAGCATCAGAATCTCTGTTAGTGCACAATATAGCAGCAAACTCCTCATGTTTGACGGAAGGAAATTTGTAAACAATACAAAAAGGAATAAGCATGTTATCTTCAGTTGTAATCCCACTTCCAGTCCCTGAGTCTTACTCACCACACTCATACTTCACAGCAAACAGACAGCAGTTAATTAACCAGAAGAGAAAAATGCAAAAACACAACAGAACTTGTAAATAATAACAAACTAATAGACAATAAAAATAGCAGCATCAGAATCTCTATTAGTGCCAAATATAGCAGCAAACTCCTCATGTCTGACGGAAGGAAAATTTGTAAATACACAAAGGAATGAGCACATCTTCAGTTTTAATCCCATTTCCAGTCCCTGAGTCTTCCTCATCCCACAAGCAGGCAAGGCATGTCACCCCAGTTGTGTGACATTTATTTTATATAATAAAATAAGTGCCCCCTGCAGCCCCAGAGCCCGAGCAGCCGCCTCCGCTGCCTGCAGCTACCGCGCCCACGTCCGAGGCGCTTTCCCTGCCTGCAGCTCCCGGGCAGGCGCCCCCTCTGCAGCCTGCAGCTCCAGTCCCTGGCCCCACTCCAGTCCCTTCTCCCCCTGTGACTCTGGTACCCTCACCCCGACGAGCCCGACCCCGGCCACGGGTCCTTATGTCTGTGTCCCATAAGGGGAGAGGACACAGACGCACGGCTGGGGTCCCACCCGCCCAGCCCCCTGGCTCGCCCTCCCTCGCCGGCGCTAGGGCTTGGTCGGCGCCTGCGGGTCCTGGCCCTCCGGGTCGGCTGTCGTCTGCGGGTCCCCCTCCGCGGCCTCGTCGCCCTGCCTCGGTCCCTCCTCCGGCGTCTTATCGGTTGCCTGCGGGCCCCCCGACGGCGGCTCCTCATTCGCCTGCTGGTCCTCCCGCTCTGGCGTGTCGGAGGACGTCGCCGTCTGCTGCGGCTCCCCCTCTCTCCTTGCCCTCGCCAGGGTCCCTTCCAGCTCCTTCGTCCCCTTCCCTGGTCTCCCCTCCGACTCCCTCCTTCGTCCCTGCGTCTGTCCCTCACCCCGTCTCCTCGACCCCTCCGGCTCCGGCCTCCCGGCCGCCTGCAGCCCTTCCGGCTGCCTCCCGTCGCCCGCTGGGTCTCCCTCGGGCTCCCCTTGGTTCCCCCTCCTTCTCTCCCTGGCCTCCCGTCTTTGTCCCTCCTGCCTCTGCTCCCCCTCGCTTTGTTCCTCCTGTCTCTGTCCCTCCTCTCTTTGTCCCTCGTCCCTCTGGCTTCTGCTCCTCTTTCCCCGATGTTCCCTTCGTTCACTCCCGGTCCTTTTGTCCTGCCTGTTCCCTCCGTGTCCCCCGTTCTGATCTGTTTGTCTGCCTTTCCTGTCTTATGTCAAGTCTTGTCCTGGCTCCTTCCCCTGTGCCAGTTCTGTCTGTCCGTTCTGTTCCCTGTCCCTCGTTAATGAGGTTTTATATAGATATACATATATGCCCGGCTTGTCCGCTCCTCGTGTGTGCCACGCCCCCTGATTACCCACGTGTGCTTCCCTGATCGTCTCCTGCTTTGCCCGATTACTTTGATTAGTCATGACCTATTTTAAGTCCTGGTCTTACCTGTTTGCCCTGTCCGTCATTGTAGTTTGTCAATGCCTGCGTTCCGTCCTGATCTACCTGCTCCGTTTCCCTGATTAAAGACCCGTTTTCACAAACACAAAAAAAAACTATATATATATATACATATATATTTATGGGTGTATCGAGACTAGATGGTCAGTATGGATAACTAAGGTGCACTAAAATTGGGTGAGCAGGCAAGGCATGTCACCCGGGTTGTGTGACAATTATTTTATATAAATGTATATATATATATTCCATCCACCATCCCTCCTTTATGGAGAACTGCTTTATTTTTAATATCCATTGCGAAAAAAAAACAAAAGAAAAAGAAAAAATATCTATATATATACATATATATTTATGGGTGTATCGAGATTAGATGGTCATTATGGATAACTAAGGTGCACTAAAATTGGGTGAGCAGGCAAGGCATGTCACCCAGGTCGTGTGACAACTATTTTATATATATATATGTATATATATATTCCCTCCACCACCCCTCCTTTACGGAGGACTGCTTTATTTTTAATATCCATTGCGAAAAAAAAACACAAGAAAAAGAAAAAATATCTATATATATACATACATATATATATATATATATATGGGTGTGTCGAGACTAGATGGTCAGTATGGATAACTAAGGTGCACTAAAATTGGGTGAGCAGGCAAGGCATGTCACCCGGGTTGTGTGACAATTATTTTATATATATGTATATATATATTCCATCCACCATCCCTCCTTTACGGAGAACTGCGTTATTTTTATTGTCCATTACGAAAAAAAAAAAACTATATATATATATATATATATATATATATATATATATATATACATATATGGGTGTATCGAGACTAGATGGTCATTATGGATAACTAAGGTGCACTAAAATTGGGTGAGCAGGCAAGGCATGTCACCCAGGTCGTGTGACAATAATTTTATATATATGTATATATATATTCCCTCCACCACCCCTCCTTTACGGAGGACTGCTTTATTTTTAATATCCATTGCGAAAAAAAAACACAAGAAAAAAAAAATATCTATATATATATACATATATGGGTGTGTCGAGACTAGATGGTCAGTATGGATAACTAAGGTGCACTAAAATTGGGTGAGCAGGCAAGGCATGTCACCCGGGTTGTGTGACAATTATTTTATATAAATGTATATATATATATTCCATCCACCATCCCTCCTTTACCGAGAACTGCTTTATTTTTATTGTCTAATGCAAAAAAAAAACACAAAAAAAACTATATATATATAAATACATATATATTTATGGGTGTATCGAGACTAGATGGTCATTATGGATAACTAAGGTGCAGTAAAACTCGGTGAGCAGGCAAGGCATGTCACCCAGGTTGTGTGACAATTATTTTATATATATGTATATATATATTCCATCCACCATCCCTCCTTTATGGAGAACTGCGTTATTTTTATTGTCTATTGCAAAAAAAAACACAAGAAAAAGAAAAAATATCTATATATATACATATATATTTATGGGTGTATCGAGACTAGATGGTCATTATGGATAACTAAGGTGCACTAAAACTCGGTGAGCAGGCAAGGCATGTCACCCAGGTTGTGTGACAATTATTTTATATATATGTATATATATATTCCATCCACCATCCCTCCTTTACGGAGAACTACGTTATTTTTATTGTCTATTGCAAAAAAAAAACACAAAAAAACTATATATATATATATATATATATATATATATATATATACATATATATTTATGGGTGTATCGAGACTAGATGGTCATTATGGATAACTAAGGTGCACTAAAATTGGGTGAGCAGGCAAGGCATGTCACCCGGGTTGTGTGACAATTATTTTATATATATGTATATATATATTCCCTCCACCACCCCTCCTCTACGGAGAACTGCTTTATTTTTAATATCCATTGCGAAAAAAAAACACAAGAAAAAGAAAAAATATCTATATATATATACATATATATTTATTTTTGTATCGAGACTAGATGGTCATTATGGATAACTAAGGTGCACTAAAATTGGGTGAGCAGGCAAGGCATGTCACCCGGGTTGTTTGACAATTATTTTATATAAATATATATATATTCCATCCACCATCCCTCCTTTACGGAGAACTGCTTTATTTTTATTGTCTATTGCAAAAAAAAAAAAACACAAAAAAACTATATATATATAAATACATATATATTTATGGGTGTATCGAGACTAGATGGTCATTATGGATAACTAAGGTGCACTAAAATTGGGTGAGCAGGCAAGGCATGTCACCCGGGTCGTGTGACAATTATTTTATATATATGTATATATATATTCCATCCACCATCCCTCCTTTACGGAGAACTGCGTTATTTTTATTGTCCATTACGAAAAAAAAAAAAATATATATATATATATATATATATATATATATATATATACATATATATATATATATGGGTGTGTCGAGACTAGATGGTCAGTATGGATAACTAAGGTGCACTAAAATTGGGTGAGCAGGCAAGGCATGTCACCCGGGTTGTGTGACAATTATTTTATATATATGTATATATATATTCCATCCACCATCCCTCCTTTACGGAGAACTGCGTTATTTTTATTGTCCATTACGAAAAAAAAAAAACTATATATATATATATATATATATATATATATATATATATATATATATATATATATATATATATATATACATATATGGGTGTATCGAGACTAGATGGTCATTATGGATAACTAAGGTGCACTAAAATTGGGTGAGCAGGCAAGGCATGTCACCCAGGTTGTGTGACAATTATTTTATATATATGTATATATATATTCCATCCACCATCCCTCCTTTACGGAGAACTGCGTTATTTTTATTGTCCATTACGAAAAAAAAAAAACTATATATATGTATATATATATATATATATATATATATATATATATATATATATATACATATATGGGTGTATCGAGACTAGATGGTCATTATGGATAACTAAGGTGCACTAAAATTGGGTGAGCAGGCAAGGCATGTCACCCAGGTTGTGTGACAATTATTTTATATATATGTATATATATATTCCATCCACCATCCCTCCTTTACGGAGAACTACGTTATTTTTATTGTCTATTGCAAAAAAAAAACACAAAAAAACTATATATATATATATATATACACATATATATTTATGGGTGTATCGAGACTAGATGGTCATTATGGATAACTAAGGTGCACTAAAATTGGGTGAGCAGGCAAGGCATGTCACCCGGGTTGTGTGACAATTATTTTATATATATGTATATATATATTCCCTCCACCACCCCTCCTCTACGGAGAACTGCTTTATTTTTAATATCCATTGCGAAAAAAAAACACAAGAAAAAGAAAAAATATCTATATATATATACATATATATTTATTTTTGTATCGAGACTAGATGGTCATTATGGATAACTAAGGTGCACTAAAATTGGGTGAGCAGGCAAGGCATGTCACCCGGGTTGTTTGACAATTATTTTATATAAATATATATATATTCCATCCACCATCCCTCCTTTACGGAGAACTGCTTTATTTTTATTGTCTATTGCAAAAAAAAAAAACACAAAAAAACTATATATATATAAATACATATATATATATGGGTGTGTCGAGACTAGATGGTCAGTATGGATAACTAAGGTGCACTAAAATTGGGTGAGCAGGCAAGGCATGTCACCCGGGTTGTGTGACAATTATTTTATATATATGTATATATATATTCCATCCACCATCCCTCCTTTACGGAGAACTGCGTTATTTTTATTGTCCATTACGAAAAAAAAAAAACTATATATATATATATATATATATATATATATATATATATATATATATATATATATATACATATATGGGTGTATCGAGACTAGATGGTCATTATGGATAACTAAGGTGCACTAAAATTGGGTGAGCAGGCAAGGCATGTCACCCAGGTTGTGTGACAATTATTTTATATATATGTATATATATATTCCATCCACCATCCCTCCTTTACGGAGAACTGCGTTATTTTTATTGTCCATTACGAAAAAAAAAAAACTATATATATGTATATATATATATATATATATATATATATATATATACATATATGGGTGTATCGAGACTAGATGGTCATTATGGATAACTAAGGTGCACTAAAATTGGGTGAGCAGGCAAGGCATGTCACCCAGGTCGTGTGACAATAATTTTATATATATGTATATATATATTCCTTCCACCACCCCTCCTTTACGGAGGACTGCTTTATTTTTAATATCCATTGCGAAAAAAAAACACAAGAAAAAAAAAAATATCTATATATATACATATATATATATATGGGTGTGTCGAGACTAGATGGTCAGTATGGATAACTAAGGTGCACTAAAATTGGGTGAGCAGGCAAGGCATGTCACCCGGGTTGTGTGACAATTATTTTATATATATGTATATATATATTCCATCCACCATCCCTCCTTTACGGAGAACTGCGTTATTTTTATTGTCTATTGCAAAAAAAAAAACAAAAAAAACTATATATATATATATATATATATATATATATATATATATATACATATATATTTATGGGTGTATCGAGACTAGATGGTCATTATGGATAACTAAGGTGCACTAAAATTGGGTGAGCAGGCAAGGCATGTCACCCAGGTAGTGTGACAATTATTTTATATATATGTATATATATATTCCATCCACCATCCCTCCTTTACGGAGAACTACGTTATTTTTATTGTCTATTGCAAAAAAAAAACACAAAAAAAACTATATATATATATATATATATATATATACATATATATTTATGGGTGTATCGAGACTAGATGGTCATAATGGATAACTAAGGTGCACTAAAATTGGGTGAGCAGGCAAGGCATGTCACCCGGGTTGTGTGACAATTATTTTATATATATGTATATATATATTCCCTCCACCACCCCTCCTCTACGGAGGACTGCTTTATTTTTAATATCCATTGCGAAAAAAAAACACAAGAAAAAGAAAAAGTATCTATATATATACATATATATTTATGGGTGTATCGAGACTAGATGGTCATTATGGATAACTAAGGTGCACTAAAATTGGGTGAGCAGGCAAGGCATGTCACCCGGGTTGTGTGACAATTATTTTATATAAATATATATATATTCCATCCACCATCCCTCCTTTACGGAGAACTGCTTTATTTTTATTGTCTATTGCAAAAAAAAAAAAAACACAAAAAAACTATATATATATAAATACATATATATATTTATGGGTGTATCGAGACTAGATGGTCATTATGGATAACTAAGGTGCACTAAAATTGGGTGAGCAGGCAAGGCATGTCACCCGGGTTGTGTGACAATTATTTTATATATATGTATATATATATTCCATCCACCATCCCTCCTTTATGGAGAACTGCATTATTTTTATTGTCTATTGCAAAAAAAAACACAAGAAAAAGAAAAAATATCTATATATATACATATATATTTATGGGTGTATCGAGACTAGATGGTCATTATGGATAACTAAGGTGCACTAAAATTGGGTGAGCAGGCAAGGCATGTCACCCGGGTTGTGTGACAATTATTTTATATAAATGTATATATATATATTCCATCCACCATCCCTCCTTTACCGAGAACTGCTTTATTTTTATTGTCTATTGCAAAAAAAAAACACAAAAAAAACTATATATATATAAATACATATATATTTATGGGTGTATCGAGACTAGATGGTCATTATGGATAACTAAGGTGCACTAAAACTCGGTGAGCAGGCAAGGCATGTCACCCGGGTTGTGTGACAATTATTTTATATATATGTATATATATATTCCATCCACCATCCCTCCTTTACGGAGAACTACGTTATTTTTATTGTCTATTGCAAAAAAAAAACACAAAAAAAACTATATATATATATATATATATATATATATACATATATATTTATGGGTGTATCGAGACTAGATGGTCATTATGGATAACTAAGGTGCACTAAAATTGGGTGAGCAGGCAAGGCATGTCACCCCAGTTGTGTGACAATTATTTTATATATATGTATATATATATTCCCTCCACCACCCCTCCTCTACGGAGGACTGCTTTATTTTTATTTCCATTGCAAAAATAAAAAAATGTAAAACACAAAAAAAAACAAAACGAAAATAATAATAATAAAAATAATGTGTTTGAATGTGTGTGAACTATATATAGATATATATATATATACACATACATATACAGATATACACACACACACACACACACACACACATATATATATATACACACACACACAGACACACACTCACATAAACACATACACACACTGTGTACAGTCTTATGCAAAAGTTTGGCACCCCTTGAGAAATAACATCTTTTCAATTACAAAAGCAACAATATCAGTTAATACAGTCTCTTTAGGAACTGGGGGAAAAATACACAATATTTTCAGCAAACATTGATGAATAGTTACTTTTTATGCCATAAATTGAACAAAATTACAAAATAAAAACATTATTATGGCACTCTGCAAAAGTTTGGGCACCCTACGTAATCAGTACTTAGTAACACCTCCTCTGGCAGATATCACAGCTTACAAGCGCTTCTTATAGCCAGCTGAAAGGCTTTCAGTTCTTGTACTTGGGATTTTCTCCCATTCTTCCTTGCTAAAGGCTTCTAGTTCTGTAATATTCTAATATACCAAGGGCTGTATTGTCAAATAGGAGATCGCCAGCATTCTCCCACCCGAGAAAACTGTACTACAATGCCCTTGATAGTGTGTAGAAACACACTCGTCAGTTCTAGTCCTCCTGTAACAACGCAAAAGGACTGGCAACCCTCAGGTATTTATGCGTGCGATTGTATGATAAATTCACCCTGACAGTCTCACACTTCTCTTGGCACCAACAGGTCTCAAGGAATATATAAAAGGCAACTGCAACAATTATACTCGGCACTAAACATCGAGGCACGGAAATGCAGCAGAGCTTGTGTATTTCTCAGGATGCATTCTAGTAAAATGCCCGGAAAATGAGCTAAAGACATATTTCAAGGGGCACTATATAAAACCGATGGAAATTTTACTAATTAAATAAAAGGAAAAGCATCGTTTGAAAAATGTTTCAAAGATTCAATGCATCGCTTTTTGACCACATCATAGCGATGAACACATCATTGTTCCTGACAATGCCCTAATACAGAAATAAAACTTTATGTTGGTAAACTCAAAAAGCCTTCACCTGTCACACTGGCTAACGATCTCAAACGATTATAAAGCAGCATTTTGAAAAGCGCTGTTTTAAAATAACAGGTACAACACTTACCTTGTCTTCTGGCCAAATGCTTTTCACGGCTTGGCACTCCAACGGTGCTGAAACGAAATTTGTATTTCCTCCCACTTCGTTGGCCCTTCAGTTCTTCTTTTCTCCCTTTGGATGTTTTTTTTACTTTGCATGTTTTTCCTTCTTCGGATATTATTTTTTTTTGCTTATTTTTTTAGACGATGTTTTTTTCGTCTTCTTTAAAAATTGATTTTTTTCGTCTTCTTTAAAAATTTATTTTTTTCGTCTTCTTTAAATATTGTTTTTTTCCATCCTTTTGATGTTGTTTTACGGAACAAGAGCCGTACAGTGTTACTTTATCAGGAGGTAGCGCCAACTGAATGCCTTGAAGCAGTACCCAGCTCTTTTATAGGGAGCGTCAACCCGAAGTCAAGTTCTAGAACGTTGCACTCACTTTTCATTGGTTTCCCAGCTATGCTGTCAGAATAATGTTTGCTGATTGGTCGAAAATGTTAAAACGTACCCGAGTACTGTAAAAAAAACTCAAGATCTTGCTACCCTACGGAGCACCCATAAGGTGATTTTTTTTTTTTTATACGTTATATGCTGCTATTTGTAGCAGGCCGTAATTAGACTAATCCACCCTTTGTCAATAAAGCCAACAAGAGAACAGGTTGCCGAAAGTTTGCTCAGGTACACGCCACAGCACAACCTTAAAAACACATCCAGCACAAATCACACTAGTGAATGACACAGCAAATCACAGCAATAAAAAAGACCCCTATGGGCAATCCAGCACCCAGACTACAGGTGCCAAAAGGCCCAGCCTGCCTAATAATGAACCCAAAATATACATACAAGAAAGAAAAAGACACAAACAAAAAAGAAAATAAAACTAGCCAGCTGCTCCCACTAAACCCCGCTCCCGAGGCCACTAAGCCGGCTGGCTTGATAATACACGATACAACCTCAGATAAAACATATTAAAGCAACACCAGGGAGGTTTACATCCAGATCCTTAAAATTATCGACCCGTAATTCCACCTTGAAAACCCCTAAAGAACAATAGTTTACCCCATAACTCACTGCCCCATTCAAACAAAAAAAAAAACAGGTTTTTGGGGTAACCTTTAGGTCAGCTCTTCAAAACCAGGTATGAGGACTCTTCAGCTAATCAGTCCTCTAATTAGAAATCTAATTAGGGAGTTGCAGCGAAAACCTGCATACACACCGGCCCTTTGCGGATAAGATTAGTCACCCCTGAAACAAGCAAACAGAAAGGCTGCTACACTGCAAATTCAATATGCCCGCCGATGCTCCACCAAATCTATCAGGACCCTTCCTGTCTTTCCCGTGCCTGCTCCTTTGCCAATATGCCCTACCATCGGAACATGCACAGCCATCTCGCCCCGGCTATGCCTCCAGTCCTAACTGCAGTTCCTATACCTGCCTATAATTGCCTGGCTACAATCCATCCCCCAAAATGAAATTGATGACCCAACGATCACAGCTAAGAATTCTATCCTCAAACCACTGGTCTTCCTCCCCAACCGAACGATCATTCACTGACCGTGGTAACTTATAAGGGTTGGTATGATGACCAGTGGTGGACCTCACCGAATGTTTAACTGGTCTCTACACCTCGGGGGGGGACATAACCTCCTCCATTATACGAGGCCTACTTGTGGATGCTCTATTGCGACCCCTCCCACCTGCCCTGTCCCCGTAAAATCACAGAGTCCTCATCCGATTCCATTTCTGTTGCCCCTGTGGGCAACCCAGACTCAGGAGACATTACCAGAACATCTTCCCCTGACATAACAACCCCCTGTGGTACTGGACGCAACTCTGTTCGGTGAACTTGACGGACAACCCCGTCCCCCTCCATTGGA
The DNA here is from genome assembly GCF_023856365.1 of Brienomyrus brachyistius. Taxonomy (NCBI): domain Eukaryota; kingdom Metazoa; phylum Chordata; class Actinopteri; order Osteoglossiformes; family Mormyridae; genus Brienomyrus; species Brienomyrus brachyistius. The sequence continues at coordinate 1,332,257 of NW_026042335.1, read as the reverse complement.
GTTGCAGAGTAAACTGCACCCTGATCTTGGGGACACCGAACTACCATATACAAACAGGCATCCCAATGATCCTGTATTTTACCTCGAACATGGTTCCGCAAACACACCAGCTGACCTTCATCAAACCCCTAATCATTAACCAACTCATTGTGTTTCCGATTTCGTGGTGTGGCTTGTTCCTCCAACTAAGCCTTCACATACTCTTGAAGCACCTGCAAACTTTCCTGATGGTTTTGTACCCATTCCTCCAAAGGTCCACCATCCTGACTGATCCCGGCAGGAGCCTGAAGATAGTGTACCGGTAATCGAGATTCACAGCCAGACCTTAAATAAAAAGGCATCATCCAGTCATTTGGTGGGGTGTAGTATTGTAAGCTTCTCTGCTGGAGGAAGTGTGCGAAGCAAATTGTGCAAAAAAAATATTAAAGCAACACCAGGGAGGTTTACATCTAGATCCTTAAAATGATCGACCTGCAATTCCACCTTGAAAATCCAATTACCATATAAAGGATACAAGATGTAAAGATGACAAATGACATGGCACACATTTGTTGTTTAGACTGTTGTGTCAGGTTAATTGAAAGCTGAAAGATCTTAGTGTTTACTAGTCTAAGTAACAGAATGTCTAAACACTGTGCTTGCCTTTATGGGTTTTTAAGCAGAACACATAGGTATAGAAACATATTAACATTACGTTTCACGATTCACTGACTGGAGAATAGGAGAATATACACATCAATATTACTACTTAAGTTAACTAACCCTAATTCCAACCCCTATTGGCACGGAGCCCGCCAGGGTTCAGGTGAGATATAAATCTGTAATCTGTATCAACGGTTTTGCTATCCATACCCACCCTATTAATGTTATTTTCCCAGGGTTTCTTGTTAGACAAGCTCTGTGTCTCTCTATACCCCCATTTACTGCGCGACTGATTGTCCATTTATAAAGAATCAAATAGGGTGAAGATGGTTTTAGTTTACAATTACTCTGGAAGGTGACCAGATTTGAAAAAAACTAAATACCATGCCTACGTGTATGTAATCTCCATCACAGTCCCCATTTTCTCCATAATCCTCGTTTTGATAGTGCCAATTTGTGTAATGTGAGTTGTTTTTTTTGAAAAAACTGTTATAGAAGAACATACTGGATGCCACATGTGTACAATTACCCCTTTCTAATTAGTGGGGTCCGTTGTGTCAGCTACAGCCTTTACAAACATACGGATGAGTATACAGTCTTACAGCACTTTTGTTTTCCTTTTGTATTTAATGGTTTTCCATTTAGGGGGCAGCATGGTGGTGCAGTGGTTAGCACTATTGCCTCACACCTCTAGGGCCCGGGTTCGAGTCTCCACCTGGGTCACATGTGTGTGGAGTTTGCATGTTCTACCCATGCCATCGTGGGGTTTCCTCCGGGTACTCTGGTTTCCCCCACAGTCCAAAAACATGCTGAGGCTAATTGGAGTTGCTAAATTGCCCATAGGAGTGTATGCGTGAGTGAAGGGTGTGTGAGTGTGCCCTGCGATGGGCTGGCCCCCCATCCTGGGTTGTTCCCTGCCTCGTGCTCATTGCTTCCGGGATAGGCTCCGGACCCCCCGCGATCCAGTAGGACAAGCGGTTTGGAAAATGGATGGATGGATAGTTTTCCATTTGAGGAATTTGCAAAAAACTGCAGTGCATGATGGGTAGGATCTAAAGGCTGCCTAACGTCCTTAATTTGTTTGCAATTTCGCCAGGTAGGCTACCTTCTTTAAACTGCGTTTTGTTAGACTACACATTTCGAGATGTTTTATTGTAGTCTTGGTAAATATATATATAGTTTAGCCTAACCCAACCACTTAAGGGAGCAAGCCAGCTCAGGTAGGTGCCAGTCCCAAGCCCGGATTAATAGAGAGGGTTGGCGTCAAGAAATAAAGAGAAATAAAGACAACTAATACTCCTAGTTTGCGAGATCTGACTGCAATGGCAGCACTGCTACAAGGGCGTGGATAAATCTATACAAATATCACCTGCATGCACATTACTTCTTTTACAATAACCAACTCCTGATCCATACTGTTAGTCGTGAAAAAAAAAACTATCGTGTACATAGAGGCCCTGTGTAAAAAGATAACTGCCAAGGAAAAGATCAAAAACATTTATTTCAAGGATTCAAAGTTTTTATGGTCATGTACAGTGTACAATGCAATTCTTATTTGATTAACTTGAATGTCTCCACAGACTAGACGATTAAACAAATAAAGCAGCGCAACATTACAGTAACTAATAACAAATAAACAAAGCTCACGAGTACTATTACAGTATTTATATCATTTATTTAAACTTAATTTTACCAGGTAAATTAACTGCAAAGCAGTTACCACTGCTTTACCTGCTTCTCGGGAGAAATGGCAGATATACAAACGTCATGTATGTGACTAAATTCTTAAGCCAATAAGGGCAAAGTTGTGTCGTCATGAAGACGGATCCAGTTTGTGCAGCCGGTTAAGAGGTGCAGCGTGATCTGTCTTGCTCTCGCGAGGTTTTTGTACGATGTGACATGGTGACATAATGCAGCGGATGATAAAAATCTAACCACAATGCATTGCGTCAGGACCAGAATGTATTGCTTTAAGCCAGCGCTGTATATGGGTACATGAAGTGGAAAGCACCCAATAACAAACATAACATTTAAAAAAAAATCTACAAACTAGTGGGAATATAAAATAAATGTGTCTGGGCAAATTGGTAAGTTAAATTAAATCGTTTTAAGCAGTGTTAAGCAGTGTGTGGTTTTAAACACGAGTAGCATGTACCGTGTTGACGGCGCATGAACGTATCTTGTCAGCACATGTAAAACTTAGATTTGCAAGCGGGATGTGAAACAGCATTTAGGTGTTTAAAACAGCAATAGAGTGCGTGTTTGTTCACGCAGTTACAATGTTTGGTTGTTATTTCTGTGGAACATCAGTGCAAACCCTTAGGGAACATGTTTTACATGTCAAACTTCACCGTAATGAACCACGATGCGTGTTCAAGTGTGGCGCTACAGATACGTTTCGTTCATATGGGGCATTTAAGGCTCATTTTTACCGTAAACATAACACAGATTCATATATTAATACTACAAATGCCCTTACGGTGTTTACGTGTAATATGTCTATGTGCCAGCGCCAATGCCGCGATGTCAGATCACTAACAGCTCACTTAAAGGAACATATAGCCGAAGGACGTGTTGTGACATGTCTGGTGACAGGATGCGACCATACGTTCACTGTAAGGTCGTCGTTTACAGCCTACATGTCCAGGAAACACAGACAATGTTCTGTGGACAGTATAAGAGATCTTTATAAGGAGACAGTTTCTCAGTTTCTTGAAACTGAACCGTTAGTTACAGGCCCTACAGAGAGATTTAGTGAGACTGATGAAGGTGAAGTCCATCTTACAGAAAATTACAGTGACCTTTTTCTTAGAAATATTTCTCTTTTCTACTTGAAATTACATGGGCAGTTTCTTCTGCCAGCATCAACTATACAAAATATTATTGAAGAGATGCTAAGCATACATGAACTAGGACAGACATATACTTTGAATAAATTAAGTGCATTCCTGAAAAGTGACTTAACTGAATTAACAGATGAGGTTATTGGTAGTATATGTGATGTTGTGAAGGAATCTGACCTTTTCACCATTAGTCATGAAGGACCAATGAGAACCAATTTTTCAAGAACTAGGGCTTTTAAAGAGATGTTTAGATACACAGAACCTGTAAAGTTGTACTTAGGAAGGGATGAAACAAGGTCACAGAGGTTTGCCTACTATGTTCCATTGAAAGACACTTTGAGACATTTACTGGAGTCAGACTTATGGCAGAATTGTGCTGCACAGGGTACATACGTACCATACACTGATGTGCTTTGTGATGTCAGTGATGGTCAGGTATATAAAAACAATGAGTTCTTTTCTCAAAACCCATCATGTCTAAAACTAATTCTATATCAAGATTCTTTTGAGGCGGTGAACCCATTAGGTTCAGCAAAAAGCAGCACAAAGTAGTAGCTGTATATTTGTCTCTGGCTAATTTACCACCTCATATAAGATCAAGTACAGACCACATGTCACTTGTAATGCTGTGTCAAGAAAAAGACTTCAAACACTTTGGCCATGACAAAAGTTTGAAGACCTGGAAGACAATGGAATAACGGTGGCAGAGGAAAAAGTTAAAGGGACTGTTTTGTGCATTGCAGGGGACAATTTGGGGTCTCATAATATCGGTGGATTTACAGAAAATGTGAGTTTTTCTGAATATTTCTGCAGGTATTGCCGGACAACCCGAACAGATTTTCAAACAGATCCAAATGCATGTGGACCTCAGCGCACTCCTGAGCACTACAAATCTGCAGTAGACATTTTACAGTCTGAGGAACAACAAAACGTTGAAGGTATAATATCTGAGTCCATTTTTAATTCATTGAATTACTTCGATGTTTGTATGCCTGGCCTGCCACCTTGTTTAGGCCATGACATTTTTGAGGGTATCCTTTCCTATGATTTAGCCCTTTACCTGAAGTACTTCATCAAGCAGAAAAAGTGGTTCACTTATTCAATTCTGAATAGACGCATTAAGAAATTTAAGTACAGTGGCTCTGATGCGTTGAGTAAGCCATGTGCAGTAAACTCCAATGGAGTAAAGCTTTCTGGTCAGGCTGTTCAGAACTGGAATTTTCTAAGACTTCTTCCTGTGATCATGTGTGACAAGGTGAAAGAGCCCACAGATGATGTTTGGCAGTTGACCCTTCAGCTAAAAGACATTGTGGAGCTGATTTGTGCACAGAAAATTTCATTGCCAGAGGTTGCATACCTTGACGTTCTTATCCAAGAATATCTTGCTTGTAGATTTTCTCTCTTTCCAGGACATAGGTTAGAGCCTAAGCATCACTACTTGCGACACTACCCTGCACTGATTTTAAAGTTTGGTCCTTTGATCAGGTTGTGGACAATGCGATTTGAAAGTAAATAAGGCACCAGGGCAACAACAGTCAGAACAGCATCCATTTCACAGCTAGTTTTAAAAATTGCTTTAACGCAGAGTGATTACAGGAAATAGGTGAACTGTTTAATATTAATTAAATTATCAAAATGTGCTAATAATAGACATATTTGTCAGTCAGACATTGTGCTTTTTAAAGAGCAGAAGGGATACATTAAATCACGATTATATTGACCTTACTGTATATATTTTAAAATTTTTCCCCTCAATGATATAAATATTTTCCCCCCTGACACATAATTAGTGTAAGCACACAAACACGTTGGCTGGTTATCCTATTCATTCAGTTCCACGGACAGTGACCTGTGTTACTGTACTGTGACATCTGGTTCCTTCATTGGCTCTGAATATATTTCTATAAATGACTAAATGGCTCTGTTGTAGAAATTTCCAGCCAGAGACTTGGTTCTTATATAACAAGAAGATTTTATTTTTACTCGGACTGAGAAGCTACAGAAAATCAGCTCTGCATGTGATCTCCCCTTTACTGCTCAAGCAGAGCACACGCAATTCAGCAAGTCCATACAAACAACTTCTCAGGACAGTTATAGGGCCTTCAGGAAGAGTCAGACTGCAGTGCCATTCAGAGATACCATTGTCTAAGACTTGCACTAAAACATTCTATGCACTTGGGCATATTTAAACAAAGTAGTATGGCACCTGTGTCAAAATCCATCCCTGCCATGTCCTGTTCACATGTCACTGGCCATCCTATTCTCTCCTCTGTCTTGTACCCCTTAGCCCATAGTGTGTTTGCCTGCTCATCGGGTCGCCATGTGGCTTAACGGGCCAAGTGGTTGGCCACCGTTCCTGACTCCCCTTTTGGTTGTGGGTTTTGAGGATATCAGAGGGTCTGTGTTTTCATGATTGTCCCCCAGGCCACCATGCAGCTCAGCCCTTGATTCCAACTACAGTTGCAATCTGTTGGTTCTCAGTCTACTAGGACTATATAACAGGATTCTCCACCCATTCTACCTTTACTCCTTCAGCCGCATACATGAGTCAGGCCTATAGGTTATTCAAATTTCGTCCTGCCAAATTTACCGTACAGGAGGTGGACACTGCAAATGAATGTGTGAATACTCCAATATCTACATCTTTACAAGTTACCTGAAGTGGTTTGGTAGATGATTGTTAGGTTGGAAGTCCTTCTTGATGTCTGTTTGCAGCTCATCCACCAGCAACTGCAGGAGTTGTCGCTCCCAGAGGGAATCCCACTCTCGGTCCGCTGGAGGGTCCATGTCATGTTTCCATCAGTCACTTGGCGTGGGGCTCACAGAATTTACCAGGCTCCTGTTTAATCTGATGCACCTTAGTCCAGTCCATGCATCTGGGGAACTTCTCTGATAATCTCTGGCAGATTCTTTGCAGCTATGCTTGATATTGGGTACTTGCCGCAACTAAGTAATGGGTTGTTGAATCAAAGTCCCCTTCCATGTCAACAATAACCCCATTTTAGGGTTTTGTTAAACAACTGGTCTAATTTGGATGCAGAGGTTCTGCATGGAAGGCCCAGTCTCTGAAGGTCTGTAGCATAGCGAGGCCTGTTCTGCCTGGAATCCGGCAGGTCACTGGCAACATCCCCCAACTCCTTCATCTATAAGGTCGGGAAACCAGAACGTTTACTCTCCCTTGTGGATAAGGACATACCAACGTTGGGGCGAGAAGTTCTGCTGCCTCCTCCTGCTGCCTGAGTCTTCAACCAAGTCCAAAACAAAAGTATACAATGTTAGGAAGGGTAATTCAATGGTATGAGACTGAAACTAGAAACTGTAAATCGGATGGAGTTAAATAGCAATACTGTGGAAGAGGCATGGGAATTTTTTAAAAGCACATTGTTGCAAGTGCAAAAGGACTTCAAATCCGTTTCCAGAAAAACTAAATCTAGGAAACTGCAACCAAGCTGGTGTCATGACCTGCTTGTACGATCCTCGTGTGTGCCACACCCCCTCATTAACCATGTGTGCTGCCCCGATTGTAACCAGCTGTTTTCTGTCAGTTTGAGTAGTCCTGTGTATTTAGTCCACGTTCAAGTCTGTTTCCCCAGTCCTGTCATTGAAATCTCTCGCTGTTGGTACCTGTTTTCATCAATAAGGTGGGATTTCTTCTTGATGTCTGTTTGTAGCCCGTCCACTAGCAGCGGCTGCTGTATTTATCATACCAAGTAGGGAACGTATATTGCTAAGTTTTTCTTAGTTCAATTACACTTGACTAAGCTAATTAAGCTGGCTATGTTATTTACATTCAGAAGGATGCCGCCATATTGGGTTATACACAGATGCCACGATAGCTCACACTCACATTCCCTCTTCATTATTTTTCTAAATACACTCCATCCTGCCTTGTCACCTGCAACAAGATCTCACTCCCTGTATCAAGTAAAGTCTTTCTAATGGTTGAGCAGATTTCTGCTTCTCTCCTAACCATGGGCATCCAAAGTAAGATGAAGCAAAATGTTAGGGAATTTGACAACACATGGTTACTCTTTTGGTAACAGTGACTTTGGTTTTATTTTGATAGATGTAAACCACATAATATGGTCTTAACCTTGTTAATCTGTCCTAAAAACAAACTTTTGTGTTACGGGAGAAAAGTGCACAGCTGCTCGGATCAACCCCAGCTAATCAGCGCATATGGGAATCTTTTCAAAATACCATGTGAGTCTTATGCAATTTACCCAAGTAATATAAGCTCTTTAGATGATTCTCAAATAATCAATTCTCATCAACTTAGTGTCAGAACACAAACTCGGTGGCAAAAAAGTGAAGCATAACAGACTAAGTTGTGAAAATGAAATCTGCATGTGATGAAAGGGCATGTGACTGTATCGCGATGATTATAATCATCAGATCAAACGGACCACGGAGTTGGCGGTATGGCCACACTGCTGGTCCCATGTCAGTAGGGTATAGCACACCCCTGGGCCCGGATACCACTAGGATGTCACTGGTGTACCACCAGTGAGACTCTGCAATGAGACTTCATTGCAGAGTCTCAAAGCACTTATGTAAGTCGCTCTGGCTAAGGGCGTCTGCCAAATCCTGTAAATGTAAATGTAATGTAAATGTACCACTGTGCCGTCAGAGTGTGGTGTGTCACTCCACAGCGTTGGCAGGATTGCTCTTCTCCCTGCGGCGCCACCATACGCACACGACGGTCATCTGTGGTACTGCAGAACTGAGATGTATCGCTGAACATGGTAGGACGCCAGTCGTCATCAGTCCATGCCTCCCAGTGACTACACCACTCCAATCGCAACAGTTTCTGTGCTATTGTGAACGGCAGCCTATGCATGGGACGGTGAACCCGTAGTCCAGCTGATGCCAGTCATCGCGACACGATGATATAGGGTGTTGTAGAGAGTCCAGTAGTTGTTTTCCAGTGAGTTTCCTGTGTGTAAAGCCAGTTTTGGGGTCAATGTGGAGCCTGGTCCAGTCATGAGCTGGGGAGACGTGACCAAGGACTCATTCACAGGCTGCACTGTTATTCTTGTGTCTTTTCATTCAAAACTCTTTCTTTTTTTATTTCCCCACAGTGTCCATCATCTTGAGCAGCACCGGCTGTCATTTAACACGAAAGATGCCTGTTCAGTTTTCCATCTGAACAAGGGCCCTCTGGACCCAGGTGTGCACTACATGAGCACTTTGTTCCTGACTCCTTATCAGTGTTTCCATTTACACTCTCAGCCAGTCTTTAATCTGCAAAGTTCCGCTTGGTGAGATTTATACAGACACGAGTAAAGAGGATCTTTTCACTTTTCCCAAATTCCCTCTGAGTCTGTATTTTCACCTCTTGAATGCTGGGATTTGTAGGCCCAGCTCTTCACCATGTATAACAACATCACCCTCAATGCTAGAGAAACCAAGGAGCTGATCCTGGACTTTCGCAAAAACAGGTGACTCCCCAAAGTCCTATCTACATCGCAGAGGATGCTGTAGAGGCTTCAACAGCTTCCAGTTCCTCGGGCACACAGCTTCTGGCGGTCAAAGGCATCGTCTTCAGGTGCTGCCTCAGAAAAGCAAGCAGCACCTTGAGAGACTCTAGCCACCCAGCACTGTCACTTTTCACCTTCCATCCATCCATCTGCATAAGCATTTCCAGATTTAGAGACAAGTTTCCTCCCCATTGCTGTTAACCAGCCAGTGACGCTGACATTTCCTCACACTGCCACTGTTACCTCATTCTGTACTGTTACTGTGTCTGTCTATGCTGGTGCCATTACTTTAATTTTATTTATATAATATTATCACTGATTATACTGTTGAGGTGCAACTACAGACAATTTTTCTTTGAATTAATCTAGCGAATATTTTCCCAAGCTGTTGATTCATCAAAACTGTTATTTTTCCTCCAGAAAATCAGATTGACCGTTTAAGTTAATATTATTTTAAGAACAACACAAACTACGTCATTGCGGGGTTTTAGATAATGGACACTATACAGATATTTTTTTCGCCCACCATTCAATAAGCAGATAAGTAACTTGTCTAAAATATTTAGATTTGTATTGTGATGCCCAAAAGTTAGTAATCTGTATAAAATCAGTGTATCTTTGTTTTTTAAATTTGGTTCTGTAAATCAATGTAGAATAAGCCCAGATTTTAACCTAAAAATTTTCCTCAAATGTTTATTCAGTGGAGATAAGTACAACCTCTACAGATAGGCCTACACCCGTTTTGGCAGTGTCTCCGGATCCCATGACAAATAATGCCTTCAGTACATCCTCCTCAACCCACACTGAAAGCAGAAGTGCTATGGGCTTTGCAAACGGTTTGCGGACATCACGTCATATACGTCCAATGATGACATTCACACCGTCTCCAGGGCGATGTTCCCTGACTCGCAGGGTCACTTGTGCTAGGGATAAAACCGCTTTTCTTGCGCGATTTGGACTCGCTCCATATATTAAAAGGGAGCTTCGTTGTCATGTTTGACGTAAGTATGAACAGGACCATCAAAAGAAAACAACTGGATGTGCATGTCAGGTATTGGGTAAATGGCGAGAATGGCTCTCGAGTGCAGTCCTGGTTCTGGGATCACAGTACATGAGCCACTCCACCGCTGAAGACTTACTGGAGAAGTTTAAGGTAAACCATTCAATAACATTTAAACTCATTAACGAACCCGTGATTTTTAAATATCCATGGTTTATCTTTCCATGTGTTTAAATGGGAGAACCATATTTATTGGTAAGCATATTTTAAAGATTTTATTGCTGCTTCATGGCTTTTCTTGCAAAAAAATAGTTCATTGAGGAAATAGAATGTTTAAGTGTTGTGTAGCAACATGTACAGCTGGTCCTGCATCACTCTGTCGGGGCTTATTCCACGAGAATGACCGCCTCACTGAACAATATCCCTTACATACGATTGTTTCATTAGCAAGTCTTCTGTACTAGTGTATGCTTATGTCCTTGCACTCCTTATGTTGCGTGAACTTAATATATGAAAACTATTTGACTGCAATATCTCAGTATAGTGCTATAAATATCTAACTGTTTTTACAATTTTTTTTCTCCGGTAATTTCAGGAGTGTACAAAGGAGCTCAATGTAAAAAATTTGCTCCCCTTGTCGGTGGATGGACCTGCAGTCATTTGGATGTTCGTAGAGCTCTTGCAAAAAGACCATGGTGAGCAACTTGCTGGGACCCAGTTGGTAATTGTAGGAAGCTGTGGCCTACATACCCTTCACAACTCATTCAAGACTGGTTTTGAAGTGTGGATGGTGGAGAAAGTTCTCAAAGCCCTACATTTTATTTTCCACTCTGCACCAGCCAGAAGAGAGGACTTCACAGCTGCAACATCATCCTCAAGATTCCTTCTACCTTTCTGTGGGCAACGGTGGCTCGAACATTTGCCAGCTGTCGAACGAGCATTGGAAGTCTGGCCCTCTGTTGTGAAATATGTGGACCTGGTGAAGTCAGAAAAGGTGAAAAACCCAGGGACATCTTCTTTTGACTGCATTTCTGAAGCCCGAATGGATCCCCTTCTTCTGGCCAAACTACATGTTTTTCATGGCCCTATCACAAGCATTTCAACCATTTCTGGCTAAATACCAGACAGGTGTTCCCATGATGCCCTTCCTTTGGAAGGACTTGGCAGAATTGATCCAGGTAAATATTCACCACCACAGTAACAACAGCAATAAATGAACATGCAAAGACGCACATGTGAACTTAACTCTAATTTTAATTTTATTTTCAGACTCTCCTTCAGCGCTTCATCAAACGAGATCCCCTGCCTCTCACTGCATATAAGCTGGTCAGACTTGATGTCAGTGATCAAAAACTCTGGCTCAGTCCAAAGGAGGTGGATATAGGAATGGCTGTAGCAGCTGTCATCAAGGTGGGACTTCTGTGAATTCACTGGTATCTTTGCATACAAATGTATCAAACAATTGTGAAGTAAAAAATATGTGAATAACATGGAGTTTGAACTGGTTTGATATGTACAGCTGAGGTAGTGTTAACCTTGGGCTGAGTGTGCAGAAACCATCTTTTTGTCAGAGACAGTCAGGAGCCAAAGGCAGTGGAAGTGACCTTGGTGTCCTTCAGATAAAAAAAAAACTGCCAGATTGTGCTCTCGAAAATCTGCAAAAAGGCCTTGGATAAATGCCCTCTGAAGTACTCGATTGTACATGAGATGACGTGCTTGGACCCAAACAAAATGCACACAAGCCAGATAACTGCCAGCAGAAAAGGAGAAATCTCATGCAGAAGTTTGCGCAGGAGAATCGGTTGGCAGGCAGGATATCTGCTGGTAAATCATAGGAATAAGAATAGGATAGTTAAGAATATTATTGTTAAATTATGCTTTTCTTTTTTCACATCTAACTGAATCAGGGACGGATTACAAACCGGACCAGCGGGGCCGCTGCCCAGGGGCCCTTGGGGTGCAGGGGGCCCGTGGGCCCCAAGCCCAAAACAATTTGCAACGCTTATCAACAATGTATTTTCGTTTGTCTATTTTAGAGGGCCTACATTCTTTGATCCTCTGCCTACAAGGGCCCCTGACCCTATAGGGAGGGTGTTTGGCTGCCAAGGGCCCTTGACTTATGGTGGTTGTGGTGGTGGTGCGGTGGTGGTGGTGGGGGGGGGCCCTCGCGAACGTTTTACCCAGGGGCCCACACAACCCATAATCCGTCCCTGAACCGTATAGTGTTAACACGTAGATTTTAGCAGTATTTAGAAGACCGTCTCTTGGTGTTTGAAAAGAAGCATCAGCTCAGTTAACATATTTTCTTTGATGAGCCTAGAGATATCTCAAGATTAAATTAAAATGATTGCACATTTATGGTATCATAGGAAAATTGGGTTATAAATCACTTTCCTATTCTACATGTAATTCTGTGTATTGACATTGTTGATCTGCATCTAATCTACTGTAATTACAGGTGATGCAATATCCCAGCAGTCTGATAATCACCTGCACAATGAGGCAAAAGGCTTGGATTTTATATCCTTCATTCCTTCAGCACCATCCAAAGTTGATGTCTTTTTCCATCAAAAAGTTAGTGGGCCTTATCCTGACCTCTGGATGTTCTGCAAGAACTTGCTGCTACTGTCCTATGGGCAAGTCGAAGTGGAACGAATAGAGGTGGAGACCTGCAACTTATCAGAGGAAACAGTTGTTGCACAGAGGCTTATATGCGACCATGTCAGAGCGTGTGGGGGAGCAACCAAAGCGCCTCTGACCAAAGGTGAAAGATGAGCGAAAAGCAAAAAAGAAAACTTGAGGAACTCAAGAGGAAGAGAGTCTCACTGGAAAGTGTATGTGAGAGTTTACAAAAGGATGCTGAGCACATGGCAGAGGAAGCAGAGAGTGCTGCTGGAACCAAAAGGGCAACATTACTTACCAAGTCCAATACTCTGAGGCGACGAGCGAAGGAGGAGAAAGAGCAGTTTGTGGTCTTAAAGGCAGATACTGAAGAGTGGGCTACTGCACTGCGACTCCTAGCACATCAAGAGTGAATCGGTGGAAACAAAAATATTTAGGTTCTTTGCATTTTTGGAGTATTTTACTTTCTGTGCTTGTTTGTACATTGTTCACAGCCACAATATTTTATAATTACAAGGTAGTTTTATGTTAGAGCTCTTGCTCCAATAAATATGTGCCTTGTAATTAACTAAATTCTAGGCTATTCAGTTTTTTTTGCCCTCGTGATGGTCGTGGACTGTGAAAAAAGCCTTCTTGTTAGGGGTACCCCTGGGGCCAGCCGGGCGTATGTCGTGGCTTCAGTGAGTACTTATGTTTGTCATGCTGCCTGTGTACTTTATAGCGGCACAACATATTTCTGCAAATTGCATGCATCAAATTGTCAGTCTCTCTTAAAAAATATGAAGTGTCACCAAAATTTTAGACAGGGGGAATCGATCTCAATGAAAAATATTCGTTTTGTTGGTAACTTTTCTAAATAATAAAGACATACTAATAATTATGTATTAATAAATCGGATGAACGATGCATCCCAAATTGTATCCGCCGCGCACTTCTTAATCAGGGCAATCGCATCGTGGACGTTTATGCAGACGCCCAAAAAGACTTACTTAAGAAAACTGTTGCATGATAATTTGTACCATTTTCAAGGGTGGGGGGCGTGCAGTAGATGCCCCCTTTTTTTGTGCTTCTGCCGTTCAAACCGAGCAGCACTGAGTTTGTCAACTGACGCCAAATCTACTGCTTAGCTGCTACAGACAGAACTATCTTCAAATCACCACTAGGGGGTGTCAATGCTGCAGCTTCGTTCTATGGTTGATCTTTTTCAAAGACAGTTTTTTTTCTCTCTCTCCACATAATCAACTTAACTGATTAGCGTTCTTTCATAGTAATGGTTTTTAATCCGTGTTAATCTTCTGAACAATGACTAGTAAAGGTTCTATGAGGTTGTCCTACTTACTATGGATTTTAAGTTTTTTATCAAGGTGTTAAAACGTACCACAGTTGCCAGTCCTGTGTTTTATGTCTAGCAATTTGTACAGTTTCTTCAGTATAAACACATGCCATCATCTGTGAGAATCTCCTCCAGAACTCTGCATTTCCTCAATATCTTTTTGTAATATTGCATCATGGCACTGCTCAGAACAACACAGATGGTGCATAACAACACAAGGGAGTACAAGACAACATGGTGCAGAAACAGTGCGATACAAAGCAGGACAAAACTGGATGATATGTGGTCAGTGGTGGATAAAGTGCAGAAACAGCTGTACAGTGCAGCTGCCGTGGAAATGACTGTTACAGGGGATGCAAAAGCTGCAGGTTTGAATTGTTTGGCGAATGAAGCTGTTCATGAATCTGCTAGTCAGTGTTTGTGGATGGTGGTCAGAGTCCTGGATTATAGACTGAACCTTGTTACTGTGGCAGTTAAAGTACAGCTGGTCAATGGAGGGCAGTTCAGTGCGAATGATGTTCTTAACAGACTTCACAATGTACTGCCTTCCTGTCATGTGGCTCCACCATACCATAGTACTACTGTTAGAACCAGGGATGTAACGATACATTCAACTCACCATTTGATACGATTCACGATTCTGAGTTCACGATACGATTTTCTCATTTTTTGCAGAATGAGCTGCAGACAAATATATTCAAAAATATTCTTATATTTATCTTTCTGAACTGTTGACACTGTTGTGAACAGTGCAACTGAATTTGAATAAAATACTGTTGAAAAAATCCCAAATCAAAATAAGTAAATAAAAAAATAAAAAATCAAATAAATAAGCTAACGTTTGCATGGCAGCTTTTTAGCGTGCTTTGCCCTTTTAATAATCTTCACTCAGCTCACGGTGGTGCCAGTGGACCTGTTTGTGTATGTTATCAGTCTTTTACAATGTTTGCATGCAGTTTATGTCTTGTCTGTGCTTTTCTCGCCGTTTCCTCGTTGTTTGTGATTACCGGAAAGCTAATATGCTGCCGGAGCCCCCGGTGAAAATGGGGAGAGCATGCGAACTCCACACAGAAAGGGCCCTGGACCGAAGCCAGGACCGAAGCCAGCACTAACCACTGTGCCGTCCTCCGTTTCAAATTCATTCGCCATCTCGCGCTTGGTCAAAACCAAAAACTGACATACGATGTTGACGTGATACGCAGTGACATCTGACGTCAAACTCACATTGTGAAATCAAATGTAATATTACACCAGTTTTTCTGTTAAAGTACTGTGAAGTACTCCTACAATAGTGATTCATTTTCCACATCAGCCGGTTTAAATCTTCATGCATTTGCACCGATTTTTAACTGATTTGTGATTCATCGTTACATGCCAGGGCCAGCAGCTCTGCATGGCTCGACCCTCATAAACATTCTCCACACATGCTGTTCAGGCAGTGGCCACAGAAATTCCCCCAGTGAACTTTATGCTTTCTGTCGGAGAGTATTCTGTGTTCTGGCCTTAAACCCTGCATACTACTTTGCAGACTTTGATCCTCTTAACAACAATTGGCATTTCTGGTGGCTGAATATCCATCCATCCGTCATCCAACTGCCTGCTTAAAAGCTGTGAATAATAGTAATAATTCTTAAAATTGCAACTATCTAGAATTTCAGCCTAGTTACTCAGCTAAATCACTATTTAAACCTAAAATAATTTCTATATGTGTGATAGAATCAAAAAATATTTTGTTTTACATATAAATCTTCACAAGGTGTATTACACATGGTATTCCCCAGACACCGCCACCCCAACAGATGCTTTGTTTGTTAAGACAATAGCTCAGAAAGTGGTTGATCGATCTTTTGCAGCTTTTACCAAGGTTTGTACAAGCCAAAATTAAATTTTGAAACGGATCCCTGCCACACCCTGCCCTCCTGAACCTCCCGTTTCCTCCCTAGTGTGGTATAACGTGCCATGCCTGTTCCGCGTTTGTTTTACCTCTCCTTCCTGCCCTTGTGTTACTCATTTCAGGTGCCTCTAGTTTGCTCCCTGCTTAGCCTTGTATAAATGTGCTTCTCAGTCCTGCCATTAATGTTGCTGCTGCTGTTTGCCTGTGTGTTCTTCCCTGCTTATGATTCCCCCGTGATCCAGTTGTCTTCATATAGATAATGTAACTCTACTGCCTCAGTCCAGTATTATCTCTGACCATCATCTTATTGCGTTCAATATTTCCCTTGCTCAAAATATTAGCCCCCCGACTCGTTTCTATATGCCAAACGTACAATCACGTCAAATACAGCGAGTAACTTTATCGATAATCTCCCTGAGCTATCGTTTTCAACCAAACTAATGTCGAATTCTGCTGAACTTGATAGCATTACGGATTATTTAGCATCTATGCTTAATTCTACTAGAGAAAATTGCTCCGTTAAAAATAAAAAAAAAACAGCATAAATAAAACTGCTCCTTGGTATAATGACCACTTGCGTACTTTAAAACTGGAGACACGGAAATTAGAACTGTAGGGAGCCGCCCACTGGCCCAATGGCAGAATCCAATGGCGCAGCCGAAGGCTGTGAATGCGTGTTGGTCCTTCCAAGCGCTCCTAGGAATTACTTACCCTTTTTAATATGCAAAATATTCTTTTAGACACATATCTGACTCCATTTTACCCCTGACGAAGGAGTCCGCCAGATTCGCCTCGGCCAACAGGGTGACCCGTGGGCTTGTTCCACAGGGTTTGTCTTAAAGGTACGGAAATTGCCACCATTTAAGACAATGTCAGCCTCTGATTATTCGGGTCCCTCGACCTATATAATTTCCCAAAGGCTCAGTGTCTACCAATTACTGAGCATGTGGGTGCCTCAGAGATTAAGCCGATGTTTACCCAAACCTCACGTACGTCCACCTCAGAGGCTCAGCCGGGGGCAGCCCGTATCATAACGTGTGTCAACCTCAGCGGCTGTGAAGGCGCACCTTCTGTTGTGGTAGTTTGTACGAGGTTTACTTTTGGCTCGTCTCCGGGACTCCGCCGATGCCGCCCATTGTCTTACCATGTGAGCGTCTCAGGGACTATGCCCGGTGCCTAGGAACATAGTGTGTACGCCCCTCAGAGGGTAGACCTGTACCTTTCATTAGCATGTGTTGACCTCAGAGGTTACGTCGGCCCGTAACTGAGCGTGTGCGAACTCCAGAGGTGTAGTTTTGGTATCCACCTAACTTAACTTGGGCAGTCGAGTTTGGGACCCGGATAAATGAATGGGATTTAACCCAGAGGCTGCAAGATAGTATTTACCACCATAGTCCTAATAAGGATAGAAGTCCAATCTGGAAAGTTTATGAAGAAGTTAGCAAATCAGACAGTCATAAAGTAATCAAAACAACATTTATTAAACATACTACAATATACAATTATTGACATGTGGACACATACTTGTAAATACATTTCAACAAATACAATATTAAACAATCACATTCCTCAGCTGAGAGTGAACAAAGTTCTGTGGAAAGTATCTGACTACAGATGGACTTTCGCCCAGTTCTCTGTGGGAGCTCTGATTACAGAGTGACTCCCCGACTACTTCTGAAGCCCTTCCTTAAGTATCCAGACCAGGTGATGGCTTGTCTCTGAAGACTGACCAATTTCAGTTAATGGTTAATTTTAGGGGCATTGCTGACCTTGGTTCTCAAGTCCCCAGCCAATCAGATCACTTTAGGGGGTGGTCGTAATTCCCTTGTTCTACCATGTGAGAGGCTCTCTCTGTTTGGTGGGTTGAGCCGAAGTTTCTGTATTTCTCTTAGGAAAAGCTATACTGCCTTAAATCTGAGAGTATAATACTCCTCGTCTCATGCCTATTCAAACGAGACCAAACATGCGTGTATTTGTCCCTAACATCTATGTGTGCTGAGTTATCCTGTTTATAGTGGAAAAGGTGTCTGTGTCTGGAGGCTGACAGCTGTTGTTGCTGTGGATTGACTGTGGAACTCTGGTCACTCCGGGGGTGAAAGGTCTTGCTTTTTCTGTGTTGCTCCAGTTATTCCTATCCAGTCTCTCAGGAGCCGGCAGGCCTTTGCCTTCCTTAAAAGGGGTGGTTTGACGAGTTGAGTCCAGTCTTGCCTGGGCCAGCGGAGCTCTGAAATAGACTGATGCAGGCTGATCAGAGTTGGGGCCTGCAGAACCTATAAGTTTTATGTCCTTACAGAATGTAAGTGGCATCATACTAAACTAGTGGTGTTCGAACTAGCATGGAAAGAGGCTATGGGTAGCTACAAAAAGGCTCTTAGTGCCGCCAAATCATCTAGTATCTATCAGAACTAATTGAAATAAACAAAAATAATCCTAGATTCCTATTTACTATGGTGTCCAAGCTGACTAATAACCAGACCACTGGTTATTTTCTAGTGACGACTTTATGAAATTTTTTGACCAAAAATATGCTCAATTAGACAGAACATTTTGAATATTCCAATAACTACATTCTCTGGCCTTGACACGGCATGTGCTAATGCTGCAATCGCCCTATTTGAAGCATTTACCAGGGTTAACCAGTCAGAACTGATGTACTTAATTTTATCTTCAAATTCATCTACTTGTATGCTAGACCCTGTTCCATCAAAATTATTCAGAGATGCTCCCAGCATTGATTGAACCGCTACTAGCAATAGTTAAACTAAAACATATGATCATATTACCCCAATTTTATCTTCACTGCACTGGCTGCCAGTTAGATTTCGTGTTGACTACAAAACACTGCTCTTAACCTATAAAGCTGTAAATGGTCTTGCACCGCAGTATGTGAGTGACCTCATTTGCGTTACGAATCATACACTTAGATGACGAGATGGAGGTATTCTATCCGTACCCAGAATAAAGAATGTTACCTTTGGGGGAAGAGCATTTGCTCATAAAGCACCACAGCTATGGAATAAACTTCCTATTAGTGTTCGGAACTCAGACACAATCTCTGCTTTTAAGTCAAGGCTTAAGAAGTACCTCTTTAGCCAGTCTTTTGGATAGTTAAATCTTCTTTTCTAAGGTGAATGGGAAATCTGGAGGTTCATAGTTATTTGAGATTAAAGGGGAAAGGGGGGATTGGTGCTGTCGTCCTGCCACTCTCGCCGATCACTTAAGCTGTGGATGGGAGGTGGCTTGACGCCAAAACCCCTGTAAACCCTCATGCCTGTGCTTCCTTCCAGGTCTCTCTTTTAGCCAGGCTGTCATAGTTGCTTTAGTCCTGCCGGTTAGGTGTAGGGCAATAACTCTTCTCCATCTTCTCTTTTTCGAGCTGATACCGAGCCGACTACACCATGTGAACCCGCACCTGGACTCCTGGATATAACTACATGAAACCAACTGGGACTTTATAACTATATGAACTCAAATGAATGTCAATGTAAATGCAGTTTCATGCTCCCTGGTCGCCCAGAGGAGGATGGGGTCCCCTTCTGAGTCTAGGTTCCACTCAAGGTTTCTTCCTGCTAGAGGGAGTTTCCTTGCCACTGTCGCCTCAGGCTTGCTTGGTGGGGTTCTGGCCGGTTAAATGTAAAGTGCTTTGTGACAATGCATGTTGTTAAAAGCGCTATATAAATAAAATTGAATTAAATTGAAGTGCTTCCTCAGATTCATTTTAAAATGTTCTCCAGCTAATTTCCACTACGGCCACGAATTCTAGTATTTTAAATTAATATTGAAATGGTCATTTGGCTGAACAGCATCCCGACCTGTTAGAATCTTATATACCTAGATCATGTCCCCCCTTAGTCTCCTTTTGCTTGAGGCTAAACAGATTCAGCTCAGCTAACCTCTCCTCATAAGACATTCCTCTAAGAGCAGGAATCATTCTCGTCATCCTACGTTGCACCTTTTCCAAGGCAGCAATGTCCTTCTGAAGGTATGGTGACCAAACCTGCACACAGTATTCTATGTGGGATCTTACCAAGGAATTATATAATCGTATCACTTCTCTTGACTTACATCTCTAGGTGTGTGGAGTTTAATCCAACATCCTATTGGCTTTTTTTAATGCTTCCCCACACTGGCAAGAGTGGGACATGGAAGCATCAACAAACACACCGAGATCTTTCTCGTAATCAGCTACCTTTATTTCAGTGGAACCCATAAAATATCTGTACTTTATATTTCTGCTCCCTGCATGGATTACCTTACATTTATCTATGTTAAATTTCATCTGCCACGTATGAGCCCAGTCGCTAATTAAATCCAGATCCTGTTGTAGCCTCTCTGGACATGAGACATGATCTAACATCAATCAGAAGATACCACACCAGCAGATAATGATTTCTGGAATAGTAAAGTTAAAGGTTGGCTAATAATACCCCTCATCTCTTTTAAAACTATAGATAAGATGCCATCAGGGCCTTGCGATTTATTTATTTTGAGCTTAGCTAGGCTTTGTACCACATCAGCCTCAGTTATACATATATTGGTCATAGACATCGTTGTATTTGTACTAAATGGTGGTAAGCTATTCTACTGTGAACAGCCGTTGTAAAATAATCATTAAACTCATTTATATCAATTTCATTTTCAATTATAAGGCCCTTACTATCCTGCAAATGAGTGATTTTCAGCTTTTAGAGCTCTTTCGGTGTTAAAATATTGGAAGAAACTTTTAACGTCATCCTTATAACTGTTATTAACTAAACCTGTACACTTAGATACTCCTGCTTTATTTTGAAATCATTAGTTAATTTCCATTTGTGGAAGAAAGCCCTTTTGCTCCTGACTTTATTCTTAATTTTCGTAGTAAACCACCTGTGACATCGCGTGCTGGAAGAACAGGCAGGGAGCGAGGAATCAAGGATCCGGGAAACGGAGAGTCGGGAATGAGGGTTTATTGATGAAAACAGGTAGAGAGCGAGAACAGCAAGAGATTTCAATGACAGGACTGGGGAAACAGACTTGAACATGGACTAAATACACAGGACTACTCAAACTGACAGAAAACAGCTGGTTACAATCGGGGCAGCACACATGGTTAATGAGGGGTGCGTGGCACACACGAGGATCGTACAAGCAGGTCATGACACCAGCTTGGTTGCAGTTTCCTAGATTTAGTTTTTCTGGAAACGGGTATGAAGTCCTTTTGCACTTGCAACAATGTGCTTTTAAAAAATTCCCATGCCTCTTCCACAGTATTGCTATTTAACTCCATCCGATTTACAGTTTCTAGTTTCAGTCTCATACCATTGAATTACCCTTCCTAACATTGTATACTTTTGTTTTGGACTTGGTTGAAGACTCAGGCAGCAGGAGGAGGCAGCAGAACTTCTCGCCCCAACGTTGGTATGTCCTTATCCATAAGGGGGAGTAAACGTTCTGGTTTCCCGACCTTATAGATGAAGGAGTTGGGGGATGTTGCCAGTGACCTGCCGGATTCCAGGCAGAACAGGCCTCGCTATGCCACAGCCCTTCAGAGACTGGGCCTTCCATGCAGAACCTCTGCATCCAAATTAGACCAGTTTTTTAACAAAACCCTAAAATGGGGTTATTTTTGACATGGAAGGGGACTTTGATTCAACAACCCATTACTTAGTTGCGGCAAGTACCCAATATCAAGCATAGCTGCAAAGAATCTGCCAGAGATTTTCAGAGAAGTTCCCCAGATGCATGGACTGGACTAAGGTGCGTCAGATTAAACAGGAGTCTGGTAAATTCTGTGAGCCCCACGCCAAGTGACTGATGGAAACATACTCCAGCTACAGTGAGATGGACCCTCCAGCGGACCGAGAGTGGGATTCCCTCTGGGTGCGACAACTCGTGCAGCTGCTGGTGGATGAGCTGCAAACAGACATCAAGAAGGACTTCCAACCTCACAATCATTTACCAAACCACTTCAGGTAACTTGTAAAGATGTAGGTATTGGAGTATTCACACATTCATTTGCAGTGTCCACCTCCTGTCCGGTAAATTTGGCAGGACGAAATTTGAATAACCTATAGGTCTGACTCATAAATGCGGCTGAAGGAGTAAAGGTAGAACAGGTGGCCAATCCTGTTATACAGTCCTAGTAGATTGAGAACCACCTGATTGCAACTGTAGTTGGAATCAAGGGCTGAGCAGCATGGTGGCCTGGGGGACAATTATGAAAACACAGACCCACTGATATCCTTAAAACCCACAATCAAAAGGGGAGTCAGGATGGCCAGTGACATGTGCTGGCTAAATGGGGACAACAAAGAGAGAACAGAACAAGGCAGGGAGGGATTCTGACACAGGTGCCATACTACTTTGTTTAAATATGCTGGAATGTTTTAGTGCAAGCCTTAGACAATGGAATCTCTGAATGACGCCGCAGTCTGGCTCTTTCTGAAGGTCCTATACTGTAACCGTCCTGAGAAGTTGTTTGCATGCACTTGCTGCCTTGACACTTGTTGATGTGCATGTGCCCTGCTCGAGCAGTAAAGGGGAGATCACATGCAGAGCTGATTTTCTGTAGTTCCTTAGAATAAAAATAGAATATTCTCTTCAAATAGGAACACATGGTGCGTTCGATTATTTCACTCCAACTCGGACAAAAACGTCACGAAAAACATCACTTCCCGTTGGAAACGCCTCTTTTATGACGTTAATGTCTGACAGAATCTTCTTGTCCGAGTTGCCCCTGTGACGTAATTTCAACATGGCGGCTTACACACTCAACATTAATTCTATTTTACAAATCCTTAAAAATGTTTATTTTGTTAAATTTATTATTATCCCATCCATCCATTTTCCAAACCACTTATCCTACTGGGTCACGGGGGGTCCGGAGCCTATCCCGGAAGCAATGGGCACAAGGCTGGGAACAACCCAGGATGGGGGGCCAGCCCATCGCAGGGCACACTCACACACCATGCACTCTCACATGCATTCCTACGGGCAAGTCCAATTAACCTCAGCATGTTTTTGGACTGTGGGGGGGAACCGGAGTACCCGGAGGAAACCCCACGACGACATGGGAAGAACATGCAAACTCCGCACACATGTGACCCAGGCGGAGATTCGAACCCGGGTCCCAGAGGTGTGAGGCAACAGTGCTAACCACTGCACCACCATGCCGCCCATTTATTATTATTATTATTTATAATTATTAGTAATTATTAATGTAATTGCACGTGTTCGATTTAGAGAATACCATATCGTGACCGTAAACAGTATCCTAACATGCAATATCAGATTTTTACCAGACTTGTTAGTGTTTTTGGTTTGTTTGTAGTTTGTTTGCCTCTCGAAAAAAGAATATCGCTATGAATGTACTAAAATACTTTATAAAGCTTTTAATGTGGTTTGACTAGTTCTTGTTTCTTGTTTGTTTGTCTGAAATAATAATCTTACTCCATAACTGCTAAAATATAAAGCAACAACACAGCAGCGTATTCATGGAGGCAGCCATGTTTGTTCCGAGTTGTGCTAGCTCGAACGGGAGATTGTCGGATGTGATGTCACCCAACTCGGAATTTCCAAGTTCCGAGAGAAAAACGAACGCACCACAAGACTCTGGCTGGAAATTTCTACAATAGAGCCATTTAGTTATTTCTAGAAAAATATTTAGAGCCAATGACCTGATGTCATTGTAACACAGGTCACTGTCCGTGGTGCTGAATTCTCTACTTGATGGGCTGGTGCTGAATGAATATGACAGCTGGCCAACATGTCTGTGTGCTTCCACTGACTGGCACCCAGACATATAATGACTTTTAACAATGAGAAGGGAAACGTCCAGACAGGAAATTAGTCAACAGTAATTAGTAATCACATATAGTTCTCATTTATCATGATGTAAAATTCAAAAACCTTTTTTTTATTATTAAGGGATAAATGTAATTGAGTTTTAATGTATCCTTTCCGCTCTTAAAATCGCAAATTATTTCTGACTATTAATCTGCACGTTTTAATAATTTCATTAATATTACCTAATTGGTTTGTCTTTTTTATTAAATTTTAAAACTAGCTGTACAATTGTTGATGTTGTTGCTGTTCTGAATGTCATTGGCCTGCTGCCTTACGTCTGTCTAAACATGAGTGAGGGGATGGATGCACTATTCTATGGGGGCCTCTGTAGAGAATAAATGATCCTAATTTTATATTGAGAGAGATGGTTAATTCCTTTTTAATCCATACTGCGTTCAGAGCCCCTGTTCTGCCGTTGATCACTGCTGCATATCATCCCCAAACCAATGGCCTGGATGAGAAAACGAATGATGACATAAAACGGTAAGTCTGTTTGTGAGGTTGTTTTAGAACTGTGTGAGACAGGCTCTATTCTTTTAACATTACATCAGGAATTACTGATATTATTGACAATCAATCCCTTAATATACAGTATCTCACAAAAGTGAGTACACCCCACACATTTTTGTAAATATTTTATTATATCTTTTCAAGGGACAACGCTAAAAATATGAAACTCTGATAGAATGTAAAGTAATCAGTGTACAGCTTGTATAATGGTGTAAAGTTGATGTCCCCTCAAAATAACTCAACACACAGCCATTAATGTCTGAACTGCTGGCAACAAAAGTGAGATTAAAAATGATTTGTGGCAAGATCGGATCATGTGTGTTGAAGAGTTTCTTATGACTGACAAGTAGTTATTTAAAAACATATCTTGAAACAGCAAATTACATTGTTCTTAATGCTTTTAGAAAAATAACTCTTTATCATGATCTGTGAATAATAATAATTTGCTATGAATGTTTTTCCACTTCAGCTTTCCACAATTATTCTTCCCGATGAGAAAAGCTACGGCACGTTTTTTGATGAAAAAAATAAAGTAGTTGAGACAATAAGCAACAACAGCTGAAAACATCTCCTAGTCACAGGAAAAACAGAAGCAGGCATGTGGTAAACGAATACAAAAGAGGTACCAAAACACAGTTTATCATGTTGGAGATGAGGCGCTTCTGTTCAACATGAGGAAGCGGGGACGGAAAGGAGGAAGAACGGAACCGGATTTTACCGGACCTTATGTCATCCAGGCAATATGTGGCAAGCTGGTTACACTGTCTAATTCTGAAGGGGCAACTTTAAAGAACAAATACAATGTAAACCACATACAGAAGGAGCCAAACTGATGTCCCAAGTCAGGAATCACACAAGGTGCCAGAAGAGTATAAGACCAGTAAACCTCCCTCTAGCGCAGAGCTTCTGACAATAGAGAAGGATGCTGACAGTTGAAAAAAAACTCATGTCTGTGTGTTATGAAAGAATATCAATAAATGTTTCCGAAAGGGGCTGATTCATTTGGTAATTATTTACGGCTTATGTTATGGCTGCCAATTTACAGTCTTTACTGAAGTCTGACTTCTTTCGAGTCACCTTTAATATAGATTGGACACTCTCTATGCAATGTGCAATACTTACATAGATGGTAAATGTTTACCTGCTTGCACAGATGGATGATTAGGTAATTAGTGTAAGTGTGTGTGTGTGTGTGTTCAATCGCATGTATGTCCAAGGTCCATAATAAATAATATACACTGATCAAGAGATGCCCGAAAGTGGATAAAAGAGGACATTAGTGGGTGTATCACTTAGTGTAACGCGTGCAGGATAATGAGCAGGACTGCAAGCCATATAATGACCCATGTCTAGCTCTTAATACAGTATGCATACAGTGATGTATATACAATGGACAGCTACTATGAGCAGATAGCACAGTACAGGTGCTTAATCTGTATGCTATTTCCATCCATCCATCCATCCATCCATCCATCCATCCATCCATCCATTGTCCAAACCGCTTATCCTACTGGGTCGCGGGGGGTCTGGAGCCTTTCCCGGAAGCAATGGGCACGAGGCAGGGAACAACCCAGGATGGGGAGCCAGCCCATCACAGGGCACACTCACACACCATTCACCATTCACACTCGGCTCTTTTTCTGGTGTGTGTGTTTAAATAATAATAAAAAATAAAAAATTCTGCACTTTCTTAACGGAGTTTTCAGACAGATGGTATTCATAGCCTGGGTCCTTATTGAGCTAGCATCGGAAATTCATCGCAGAGTCTCAAATCACTTATGTAAGTCGCTCTGGCTAAGGGCATCTGGCAAATACTGTAAATGTAAATTCACTCACACATGCATACCTACGGGCAATTTAGTAACTCCAATTAGCCTCAGCATATTTTTGGACTGCGGGAGGAAACCCCACGATGACATGGGGAGAACATGCAAACTCCACACCCATGTGGCCCAGGCGGAGACTCGAACCCGGGTCCCAGAGGTGTGAGGCAACAGTGCTAACCACTGCACCACCATGCCGCCCCCTGTATGCTATTTCATTCTATAAAAAGAAACTTACTGTACTGTACAATAAAGTATTTCACCACTGCTTCTTCCTCAGCTCCCACTGTTTGCTAGCACATGCCTCTTTTGATTTCTTCACAGTGCAATCTCTGCTTTATTTTTTTTTTGTGAAATGTAAGTGCAGTATCTCTTTATTAAGTGCTATGGTTTAATATGTACATTATTATTTCAGTACTGTGTATACTGTCCTTAATGTCTTGCCTCTCTCGTATAACTTGAGATACGCCCAAATTGACTTGCAACAAGTGGTCCTGGTTCCAAATGCGGAAGGCGATGGATACCTGTATTTTATATGCTGTAGTGTGCTGGGTATCAGACATTGCAATGCACCTTGCTTTGATCTTGACCTGTTAGATCAGAGGGAGGTAATCTTATCCAGAAAGGGCCACTGTGTATGATGGTTTTCACTGCAACTCTCTGAACAGCGAACCTAACGGTTATCCCAATACCTTGATCTTGCTAGCATATTTAAATGTGTACCTATTCAGGAATAGAGTGGTGAAGGCATTCAGAGGAGGACTGATGATTATCAGAGGGAACAAAGGGGCTGGCTACTTGTCAGTATCCAGTAGAACCACCAGACTCCTACACTGAATGGTTCTGGATGTGGCACAGACGTTAATCCCTCTGTATTAGGGGATCCGTCTCCAGTTTGTACTCTTCTAGTTAATAGGTAGATTATCAGGCAGATTTTCACCCTAGTCCAGTACTCATTGACAGCCTAATACATCGTGTTTCAGTTTGTCTTGATAGTCAATACATATCACAGGATGTACATTACTCTGATGGGCAGGCCCTCTTACGTATGATGGAAATTGCAATACCTACTTTTGGCCACGAGATGGCAGCAAGAAAATAGAAAAATTATTTTCCCACGGTTTACTAGCAGCTTTTAGATGTTAATTCTTCATTATAATAATTTGACTAGGTCCAATGTATTTTTAATACAAATAATTACCACACAAAGCTGCTAGTAGACCGTGGGAAAATAATTTTTGTATTTTCTTGCTGCCATCTCGTGGTTAAAAGTAGGTATTGCAATTTCGGCAAGAAATCATTTGTTTTCAAACTGTAGTACCTACTTTCGGCCACGAGATGGCAGCAAGAAAATAGAAAAATTATTTTCCCACGGTTTACTAGCAGCTTTTAGATGTTAATTCTTCATTATAATAATTTGACTAGGTCCAGTGTATTTTTAATACAAACAATTACCACACAAAGCTGCTAGTAGAGCTGCTCCGGTTTCCCCCCACAGTCCAAAAACATGCTGAGGCTAATTGGAGTTGCTAAATTGACCGTAGGTGTGCATGTGTGAGTGAATGGTGTGTGAGTGTGAGCTGTGATGGGCTGGCCCCCCATCCTGGGTTCTTCCCTGCCTCGTGCCCATTGATTCCGGGATAGGCTCCGGACCCCCTGTGACCCAGTAGGATAAGCGGTTTGGACAATGGATGGATGGAAATAGCATACAGATTAAGCACCTGTACTGTGCTATCTGCTTATAGTAGCTGTCCATTGTAGATACATCACTGTATGCATACTGTATTAAGAGCTAGATAAGGACAGTGGGTCATTATATGGCTTGCAGTCCTGCTCATTTTCCTGCACCCGTTACACTAAGTGATACCCCCACTAATGTCCTCTTTCATCCACTTTCAGGCATTTCATGATCAGTGTATATTACTTACTATGGACCTTGGACATACATGCGATTGGACACACACACACACACACACACACACACACACACACACACACACACACACACACTTACACTAATTACCTAATCATCTGTGCAAGCAAGTAAACATGTACCATCTATATAAGTATTGCACATTGCATAGAGAGTGTCCAATCTATATTAAAGGTGACTCGAAAGAAGTCAGACTTTAGTAAAGACTGTAAATTTCTCAGCCATAACATAAGCCGTAAATAATTACCAAATGAGTCATCCCCTTTCGGAAACATTTATTGATATTCTTTCATAACACACAGACATGAGTTTTTTTTCAACTGTCAGCATCCGATCCAAATGGGATTCCCATTTCCTTTCTGTGGGATCCAACAGAACACGGGCTGACCATCAGTCAACATGTCTTCAACCGTGCAGGACAGGACCCAGTCCAGGCCAAACCTCACAGTGCTGGTGTTAATAAAAAAATGTAAGGAACATGCAGCTGCAGCTCACACACAAACACAGTCCACAGCATCCAGAAAAAGGTCAGGCCTTTTTCTTCTTTAGCTGACTCCGCCCAGACCTCGCCCCCTTTCTGGGCGCCTCGCACTATGCCTTTGAACTGGCCCTGCAGCTCGGCCCGTTTCCTGTTTCCCAATGCAAGTCATAAGATTCACCCGTAAATGATATTTTGAATCGGAACGATATTTATTATTATTGTTTAGATTAAATATATAATGGTTTAATGATTGAATATAACTTGATATTGTTGTTTGTGTTGTTTAGTTTGAGGTTCTAGTTTCTGTCTTTATCCGCTTTGATTTCAGTAGGCAGCTGGTTCATCCCAGACTCAGGGTCTCTCTGCTCTTCATCAAACCCACACCCCCAGTTTGGGAGCACCCTCTCCCTCTCCTCCCCCCACGGCTGTGACCGTTACTCCTCCTTGAGGAGTAACCGCTTTGCACCCTATCCCAGCCCCTATACCCACAGGAGTGCATCACCCAGTGACCAGCCGCCCTGCCTGTCCCCTCACACAAGCACACACTGAAATCATGGTCCTAAGCTCTCTGTGTGGGTCACCACGATAGTACAGCACACCGACGATTACCCTCTGACTGAATCAGAATCAGCTTTATTTGGCCAAGTAAGTTCACACATATTGGGAATAGTCAGACATTTAATCAAAATAATTAAGACAAGACATAAACATACAGTTCTGTTGATTATGCGACGCATATAACCTCTGCATTCACAGCACTGCTTCAGTTATCGAAGAGCAAATTTCCAAAACTCACTCAGTCCGATAACCTAAAGTAATAAGTCATAATCCTCTTCATACGTTGCAGTAATGGGAATGAAATCTCACTCAGTGTTTATGTAATGGAGCGATGGAATTTCGTGAAATTTCCAAAAGTCCACAGAAATATTCAGAAAAACATTCCTGCAGTTTTTGATATTTGCTTTTCAATTAACACAATTTTCTTCAGTCTGAGGTTTAACAGAATTCAGCCATATGCGGTTCAAAAAAAACTACACAGAACAAAAACAGAAAGGACTTTACATCTGTCTGAAAGGAAAGTTGACACAGGCTGCAGCAGTGAACAAATCAATCAATGTATTAAAGTTAGGCATTAAGTAACTGGAGGCAGTATATACATAACATGATAACATGCCTTTTCTGTATTGACCATATTAAGGACACTGTAACACTGCCCACCACATACCTGCTTCATTTATTGTTTTATACTTGCAGCTGCTTATTCAGACAGCTCGTCTATCTGTCTGTCCATGTTGCCCTCCCATGACAACTGGTCCAGCCTACAGGTGCCGTCCCATTCCGGCATGTTACCCATGAGTCATAGCGGCACCTCCGGGAGCAGCTCCAGGTGAGCCCGTGCCTCCCCTCCCCCACCTGCCCCCATGCTGAGTCTCGGGCCCCCGTCTTCCCTCTTGTTCTCGCCTATACCCACATCCTGGCCTGTGTCTGCATCGTCTCACCTCGTTAACAGGTCTTTCACCTTCTTCTGTCCTGATCCATTCAGGCCCATCACTGCATTCTGGGACATGCTTTGATTTATTTCGCCATAGTTACTCTTTGCACTCTACAAGTAAAATGAATAAAAAATAGGCATTATTTTGATATTGTTTTAGTACAGTGACACTGTAGTATATTTGTTGTTGTTTCCAGGCAACACTGCATGCTGATTTAACGTCTTTCCTTAATCTCCACCCCATTGCTCACACACAGCCAGTATCCCAGTTTGTGGTCAATGAGCTCCTCCTCACTCACCCCAGTCTCCTAGTCCAGTGGAATGTCCAACAGCTTGGGCTCTCAGTTCCTGCGCAGCTCTACAACTCATTACCCAGGGCTCTTGCACCCGGCCACAGTGCCCCTCTCAGGCTCCCCGCTGTATGACAGCACTGCCCCATCGGAAGTTCATGAAGCCTCACAGTACGACGCCTCTCCCCACGCGCGCTTAGCCACCACCGGGACTCCCATCACTCCTCCTTCCCTGTAGGGCGGCGCACTTCCATTATTATTGCAGTTTCTACTGTCACTCTGTTGCTTTTCCTGGTGCTGGACTTTTGACAGATAAATATATTATTTGTTGCATTCAATGACAAAAGATTGGTCTGTTTAACACCCTCAGTCTCCACCCTATGAGCCCCTTGTTGGCGGCAGAATCAGGAAGATGTCGGAGAAAGCAGAGGTAAAGTGAATAGTCACCTCGACAAAAATGTGGAAACCGCTTATGGTGATCATGCCTGTGTGGGTGAAATGAATCACCACAGTATAAGCGGATGATGATTATAGACGATTTTTCCCTTTTTCTTTATGTCTGGCAGTTTACCATCTAATAGGCATTTTTTTTCTTTGGGATGCGTCTAGGTCAGATACGACCAAAATATTTTTCTCATTTCAGAAGTGAAAAAAAAATATTGCTCTCAGATTCTGTTCAGTTGTAGTTTTTAAAAATAATGTACCTTGATTTGTGTTTGTTTAAAATGCCATTACCTGCTGCTTACTGGGCCGCTGAAAATGTCTGGCCCAGCTAAATTTTTTGGTTTGAAAATCTGGCCCAACTACTTTCCAGACCTGGACTAGCCCTACTGAATCATACACTAATGTTATTCTGTTATGTGGGCTGTTGTGATAGGGAGATTTGCAGGATGCTGCACGACGGGTGGTGTCCCTGCTGCAGAATGCCCTGTCTGAAGCAGCACCTAGAGACAGTGAGGGTTGTTGTTATCACCTTAATATTGTATATACGCAATCTGTTATTTCTTAACTAATATAATTGTAATGTATTCTTCTGTTATATTGTGCACAGCCAACAAAAAAGAGAAAAATGCAAAACCAAAGGAAGGCTTTCTTTTCTCTTAAAAGTCTTTTTTCTAAACCAACTGAGAGTCAGTTAGAGGGGTGTTCATTATCAGTATTGTTGCTGGCATTTCTGAAAATGTGCCAAATTTGGTCAAGTGCCTATTTTTCAAATGCAGTCCCTGGCCAAGATGAAGAAAGTTCATGAAGACTACATGATAATATTAAGCACTGACATAACAAACAACATTTTTACATGCAAAATATACAGGAAATATACACTGCAACAGGCTAGGATAGACAAATAACCAAATACACTTGCAAGCCTGACCACTTTAGACCCCAGATTAGAAAATTGGTGAATGAGCATATATTTTTTCCAAGTTTTGTTTTGTTTTCAAGTTCTCACAAAAAAAAAAAAAAAAAAAAAACATTTTCCCACTATAGCCAGATCCAGTTTCTGTGGGGGGCGGGGGGGGGTGACAATTTGTAGTAATAACTATTTCCTCCCAAGTCCTGAGTCCCGAGACCTCCATGACAGATAGATATAAGTTGCTAGTGTTGATCGGCAGGAAATCTTCTCCAAAGCCCCACCACCACCTCACACCAATCCACCCAGGGTTTACTTCAAATAAATTTGCTGGTAATACAAACCGGATCAACTTGTGGTTTGTGTCCACGTGTACTAGAGACAAAGGCCCTGGTACATTCTGCGTACAACACAGCCAAGACTTGACAACCTTGATATGATGAGCATGGAATCAACCCTATGCATGGAGGCTGCAACTCTTCTCCACCGAACCCTGTAGCCCATTGACTGCAGCCTCCCTCTGACCATCCTGTAGCCTGCATTTGGTAGATCATTCTTGACAGAAGAAACCAAATTGTCAAGTTCCTCATCACTGATGGAATTATATGTGTCCCTAACACAGAGCTCATACTCTTTCATTCTTCTTAAGATTGTTCTTCTTGAAACACCCATCAGTGTGGCTATGCAAGGCACAGGAAGTTGAGTATGGAACATTTCTTTCAAACGTTGTTCTTCAATCAAAATCTTGGGTCGTCTATTGGTGGCAGCGACTTCCGGTGTGACACATGGGGCTGGACGTTCCAGATGTGCCCTCACAAGGTCAAAGAGCTCTTGCAAAGCCAGGGTGATAGCAGGAGGTACTTCAATGTGATTAGACAGGGCCTGCAGAAGATACAGCTCCTGATGACAAAGGAACTCCAGGTAATCCAAATTTAGTGGAGTCGCGCTGAATCCCATTTCTATTTTATGCAGAAGACTTTCGAGAAGGTGGTATCTGAGCTGTTCACAGAACAAATTATAGTTATTGAGGTGTCAAGATCTGGTCTCTGATCCACACACTAGGCCTACCATTCAAAAGTTTTAATTATGAAAATGAAATGTTTTTGTTTTGTGAGGTGCTTGTTCATGTATGATGATGTAGTGGCTGCTCTGTTTGACCGTGGTAAACCTTGTCACAAACAATATAAGTGAAGAAGTATGACATTAGATCTAAGGACCAGAGTCAAATAAAGTTAAATAAAATCCATAAAAAACACTTACTCAGTGGAGATTCCAATGTAGCAGGCAGACAGCTTTATGGCTTTAATAATGAGTGTATTTAGCAGCTACAAGGACAAAAGATATTAAAAACCTCTCCATTCTAATGCTAATTTAATAAACATTAACAGATAGCACTTAAGGTGGTTTCGCCTATAGTCTGCTAACACTAACCCGAGAACTAATATCTGACGAGCGCTCTTCCCAGGATTTGAATTTATTAAATTGGCTGTGTAATGTTGTATTAAGAAATGATATTCACAATGCAATTTATCGTACATTGGCCCATTCTTTTATATATGGTAAGACGAAGTGGGAAATTCGAGCGAGCGAGTGCTGTGCAGACGCGAGCGCGTAGAGGGGATGGGTTTTCAGCACTGGAGCACACACACGCGCGTGGTTCTACTTTTGGCACTAATTTAACGCCGAGCGAGTGAGTGAGTGCTGTGCAATCGCGAGCGCGTAGAGAGCATGGATTTTCTGTTCGCGAGCGCATGCGCGCGTGGTTTTTATGCGCACGACTTTTGGCACTAATTTAACGCTATAGAAATGTGTGTTTAAAAGGGGAGGAGATCGGGTTGCAGCGCTGGTGTGAGCGGTTTCTCCGGGCAGTTCTCTCGAGGCTAACGTGGCTTGGGGAACGTGGTGTACCCGTCACCCATGCCAGGGAAGAAATCAAAACCGAAATGCTAGGAATATGGACTTCATCTTACGTCAAGCGTTTTCCTCTCCATTG